>NW_005362075.1:1746850-1758893 GCF_000412655.1 Myotis brandtii
GCTCGAATGAATTTTATTATTTCTTCAAGGTTCTTCACATACGTACACCTTAAGAGATATCAAGTAGGCGTAACATGTTCTCAAAAAATTAGGGTTGGCACGCAAAAGAATTTTGAGTCAGAGATTTTGCTGGTTTTGGCACGCACTCACAAAAAGGTTGCCCACCCCTGGTCTAGGGGGTGCTCTGCTTTGGCTCCCTAAAAATGTTACAGGAAAGAAGTGAGCCTAAGCCCTGGCCTGGAAGCTCAGTTGGTTAGAGTGTCATCCCATTATGCCAACATTGTGGGTTCGATCCCTGGCAAGGGCACATACAAGAAGCAATCAATGAGCCCTGACCAGTTTGGCTCAGTGGCTAGAGCGTTGGCCTGTGGACTGAGGAGTCCCAGGTTCAATTCTGGTCAAGGGCATGTACCTTGGTTTCGAGCACATCCCCAGTAGGGGGTGTGCAGGAGGCAGCTGATCGATGTTTCTCTCTCTCATGGATGTTTCGAACTCTATCCCTCTCCCTTCCTCTATGTAAAAAATCAATAAAATATATTTAAAAAGAAAGAAGCAATCAATGAATGCATAAATAAGTAGAGCAACAAATCTCTCTCTGAAATCAATCAATAATTTTTTTTAAAGGTAGTTTAAAAAAAAAATGAAGTGAGCCAAGGCAGGGCTGCTGTTAGCTCACTGGAAAGTCAGAGAAGAAGGCCTTGGAGACAAGATCAGGGGGTAAACCCAAGATGAGCTGCCACTGCCCAATGCTCCCCTGGTCACAAGTCTCATAGGGATCCTTAGATCCTTAGAGTTCAGGAGGAAGTAAAAAGTTCATGCTTGAGAAGGGGCAAGGGTGTGCTCTAGAACAAGGTCTCACTGGTATCCTTTGTCTTGAGGCTTCTATCTCTGTTCTGTGGGAGAGAATCTTAGGGGAGGGTGTCAGCAGAATATTCATTAGCTTTCCAGGTGCATTTCTAATATGCTGATTCATCAAAATGAGCATATTGGGGAGTTTAGGATTATTCTTTGGTCTGCTTTACTGTTTTACTTTTGTCTTGGGTGCCCGGCTCTAATCAGGGTTTGCTATTTGTCCTCCTGACTTCATCCTCCCTGGGTTTAACTGGCACAAATGGCATTAAGTGGGTCTCTGTTCTCTATTTCCCTAAGCAGAGTGATTTAAGCTCTGTATTCTCTGGTTAGGGAGGAGAGTTGTAAATCATTTGCTCTCAAGTGTCCTTGGTTAGGGAAGATAAGGACTTGAGATTCACTAAGTGGCTGTAAGTCATTCAAATTGTTTGGCCGCCTTTATCTTGTCTCAGTGTCCCCATTCCACTTGCCCAGGAACTTTCCTAGCTTTTTACTATCCTGCCTCAATCTGAAAACTGGCTTCACAATTTCACAAATTCGGGTCAGTAGTGCTCTGACCCTCTCTTGTGAAGTAGGGCAATGGTTCCCGTGATCTCTTCACTGTGATGATAGCAATCCTGTGTGCCAGCTTTCCAAATAACTAGATTAATGCTGAAAAAGGAAAGTTCTGGAGCCTTTGAAGCAGTTTCTGATATTGGATTTCATTTCCATATGTAAAAATGGGTTTTTTGCCCTAGCTGGTTTGGCTCAGTGGATAGAATATTGGCCTACAGACTGAAGGGTCCTGGGTTCGATTCCGGTCAAGGGCACATGCTTGATCCCCAGTAGGGGGCGTGCAGGAGGCAGCCAATCAATGATTCTCTCTCCTCGCTGATGTTTCTATCTTTCTCTTCCTCTCCCTTCCTCTCTGAAATCATTTTTTAAAATTGGTTTTTCTCCTGCTTATTATATCTTTTTAAATTACAAGAACCATAAGTCATGAGTTCAAGGTGCTTATGAATCCAATGTGCTTACAACAGTAGTAATCTTGGTTATGCAAGAATTTAACCTGGAACTTTATAACAATTTCAATACGGATACATTGTAACAGTATATCAAAGATTCTATGGAGTAGAACAAGTTACCAAATGTATTTGACATTTTTCGGATATCTGTGGTAATGGCCACCTCCATCCACAGGAATAGGAATGGATTCGTGGCAATCCTGTTTTTGCCATGTGACCCCTCAACACATACAGCTCTGGCCATACCAGCTAGACAACAGGTAGATTCACTGTCCTAATCGGCTAATTGGATTCTTATTCCTAAGAATTTAAAATCAGATCTGAAGGAAGACCAAATCAGCTTGTCTCTTCCCAGTGGATCCATATCTTACTAATGAGGCACTATGTCACAAGCATATTCTTCTTTGAGTACAGAAGTTACTTTTTGGGACAGAAGTTAGTCTTCAGGGACAACGAAAAAAGCAGATGTACAGAGAGGAGCAGAGGTGAAACAGAGATTATTCCCTGAGCTCCATTGCACAGTTCCAGGCCCTTCCTAGGGTCTGCATACCAGCCTTTGAGTTTCATGAGACATATAAAATCACCTTTCTTTTGCTAAAGTAAACTCCAGTAGGCTGCTTTTACAGCAGCCACCATAAAAAATGCTTCATTGAGCAATTGTGAACATGCTTAAAACAAATGAAAAAATAAGAACTTTCAGCAAAGATATAGGAGATATATGGGGGGGAAATGTCAGTAGAGAAAATGTTAAAGGTAATTATAAACAGAGATTAACAAAGGGACAGAAATATGTGAAGCAAAAACTGATAAAACTGAAAGAAGAAATAGGTAAATCGACAATTAGTGATGGAGATTTCAATGCCTCTCCTTCAATAATTGAGAGAACAAAGTAGACCAAAAAAAGGAAAGATAGAGAAAAACTCAATATCGGCATCAACCAAAATGATACATTCAACTATTAGAAAACACCTAACAACACAGAATGCACATTCTTATCAAGTACCTATGGAACATATAGTACTAAAATAGACCATATCCTGGGCCATAAAACAAATCTCCACAAATTTTTAAAGAACTGAAATAATATAGAATATGTTCTCCAACCACAATAAAACCAAAGTTAAGTTAAAAGGAAAATCCTCATAGAGTTGGAAACTAAACAATACATTTTTGAATAATTCATGGGTCAAAGAGTAAGACTGAAGGGAAAGAAAAATACAGTGGAATGAATTAAAATGAAAATACAACATATAAAAATTTTCAGGACACAGCTAAAACTAAGGGGGAATTTATAGCACTAAATGCATACATTAGAATACAGGGAAAGTCACAAATCAATAATCTAAGTCCTCATCTCAAGAAGCTAAAAAAGAGCTAAGTAAATCCAAAGCAACAGAAAGAGGAAATATTCAAAATAAGAGCAGAAATCAATGAAATTGAGAACAGAAAAACAGTAGAGAAAACTAATGAAAGAAAGAGCTTGTTCGTTGAAAAGATCAATTAAAGTAACAATCTCTAGCAAGACTGAAAAAAAGAAAAAAGAAGGCACAAATTACCAATATCAGAAATGAAACATGACGTATCACTACAGACCCTGCAGGTATCAAAGTGATAATAATGGAATGCCACAAGCCACTTCACACACATACATTTGACAACTTATATGAAAGACCAATTCCTCAAAAAGCAGAAACTTCCCCAACGCACCTAATATGAAATAAATCATTTTAATAGCCCTGTAATCATTAAGAATAATCTATAATACTAAAAGGGTAATATGCTAATTAGACCAGACAGCCAAACGACCTTCCGGACAAAGCCGAGGTTGCGAGGGCTGAGGCAAGCCTCCGCGGCTGCAAGAGCCGAGCCCCTTGCACAAATTTCATGCATCAGGCCTCTAGTATCAATATATTTAAAAGCCGCAGAAACCGGTTTGGCTCAGTGGATAGAGCGTCGGCCTGCGGACTGAAGGGTCCCGGGTTCGATTCCGGTCAAGGGCATGTACCTGGGTTGCGGGCACATCCCCAGTAGAAGGTGCGCAGGAGGCAGCTGATCGATGTTTCTAACTCTCTATCTCTCTCCCTTCCTCTCAGTAAAAAATCAATAAAATATATTTAAAAAAATAAAAAATAAAAAAATAAAAGCCTAAGTGAGCGAACAACCGAACAACCAAATGACCAGTTGACCAGCTACTCTAATGTGCACTGACCACAGGGGCAGACGCTCAATGCAGGAGCTGCCCCCTGGAAGTCAGTGCGCTCCCACAGGGGGAGCTCTGCTCAGCTGACCGACTGGCGCCAGACGCCAGGTTCATGGCTGGCAAGCACAGCTGCGGCAGCACAAGCCTCTCCCACCTCCACAGCAGTGCTACCAAGTGGTGGCGGCAGGCACAGTGGGGCCTGGATGAGCAGGAGCAGCCTGGGTTTGGGCTCCTCCCCGGCTGCCTGCTGCTTCATGCACTGCTACATCCCTTGGGGGATGTTGGACTGCTGGTTTCCCTGCAGGCCGGGATTGGGCCGAAACCCGCAGTCCGACATCCCCTGAGGGGTCCTGGATTGCGAGAAGGCACAGGCCAGGCTGAGGGACCCCACCGGTGCATGAATCCATGCACTGGGCCTCTAGTAGTACAAATAAGAACCAAAAAGAACCTACAGACCAATATCCCTCACTTATATACACGCAAAAGTTTAAACAAAATATTAGCAAATAAAATTAAGCAATATATATTTTTAAATCATATACCATGACCAAGTGGAGTTTATTTCAGGGATGCAATATTTGAAAAATCAATGTACAGACAGTCCTCAGGTTACGTCGGACTCGACGTATGTCGTTTCATGGTTACGTCGCCATCTCCTATTTATTTATTTAAAAAAAAAAGTTCCCATCATTTCTACGTATGTACATATGTGCTTTATGTTTTTTATTATTTATTTACCACAAGTAAAGGTCAGGAATTGTTATCTTTCTTTAATTTTTTTTTACTGTTTCACTTCATTACTGCTGTGTATGTGCTCCATGTGAGTGACGTAGGTGCTTATGTAGGTGGGTTCCAACTTACGTCAAAAATCGCGTTATATCACACCATAGGAACGGATCTTCAATGTAACCCGAGGACCTACTGTAATCTACCATATTAACAGGCTGAAGAAGAAAAGTCACACAATCCTATCTAGCAATGCAGAAAAGCATTTGATAGAAGTCAGCACCTACTCCTGGTATTCTTAAGAAAGATAGGAATAGCCTTACTCAAGTTGTTTTCTTTAAGTCTACATAAAACCCTACAGATAACATTATACTTAACTAGAGGCCCGGTGCATGAAAATTTGTGCACTCAGGGGGGTCCCTGAGCCTGGCCTGCGCCCTCTCACAGTCCGAGACCCCTCGGAGGATGTCTGACTGACAGCTTGGGCCCACTCCCCGGGGATCAGGCCTAAGCTGGCAGTCAGACATCCCTCTGGCAGCCTGGAGCCCTCAGGGGATATCCAACTAACGGTTTAGGCCCACTCCCTGCCTTTAGTCAGACATCCTTAGTGCTGCCGCGGAAGTGGGAGAGGTTCCCACCAGCGCTGCTGCACTGGCCAGCCATGAGCAAGCTTCTGGGTGAGCAGTGCTCCCTCTGTGGAAGCACACTGACCACCAGGGGGCAGCTCCTGCATTGATCATCTGCCCCCTGGTGGTCATTGTGCATTATAGCGACGGGTTGTTCCCAGTTGTTCCACCATTAGGGTGAATTTGCATATTACCCTTTTATTATATAGGAAGGATTATATAGGATGGTAAAAGACTGAATGCTCTCTCCTTAAGACCAGGTACTTTACCATTTTGTGTATATGGGTGATTTTTAGTTTGATGAAGAAAAAGAATGTGCATTTTCTCCTTTGGAGTAAGGGAGATTAGCACATGTATTTTAGATGAAGTATGTTAGCTGAATTATTTGAATTTCCTTTCATTTAATTTATTTCTGCATATTTCATATGTTGAATTCTGATAAAATATATTAAAAATCTCTTACCTATATTTTTAGAATTATAAATTTATTTTTAGTCATCATAGTTTTGTTTTACATTCTTTAAACTTACAAGTTTTTATGAGCAATACATCTTCTTGAACCATTGTTCTTTTTATTGATATGAAATATTCCTTGCTCTTTCAAGGCTTTTTGCATGAATTCTATTTATCTGCCATTAGCTATATCTGCTTTTTGTTGGTATTTGTTTTGCAAATTTTTTCTGTTTACTTATTTTAAACATTTCTCTTTGTTTTGTTTCAAGTGTTTGTGCCTTAAACAGGGCATAGTCCAATGTTTTTTCTTTTCTTAAATCCGATCTGAACATCTCTTGTCTTTTAATAGATGAATCTCACCCCTTCACATTAGTTGTGATGACTGATTTAACAAATACCCTTTTTGTGATATGCAATATTGTGCATCCATACATCATGATAACTCCAGATTGTCTCCTTTAACAGAATATTGTTGATGAATGTGTAGTGGTTTTGTCTTTATTTCTTTCTACATGCCAGGCCATGGCCTCCTTGGGAAATGAGCTATGCCACAAAACATTAGAGTTCTGTCACTGTACAGTGAGGGATTCATTTGAACAAGCACACGCAGCCTGTGCCTTCAGAATTCTCTGTATAAACAGGGCTGCTCTGGGGGCTCATTAGCTTTAAAAAGCAATCCCTGAAGAAGCTGTGAATCACTTTGATTTCAAATGGTCATTTACAGAAATCATAGTGTAACACAATATATTTTAATTATTAATAATGTGAATTGTGATAACATAATGTACTAATAAAGCACCCCCTAGCTAGCACCCGTTGTGTTATATATTCAACCCTCACATCATAAAATCTAAACAAGCAATATAAAAAGTCTTCTAAACCACACACACACACAAGCTTTAAATTTCCCCTTCAAAATAAAAGTGAAAGTAGATTGCCATTTGAACTCCAAAGTCCTCAGTATTCTTTTACTGATTCATGGTAAGGGAAAGAGGCGTAGCTGAAGATATTGTCCTCCTCCACCTCCACACAGGGAAGGCCTCACAAGATTAGACACTTTTCCAGTCATTCTCTCTTACAAATTAAGCCCTTTCCCAGAGTCCAAGGTGAACAGACATAAACCTATATATTAGACTATTTGTATCACGTCAAGCAAATTGTTTTCCTGTTCACACTTTTATTCTCAAAACTAACCTGTGTCCCTATATTAATTAATAGCTAATCGTTCAGGCCATCTAGAACATACCAGGTGTTCAATAATTATTTGTTGGAAGAATGATTTAAGTAAAGAATGTTATCTTGATTCTCTCTCACTTTAGTCAATGAAAGCTGTATGTCATTTAAAGTATTTGTTTTCCTACCAAAAGCCAAGCTGTTCAAATAATTAGCCTTGAGAATAGAAATTCACAAAAAAAGTAAATCAATTTGCCAATTATTCTACCTGGGTGTGGCAATAGCCTATCTGGAAGTCCCTAAACAAAGGAAGCATTCCTTCAAATGTTATCTGCTGGAAGTGAACCACTCTAATGCACTGTGATATTTCAAAACAAATAAATTAAATATAACAAACAGAAAGTTTTGCCACACTGGTGTAAAGAGAGAGAATAATACTGAGATCAAGTCTTTTAAGTATCAGATTTTAATGTATGAAGTTTTGGGTTGGGATGTGATTTATTCCAAGGCAGATCAGAGTCAATGTAATAAATAGCCATGCTATAATGGAGTTATACTAAGTCCTAAAACTTTAAAACATTTAGGCAGAACTGTCGTATGAAAGTCAAAACCTATTCAAATTTAAGAAAAATACCCCGTAAGTTTCACTTGTATGTATAGGTCTAACAGTGTCATTCTGGATAAGTAACTTTGTCCACTATTAGGATTTATTCTGCTATTTAAAAACCTGCCTCAAGAAATAAGTTTCTGATCGATGGGGTATATTAAATGCTCTTCCTCCATGCAGGATGTGGCCAAGAAGTAAATGTTTATTATGTCAAATTGTCAATTCTTGCTAATCCATTGTTCGTTTATTAAATGTAATACGAATCAGGGTCAGCCCACTGGGGCTTGTCTCCGAAATGCAAATAACCTATGTAATGAAAATCCCGCCGGCAGCGGCCAGGGATCCCGCGAGCGGGGAGCGGCGGAGAAGCGGCAGTCCGCCCAAGGTGGGTGCAGGGGCCTTCGTGGGCGGCCCAGACTGGACCGCCTCGCCCTGGCCGTCTCCACGCTGGCCTGGTTGGTCCTGCCTTTCGGTCCTTTAAAGGCCTCCCCCTGCCCTGATGACTCCGCCTTTCGCCCTCTTCTCCACCCCGCCCTCCGCCCGGCCACACCCCCGCCCGCTGGCCGCACGTTTCCCAAGCTCCTGTCGGACCCTCAGCCTCCCCGGCCAGTCCTGCAGCACCCTCCTGAAGGCTCCGCCTCTCCCCTGTGGCCCTTCCTCTCCCCCCGCCCCCTGCACCCCTTTGGCCACACCTTCCCAACCCGCTCCCCGCCTCTTCCCGCTCGCTTGGTGACCCCCGGCCCTGGCCCTGGTGTCCCTCTTATTCCGCAGCAGTGGTCTGGCAGGCCCCTCTCTGTGATAGTTCCCAGGGCACATCCCTTTCTCTCGTTGGTCCATGCTTTCTAGAAGCGCCTGCTTTTCTTCAGCCTCCGGCTTTGGGGCCCAGCAATTGAGGCCCCTGCGGTCGGAGCCTAAGCTCAGCCCCGTCCGGTGCTGCTGCATGATGGCTGCTGAGACCCAGCTTGCCCACAGCCTCTCCCTGACCCGGACAGAAAGCCTCTGTCTGCTCACATGCTCTTCCTCTCTTAACCTCTGGAAGGAATAATTTGTAAATGTCTTGAGCCCCAGAGAGTGTAGTCCAGTGGTTCTCAACCTTCCTAATGCCGCGACCCTTTAATACAGTTCCTCATGTGGTGACCCCCAACCATAAAATTATTTTCGTTGCTACTTTATAACTGTAATTTTCTACTGTTATGAATCGTAATGTAAATATCTGATATGCAGGATGTATTTTCATTGTTACAAATTGAACATAATTAAAGCACAGTGATTAATCACAAAAACAATATGTAATTATATGTGTGTTTTCTGATGGTCTTCGGTGACTGACCCCTGTGAAAGGGTCATTCGACCCCCAAAGGGGTCTCGACCCACAGGTTGAGAACCGCTGGTGTAGTCTGTTAGACAGATTGAGATATCCCACTTAGGGTGAGTGC
Source organism: Myotis brandtii (assembly GCF_000412655.1). Taxonomy (NCBI): domain Eukaryota; kingdom Metazoa; phylum Chordata; class Mammalia; order Chiroptera; family Vespertilionidae; genus Myotis; species Myotis brandtii. Next base: position 1,755,925 of record NW_005362075.1, read on the forward strand.
AGTATCTCTTCCGATGGTTAATGTCTCAAAGTTGTGGAGGAAAGGGGGACACATGCTAACCAGACTAGCTTAGGGAAGGCCGCATGGCAGCCAGGGCGGAGACCACAAATCCTCATTGTTATTGTTATTGTGGTAATTGTTGATTGTTACCTATTAGGTACCCACCTAGTAAAAGAAGTGCATATCTATCATTTTACTTTTTATCCAATCCCGAAGAGTTCGTTCCCCCCTCCCCTCGCTTTCTCCTGCCTCCCTAATCTATCACCAATGGATTTCGTGTAACCCAGTACGTCTCCTCTTTTGATTGCAATGTATAAAATAAGGTGCAGCCCAGTTGGTGTTGGTCAGTGGTTGAGCACCAACCTATGAACCAGGAGTTCACAGTTCAATTCCCAGTCAGGGCACTTGCCCGGGTTTCGGGCTCTATCCCTAGTGTGGGGCATGCAGAAGTCAGGCAATCGATAATTGTCTCTCATCAATGATGTTCCTATCTCTCTCTCTCTCCCACTTCCTTCTTCTCTGGAAATCAATGTAAATATATTTTTGAAATTTTTAAAAAATAAAATAAGGTGCAAAACTGTCATTCTCTGGAACATTATCCCAATCTGTTGAGATTTTGCTTCCCGGCAATTGTCAACAGTTTGGGCTCAAATAAACTCACAAAAATTCTTCACAATTTCAAACAAGCTTGAAAGTTTCTTATGCTGACAAAGTTAGCTGCCATTAAGGTTATGTTTTGAACAAGCAAAACCCACAGGCATTGTTACAGAGAACCAGAATAAATCAAGCAATGCTCGAAGAGTTTGGAGTCACACTTTATTCACCGCAGTGAGCTCAGAGAAAATGAATTCAAATTCTAAGCAAAGCTACTAGCAGAACTTCCCTTTTTATTAAAGAGCCAGCCCTATGTGTGCTTAGTGGTTATCTCGCTAGTGGCCTTCAAAACAACACAGTTCTATCCAATTAAAAAATACACCTGGCATGGCATGAGTATGGGCATATCTAGTCTCTGGCCTACAAGGTCAGACAGCTAAGTTTATCTTCCTTATTTTTCAAGCAGGCTAAAGCAGGCTAAAAAGCAAAGTTTTGTGTTTTTTTTTTAGAATAAGAGGCCGTCTGCAGCGGTTCTCAACCTGTGGGTCGCGAACAATGAAAATACATCCTGCATATCAGATATTTACATTATGATTCATAACAGTAGCAAAATTACAGTTATGAAGTAGCAACGAAAATAATTTTATGGTTGGGGGTCACCACAACATGAGGAACTGTATTAAAGGGTCGCGGCATTAGGAAGGTTGAGAACCACTGGAAGAATAGCAGAGAATTCCAAACAGTAATTTTACAAAATAGGTGTTAGCCTTCTCAGCATGACCTTGTTTTTTTTACAGTTAAAAAATAACCTACAGCGCTAGCTGGTTTGGCTCAGTGCATAGAGCATCAGCCTGTGGTTCGATTCTGGTTAAAGGCACATGCCCAGGTTGTGGGCTTGATTCCCAGTAGGAGGCGTGCAGATGGCAGCCAATCGATGATTCTCACCATTGGTATTTCTATCTCTCTCTCCCTCTCCCTTCCACTCTGAAATCAATAAAAAATATTTTTTAATAATATTTTTAAAAAGGTAACCTACACCCCAGCTGGTGTGGCTCAGTGGTTGAGCTCTGACCCAGGAACCAAGAGTCCCCAGTTGGATTCCTGATCAGGGCACATGCCTAGGTAGCAGGCTTGATCCCCGGTAGGGGTTGTGCAGGTGGCAGCCCACAGATGTTTCTCTCTCATCAATGTTTTCATCTCTCTATTCTTCTCCTTCCCTCTCTCTTTAAAAAAAAAAATCAAATCAATAAAAACAGCCCTAGCTGGTTTGGCTCAGTGGCTAGAGCAGCCGTGGGCAAACTACGGCCCGCGGGCCGGATCCGGCCCATTTGAAATGAATAAAACTAAAAAAAAAAAAGACCGTACCCTTTTATGTAATGATGTTTACTTTGAATTTATATTAGTTCACACAAACACTCCATCCATGCTTTTGTTCCGGCCCTCCGGTCCAGTTTAAGAACCCATTGTGGCCGAGTCAAAATTGCCCACCCCTGGGCTAGAGCATCAGCCTGCGGACTGAAGGGTCCTTGGTTCAATTCTGGTCAAAGGCACGTACCTGGGTTGCAGGCTCCTGGCCCTGGTCTGGGGCATGCTGGAGGCAACCAGTTGATGTGTCTCTCTCAAACTGGTGTTTCTCTCTGTCTCTCCCTCTCCCTTCCACTCTCTCTAAAAATCAATGGGAAAAATATCCTCAGGTGAGGATTTTTTTAAAAATCAATAAAAACATGTTTTAAGAAAACTTTTTTTGAAAAAGTAACCTAGATAACAAATGCTAGCTAGGATGTGGAGAACATCTAGTACATCTTTGATTTCCAGGGGTTTGGGGCTGGGGAAATATGGAAATGTTGGTAAAAAAGTACAAACTTTCAGTTATAAGATGAATAAGGTCTGAAGATCTATAATGTTGTGACTATTATCAATGTAAGAAACATTCAAACCTGCAAAGAATTTTTGTGAGTTTATTTGAGCCCAAACTGTTGACAATTGCTAGGAAGCAAAGTCTCAATGGTTTGGGGTAATGTTCCTGAGAATGGCAGTTTGCACCTTATTTTATGCATTACAATCAAAAGAGGAGATGTATGTGGGTCACATGAAATCCATTGGTAATAGATTAGGGAGGCAGGAGAAAGCAAGGGGAGGGGGAAATGAACCCTCCGGGATTGGATAAAAAGTAAAATAATACACGGAGTGGCCAGATTATTATGACCACCTGACGTTTGTAGGCAAATTAGCCATACACTGCATCGTATGGGATATGGAAGCTGAAGGCCTGTTCGAACACCTTTGCTGTCTGCAGTTACCAAGATAAAACGTCTCCAATTCGCACAGGAACACAAGGATTGGACAGTCGAGCATTGGAAAAAAGTCATGTGGTC
>NW_005362075.1:1759162-1767620 GCF_000412655.1 Myotis brandtii
CTTGCTTAGGTGGCCCCCACAATCACCAGATCTCAATCTAATTGAGCATTTGTGGGACGAAGTTAAAAGAGCCATCAGGCAGCTGGATCCACAACCATCAAATCTCACAGAACTGGACAGGGCTATTCATCAGGCATGGTGTCAGATTCCTCGCATCACCTTTCAACATCTCGTGGAGTCAATGCCAAGAAGAATAGCCACAGTATTAAAGGCAAAAGGTGGCCCAACAAAGTACTGATAGGGTGGTCATAATAATCTGGCCACTCAGTGTAGATACACACTTCTTTTTACATAGGTGGGTACTGGATAGTTAACAGTCAACAACTAACACAATAACAATGAGGATTTATGGTCTCCTGCCCAGGTGCTGTGGTCTGGAAAAAGGGAAGTTGTGTTGGCATTCCAAAAATATGCAAAACGACAATGGACAGACTCAATTAAGACACAGATTGACTTTTTTTTTTTTTCAGGGAAGATTCTAGCCTGGGACATGACTTGCTTTTAGTTTAATTTCTTCTTAAAATTCAATTTACAGACAGTCTTTATTGCTTGCAACCAAAGTATCCTAACAGATGCCTCATTCTTGAGACCCCAGTTTAAATGGCACCACCTCAAGGACTTCTTATCTAAAGGTGGTCTCCTCCCCGCCCCTTGCCACCATTGTCTTTTGTCCTGGCACTTTGTTTCATCTATGACACTGATCACAGATTGCAATTATAAATTTTTCTCTGTGCTTTTGTTTTTCTCCCCCTCAGTCTCTTCTTCATTGCCATACCTTTATCACCTAGCACACTGCCTGCCATTGGATAGGCAAGAAGTAAATATTTGGCCTAGATGAATGACACAGTGGTCAAGGATGACTCAGAGAATTCTGAAGTAAACAACTAAATATATAGGTAGAGAGTGAAAATACAGGAAGTTGGGCAGACTTGGAGGAAGTGTTCAGAACGTGATCAGTTTTACTTATGTGATAGGCAGTTAGACAGACATGAGCAGAGCAAGGAAGATGGGCCAGTTACAGAAGGTCACCAGGACAGAACGTTCCAGACACCTGGCAATGGGGGGAAAACTGGCAGACCATGTATTGTAGATAAGTGTTAGGACTTAAGGTCCATTTGTAAGCTTCCTGACACAGAACAGAAGACCAGGAAAAACTTGCTGGACACCAGGAGTCAGACCATACAAGATATGGAAAGTGTCCTGAAGGCACCTGTATTCCGTCCGTATTCCAATCCCACCAGCTCAGGCCCCAAACCCCACAGACAACAGCTTCCGGCTAGTGACTGCATATAAGGATGAAACTCCAGCTCCTGAGTGCTGCCATCATGGATCCAATGTCCCCTTGGCTTAGTGCTGTGCAGCCCTTCCCTTTGAATATCCCATCCCCCATCCCCTTTCCCTAAAAAAAAATTCAATTTTCTTTAATCACCGTCTGAGATGGCTATTTAGCCTACCCATGTGCACCATCCACCATGTTCACCTTTCAATAAGTATAGTATTTTTGTTTGTTAACCCTCACCCAAGGATATTTTTCCCATTGGTTCTTAAAGAGGAGGGAGAGGGAAAGATAGAAACATCGATGTGAGAAAGACGCATAGATTGGTTGCCTCCCTCTCCAGACCTGGACCCCATCATGTACCTAAAACCGAGGTACATACCCTTGACCTGAATCGAACCTGAGACCCTCAGTCCTTGGGCCAATGCTCTTACCACTGTACCAAACCCGCTAGGGCTAAAGGTAAGTCTTGTTAATCAGGACCTCGCCCCTAAGATCCCCGACCTCCAATACCATGGGCTATCCTGCTTCATACAGCGAAGGCACCTCCTAAATGCTTGCTGGGGACAATGAGAGACTTAGGGACAGATGGTCCCCTCGTAAATAAAGCTCCCCCCAAGAGACGCAGCACGTCTTTAAAGCCTGCTGAAGAAAGACAATGCTGAGGGACCAGGTTATTGCGCTTCCTTTTTCGCTCGGGTGAGTCTGCCAACACACGATGCCCGCATTAGTGCACACTGACCCATTTCTGGTCCACAAGAACACAGAGTTCAGAAAATAACCTGGAGTCTGTGAAAGTTGCATTCCGCCCTCGCTACCGATGACGTCACACGGACGCAGCCTCCAGACCACCGCCTGCTGGGCGTGCTTATTCCCGTGACTCGCAGGGCCCCACTCCGCCCCCTGGTGACGTCACCCGCGCTGAGCCTCTAAGGCCGTTTCGCGCCGCCTGCCAGCGCCGGGCGCGGTGGCGCGCGCCTGTAGTCCCAGCTACTCGGGAGGCTGAGGCTGGAGGATCGCTTGAGCCCAGGAGTTCTGGGCTGTAGTGCGCTATGCCGATCGGGTGTCCGCACTAAGTTCGGCATCAATATGGTGACCTCCCGGGAGCGGGGGGCCACCAGGTTGCCTAAGGAGGGGTGAACCGGCCCAGGTCGGAGACGGAGCAGGTCAAAGCTCCCGTGCTGATCAGTAGTGGGATCGCGCCTGTGAATAGCCACTGCACTCCAGCCTGGGCAACATAGCGAGACCCCGTCTCTTTTGCCTTTCCCTGATTTAAAAGGCAATTTCCTAAATATATTATTTTCTGTATTTCCCAAATAAACCCAATTTGCCCCTTTCCAGATCCACACTCTTACGTAAGCAGGAGTTTACTAGTCTTCAGTACTGGGTGTGTTCCCAACATTCTTTTGCCTCATATTTTACGTCTCTTTTACGATTAAAGCTCGTGGGGTATCAGGATACTCGGGGACTCCCAGCCACCTCAACACTAACCCCTACTGGAGCACTGCCTAAATGTCTTTGCGAAAAGCTGTTATCACTCTCGGAGCCAATAGGGGTTGCTCATGTACACACAACCTGTAGGAGAAAATGCGGAAGGACAACAATGCAAAAATGCCTCTGACTCTAAAATTCCCCAATTCTTCCCGCAGCGGTTCAGTTTGCTGCTCCTCAACTTGACCGGACTAGCCCTGTCCACCTCCTGCCATAGGATGTCACCTTCTTTCACCACTAGCCTACCAAGGTTTTTGCTTTTAAATGCTGTAGACGACAAGATCTGTCTAGCTAAACAAGTCTTTCTCCCAAATCCTTAAATTCTACCTGCTTGCGATGATGCTGACCTTCGGACCGGGGCTCCCTCTACTCCCCCCTTGTAGGGGGATAAAAGCAACTTAAGGGGAGCCCAGATGCCCTTGTGATAGCAGAGGTGAGGGGCTAGTGTGGCAGAATGCGTCATCCTTGTCTCTCTGCTTGCCAACAACAGCTAATGTAAAAGATCGAATTGAAGCGCCAAGCTTGGAGAACCTGGTTGGGGCTGTTTTCTGAACCCAGTGTTGATGAGAGCGAAGCCTCATACCTTCCTCTGAGCCATATTAAGCAAGTACTGTGCCCCTACCTCATTTTTTAAAGACACGGGTGAATGATATACAAAAGAAGAGAATTTTTTAAATTGCCAGTTCTTGGTGGTCTGTGATAATAATTCCATCATTATGAAAGAACTATTTTAGAAAACAAATATATGAGAACTGTCAAGGTTAGTCTGTACCTGAAAAACTCTAGGAGGTCAGAAACTATCTTTTTAAACATACTTGTACTTTTTATAGAACTTTTCATATTGAACAAGTTTTCAGGGTCAATACTTTTCCCCTTCTGAGGGTGTGTGTGTGTGTGTGTGTGTGTGTGTGTGTTTCTTAAGCCAAAATATTTTAACAATTTATCCAACCATTTATCTATCCATTCATCCAGCCATCTATCCATTTATCTACACTTAACATGTTTAAGCGCTTAATATTTAACAGATCCCAATTTGATAGTAGATAAGTAGAAATAATATAGACAAGTCATTGCCTTTGTAGACCTTCCAGTCTGCTGTGGGATGGGAAGCAACAATTATTTTAAAATGAGTCATGTAAAGTGTGATTTAGGGTTCTTGTGATATCCTGCTAAATATATTTAATTATTTTGCCTACCTGAATGCCTGAAATCTCCAATAACAAAAACTCTCTCATGGGTTAAAATATGGTTTTTAGAAGGCCATTGTTACAAAGGCACTTTGGCATTTACTCGATATCATTGAAGAATACCTATTTCAACTACCCACCCAATACTTGGTTATACTTTACAATTTCCTACAACATTCATGAAAAAAAGTTCAGTATATCATGAAGTTGACTGTATTTTTTAAGCCTTTAATCATGTTAATGATGGAATGTTTTTCACATGCAGAGACTTTAAAGTTTTATGCATTCAAATCTATCACTCTTATCTTTTACAAATTTGTGCACAGGTGGGGTCCAGCCACCTGCCCCAATGGGGGCCGATCAGGGCTGGGCTGGTGGGGGTAGGAGCCACGGGAGGTTGGCGGCAGCCCCGCCCCGATCGACCAACCAGTACATGTTTTGTACTGAATAAAGTTTCCTTCTTCACTGCACCCCAATTTGGGGATTCCTGTTGGTGTTGAATTAGTGCCAATGACCATCAGTTGACAGTTGGTTGGTTCTAGCATCTGAGGAGATCTCTGTCAAACCATAGTGGTCCATATTTATCTAATGCAACAGAGACTTCAGTGGCCACAAACAATAAAGACTTAAAATTAGTTCAAAAGGAGAGGATCTTGGGAAGGTGGTAGGGTAGAAAGCACCAGGAACCTATCTCCCTACCTAGGCAACAATTACACTGGCAGAATCTGTTTGATGTAACTATTTTGGAATTCTGGAGTCTTGTAAGCTTGCAACTTCCAGGAAAAGGGTTGGATGGTAAATTGTGGTTAGTTTTTCTAATTCTCAGCTCTTAGCACAGTAGCAGCTACCCATCTGCAACTCCTAGCTATATGGCAGCCAGATGTAGGCCTGTTTCTGGAGCAGCTTGCACACAGTTTTGGGGAGCCAGACTGGGCAAAAAAAGGACCCTCTTTTCCAAATTGCTGCTTCCGGTCAAAGAGGTGCAAAGAGGCAGGTGGCCATTGTTGTTGCACCTCCTACCACTGTTGGAAACCCTTGTCCCTTCTGGCTGAAGTAACTTACTAGTATAGGGTAAGATTTAAAAGGGCCGGCACCCTTTTTTCCCCCTCCCGACATTTTTTTCTTTTCCCCTTTTGGGAGCCAGAAATTAAAGACTAGAACATTCAAAGCAACTTCATATAAGGGGAAAATTAGAAATTTCTGATTCAAATATCCTTTCTTTCTTTCTTTCTTTCCTTTTTTTTAAAGATATATATATATATTTGATTCAGAGAGAAGAAGGAAGAGATAGAAACGTCAATGATGAGAGAGAATCATCAATTGGCTGCCTCCTACACACCCCGCACTGGGGATCGAACCTGCAACCTGGGCATGTGCCCTGATCAGGAATTGAACCACTACCTCCTGGTTCATAGGTCGATGCTCAACCACTGAGCCACATTGACAAATAAAATTAACCATGATAAGTCCACCACACCTCAACTAGAAACTCATGTGCATCTTCTTAAACTACACCTAATTTCCAAATTAGGACCATAACAACCAGGTCATACTTTTGCATAACATGGTACAACTATTCTGTGTACAACCAAAAATGCCCTAACCCTTTCCCTAGAAGAGGATGCAAAGTTTTGGGGTAATGTTTACTCTTCTTGATAGTCCATAACTTAAAGTGATATAAAGTGAACATACTTAAATACTATGACAGAAAGTTGTTACATCTTATGTTACACAATAAGAGGATAAAAGAGGGAAGAAAACAAAGATATTTGCTTGGTATATACATATCAAAATATACACACAAATATACACATAAACATATTCATAGCAAAAAAATAAGTACTTATGACAAATACAGTCCTTGTTTCTTTTTTAAAATATTTTTATAGATTTCAGAGAGGAAGGGAGAGGAAGAGAGAGAGAGAGAAAAACCAATGATGAGAGAGAATCATTGATCAGTTGCCTCCTGCAAGCCCCACACTGGGATCTGAGTCTGCAACCCGGGCATGTGCCCTGACCAGGAATTGAACCATGACCTCCTGGTTCATAGGTCAACACTCAACCACTGAGCCACACTGGCAGGGCATACAGTCCTTGTTTCTTAGCTGGTCATGTGGTTGTAGCTGGTATTTAAAACCACCTTCTTCCACAACCCATTCCATAGTCCCTTTGCCTTCAGGAAGCACTTCAGCTACTCAAATTTCTTTAACTAGTGGAGTTATCCAAACCTTCATTCCTGAACGATCTTAGCCATTAGTATTCCTGTCTGGATGGAGCTGTAGTTTTTAATTGACTTCCATCTCAGGGTGTGGTAACGCTAAGAAATGCCCTAAGAGATTTACTATATTCCAGATATGCTCTTCCTTACCTCCACTGTGGAGTAGCAGTCAAATTTCTCCTTGGTAATCAGGCCCAATCCCCCCACAGTAACTCCCTTCTTTGCCTGTTAATTCATAGTCATGAGGAGCCCAGAGTGACTGTGCAGTAGTCTAAACTTCTAGTTCAGTTGAATTGTGTCCCCTAGTGGAAACGTTCCTTCCTTTATAACTAAGACTTCTAGGCCAGCAGATTATAAGACTGGGGGACACAGGAAGCAAAACTTTTGCTAGTGAGTCACTAGGGGTAATAGTCAGTGGTGCCACTCTCATTTCCATCTGTATTAGTGATTTCTGGACTCAATAATATTGGCTGTGGGAGAAAAGGTGTCATATAGTGGATGCTGATTCAGAGCACACACAGCCTCCTGGAGAGACCTTTGCTTCAGTCCTGCAGAGTATTGCCACCTACCTGGTGCTGTAACTGAGCCTTTGAAAGGCCACTTCAACACTATATAAAGCTAGCTGCTTCGGGATAGTGGGAGAAATGGTACAAACAGTGAATTCCATGATCCTATGCTCCTTGTTGCACTTCATTTGCTGTGAAGTGAGTTTCTTGATCAGAAGTAATGCTGTGTGGTACACCAGGATGATGAAAAAGGCATTCTGTAAGTCCATGGATGGTAGCTTCAGCAGGGAAAGCAAATCTGCTTCTAGAGTAAATGTCTATTCCGGTAAGAGCAAAACCCTGCTCCTTCCATGATGGAGGTGGTCCAGTGTAATCAACCTGCCACCAGGTAGCTGGCTGGTCACCCTGGGGGAATGTGCCATAGACTCAGCGTTGGTCTCTGCTGTTGGCAGTCTGGGCACTCAGCACGGCTGCAGCCAGGTTTGCCTTGGCGAATGGGAGTCCATGTTGCTGAGCCCATGCACAACTTCCATCCTGCCACTATGGCCACCATATTCACCGTCCCATGGAACGATGACCCAGGTGGCTGAGGAAGGAGGCTGGCTGGTATCCACAGAACAGGTTTGTCATCCTATCAACTTGATTATTAAAATCCTCCTCTATTGATGAGTATTTGGTGAGTAGTCACATGGAATGCAAATATATTCACTTTTTTTTTTACCCATTCAGAGAGGTCTATCCACAGACTTCTCCCCCAGACTGCATCATCACTAAATTTCAAATTATGTGCCTTCAAAGTCCCTGGCCACCCAGTCACAGCCCATGAATTGGTATATAATCACATTTCTCCTTCCAAGAAAAATGAACAACCAGGTGCACTGCTGGGAATTCTGCCCACGGGGAAGGTTTTTCTCTTCACCACAGTCTTTCAGGAATGTCCCAGAAAGGGGCAGTAGTGCTGCAGCGGTCCATTTGCAGGTGACGCGCACATATCATACAGAACTGTCTATACATCAGTCCCAAGTCTTCTCTTCCTCTGCCAACTGATCCTAGGGAACTCCCCGTGAGAACAGGATTGCTCTATCTTGGAGAGTAGCGCCCATCAAAATAGGAACTCCTTCTTGCGGGCCGGTTAGCCTTAATTGTTGAGGATAATCATAGGGCCAATGAAACAGTTTGACTTCTTGCATTTCTGCACGCACAAGTAAAGGAGACAGAACCCTACGGCCCCTCTGGGGAAATCAGGGTTTCCTCCCTCATAAACTGCTACCACCAGCAGGGGTCACTATGGAGGCTGGTTTGAGTTCCGAAATACAAGGGGCAAGGTAACCGGATTAATCCGTAAACTTTCCAGGAAGGAATGTAGTTTTAATAGAACAGTTGGTATCTCTTTCTGGTACAAAATAAAATTGTTCTGGTACAAAAAAAAAAAAAAGCGAGTCGACGGGGACTTGATAAAAGAATTCTTCCGGAAAGCGACAGAAACGCGTTTAAGGAATATTGGGTCTTCTGCGCGGCCGTAGATCTCCGCCAAGTGCGCCTGCGTGGAAGAGTAGCGGCGTCAAGTCCGGCGATCAGTGGTGAAAGCTGCGGTAGCGACCCTCCGACCTCGCCATGAAGACCCGCTTTAGCACCGTTGACCTCCGTGCGGTACTCGCGGAGCTGAATGCCAGGTAATGTACGGCAGGTGCGGGGAGTGCGGGAGACAGAGGGCCCACGGTGTAAAACCAGACCCGCCCGAGGTTCTCCTCCCCCGCCCCCTGCCCCGGGCTGTTCTGTG
>NW_005362075.1:1768244-1770986 GCF_000412655.1 Myotis brandtii
CCCGCGGGTGGCTTGGCTCGCTGGTCTGGGGTCCGGCTATGGCGGGGCTCTCGCTTCGTCGGCCTCAGTCGTCTAGGCTTGGCAGCTGACATTTATTGAAAAACGAGACGCCGGGTGGACGCCAAGACGCCAGAGTAAGTCATTTGCTTCGGAGGTTCCCAGGCTGGAGGCCCGTTTCCTTTGACACTCCTCGCCCCGAACAGAGGGAGCCTCGCCGTCAGCCGAGGTGACAGATCTGGACTCTAGTCTGGCTTTTTATTACTCAGCCGTGTGAGCTTTGTCATATTTCCCAGGGCCTTGTTCGCCCCCCCCCTTTTTTAATTTTTTTTTTCTCTTGCAGTAAATTAAGTGGACTAGACTGCCTTCCCTAAAAAAACATTGGGTCATTTCAAAGTCACAAGGCACTGTATGGTGTTCCCAGGACTGATGGACCACTTTTGTTCTTAGTGACACTTAAGTTTTGAACTGAAAGCCTGATGGCCTTCGGACTTTGCTCCTTAGTTGACTCTACATCTTCCGAGTCGAAGATTCCTGAAGTCCCCTCTTCCGTAGGCTCTGCTTCCGCCGGCAGCATTAAATTGTGGGAAGGTTTATGTTTCGGATGGTAGTGTGATTTGTTACCTGTTTCCTTTCTCTCTGCAGCTTGCTAGGAATGCGAGTAAACAATGTTTACGATGTGGATAATAAGACGTATCTTATTCGTCTTCAAAAGTAAGGCTTGTTTTATCTTCTGGAATTAAATGAGATTGATTTTTTTTTTACCAGCACTTTTAGTCTGTTTCACTGAGTTAGCATTGGCAAATGCCCTAAAGAAAAAATCGACTTTTTTCTTCTACAGACCAGACTTTAAAGCAACACTTTTACTTGAATCTGGCATACGAATTCACACAACAGAATTTGAGTGGCCTAAGAATATGATGCCGTCCAGTTTTGCCATGAAGGTAAATTTTAACTTATACTTGAAAGTAAATTTTAAGGCCTTGAGGTTGGTCACTAGCAGTTGAAGTTTTAAAGTAGAAATAAAATAAGATAAGAGTAGTTGATGGACACTGGAATGAATAAAGTGGATGTTTCTTGACTTCTTCTTATTACCCTTCACACCCAGTTGTGCTCCAGATCTTTCTGTTCCCACAGTCAGTATTCAAGTTCAAGCTTTTGTAACATTCAGCCTTGTCGTCCCTTAACTATAAATCCATTTCGTGTATCACAACAATTCTGTATTGGACCAAGATTAAATTTTTCTAAAGCATGTTTTTCATTAGTTATCTCACGTTTTAGGATTCCCTAATTTTTGACTATCCCATATCCTAGCGTTCTTGGCTTTCCATGATCTGTTCCTCACCTTCCCCACCCCGCCTTTTCCTAGTCTTGTCTTCCATAGCTCACTTTCGAGCTATCAATCTGTATTTTGTTGGAATATTCGGTGACATTAGTATGTTAACAATTATTATATCTTTTTACTTTTTACTTTTCTCCTTGCTTTTCTTTGTACTATTAAACTGAGATTCTGCATTGTGGACATGTTACTCATTTGCTTATTGACATAACAGATATACTGAAAGTTCATGTGCTACAGAGGAAAGGTGTTGGAATCAGATATACCTAACTTTGAATTAATGGTTTTGCCACTCATTTTATAATTTGGAAAAGTTATTTAACCTCTTGGAACTTAGTTTCTTTGAATGTGAAATATGGATAATACCTCCCTCATGGGGTTATTGGTGAGGATGAATTGAAGTAACATGTAAAGCATCTAACACAATGCCTGACACATATTAGGCATCCATATGTATTAATTTCCTTCTTCCTCTCCTCCTCACTTTCCTTCAGAAATTTATTTGTTTTGGCATTGTGTTATTTCATTAGAGGCTTTACAGAGAAGAGCCTTATCCCCAGCAACTTAGAATCTGTTTTGGATTGCAAGTTAGGTAAGTGCTTCCCAGATCACAAGGGCTGTCATAAAATTATCAAATTCCTAAAAGTTTATTTAATAGTTACCCAAAATGGTTCTTTTGGAGATTATCCTTACTAGTAATGCCACTTTATGTTTGTGTAGCACTTTTAAAAGTAGATGGGTAATGCATATTTCATTTAAGTTAACAACTCAGTGGATATGAAGAACATTTAGTTTTGCAGATGATGTAATAAGCAATAGGATATAATTGTGTAAACATTCCCAAATTAGGCTATAGTATCAATGGGACCTCAAACACTTTAAGAAAACTTAGAATTTTTGAGTTAGGTATACATGTCAAGCTAAATGTATAGAAAGATTCCCTCTAATGGAGCAGACAATGTTAAGCACTTTATAAATAACTTAAAGAGCTGTTATTGTTGTATGATACAGGCAGGGCCATGTCCAGTACGTGGTAAATCACAGTGTTTGTCTCTAGTTCTCACATTTGGGGATGCCAGCTATGGCTCAGTGGGTGAAAGGTTGTTTTCACCAAGCTGCTAATAAGGAAATAAGCAAACAAAACAGGATTTATATATGTACTCTGTGTCCACACATACTCATTCCATGGTGCCATCTTTTGTTCCTCACAAGGATGCCTTTTATGTTCATTTTAACTCTACTTTTTTTTTTAAAATTATTTAATCCTCACCTGAGGATATTTTTCCCATTGATCTTTAGGGAGAGAGTGAGAGAGAAAGTGGGAGTGGGGTACATATGTATGTGTATATATACATATACACATACATATACATATACACTAGAGGCCCGGTGCACAAAAATTTGTG
>NW_005362075.1:1774689-1804147 GCF_000412655.1 Myotis brandtii
CCGATCACGGCAGCAGGCAGGCAGCTTCTGGGGTTGCCCACAGGGGCCTGGATGGCGGCTCGCGCTGGCAGCTCGCGCTGTCCCGCCCTGCCTGCAGTATGCAAATTAGCCGCCATCTTTGTTGGCGGTTAATTTGCATATCTGGCTGATTAGCCAATGGGAGGTGTAGCGAAGGTACGGTCAATTACCATGTTTGTCTATTATTAGATAGGAAGGATATATAGGTCCTATCACACACACACAAAACACACAACACAGGCGGTGGTGGGGAGAGAGACAGAGAAACATTGATGTGAGAAAGACACATCGACTGGTTGCCTCCTGTACCTACCTCGACCAGGCCAGGCATCAAACCTGCAACTGAGGTACAGGCCCTTGACTGGTAATTAAATCCGAGACCTTTCGGGGTAAGGGCCGACACACCTCTGAGCAAAACCAGCCAGGGCTAACTCTACATTTCTTGAATAAATAGATTACTGAGGGACTCTAGAAGGCTTGATGGTGATTTTCCCCTGGGGATTTAAAGATAGCCCTATATGTAGGTCATTGTTTAAATCAACATCCATATAGGTTACTCTTAAATCAGAACTGTTGAATTTAGGAGAAGGAAGTTGTTTATTCTATGAAGTTTGAAAATTCTTCTTATATCTGCCTGAATATATAAGTACATAAAATGAAAATTTTAGTCAATTTGAAAGATAGGTCTGGAGGAGACTATTCTTAGTTGTGAAAGAGTGGACATTCATTCTAAGAATGACTCTATATTTCTTTTTTTCTTTTTTTTAAGGTGGTTTTAGGTTAACTTCTCTGTAAAATTTATGTTGAATATGAGTGTTGAAGAAAAGAAAGCATTCTTTCTTACTGGTCTAGACTAAAGGGTCTTTCAAATTCAAAAATTAGATACAGTTGTAAGATTTTTTTTTTTAGGGGCTACAGAGTAGTCTTGTTTCTGTTCCATATGTATAATAATAAAAGTGTAATATGTAAATTGACCGAATGGCCGAACAGCGTAACGACTGTCCGGATGACTTTCCGGACGATGCTGCAGCTGCAAAGGCCTACTCTTGCACGAATATTGTGCATCGGGCCTCTAGTACTTAAATATTTGTACTGAAGAATGGTACAAGTAATCTAAAATAAAAGGTATTTATCAAGTAATTTGTATTCAGGTTTAACATTGCTAATTTTATTCTAATTGCTAATAAGAACAATAACTTTATGACTAGGGATGTGAGGAATGAGATTTCATAATCAATAGGAGTTATTATATTTGGATTTCAGCTAGGTTGAGCAAAAGCTTGGAGATAGTACCAGAAGATTCTACTTGGGTTATATCAATAAAGTTTGTGGCAATAGCGGGTAATTAGATATAAGTTGGAGGACTAATTTCCACAATACCAATAAGCTCATGGTTTAGAATTTGTATTTGAAGTGCAAGATTAATGGAAACGTAATTAATTTTGAACACAAACACACAAGGAAATTTGGGATACTTAAAAGATTGGAGTAGATAGAGACTTTAAAAAAAAGAAAAAAAGGTTATTGCCCCAGCCGATTGGGCTCACTGGATAGAGTGTCTACCCGAGGATTGAAGGGTCCAGGCTTCGATTCTGGTCAAGGGCATATACCTAGGTTGCAGGTTCGATTGTGGTTGGGCGAGTGCAGGAAGCAACCAATCAATGTTGCTCTCTCACATCAATGTTTCTCTCTCTCTCTGTCTCTCCCCCTCTCTTCCTCTCTTTAAAAACGAAAAGGTTATGGCTTTGAGTGAAGTCATCAGGTTGAGAACAAGGGATTTAGCAGTGGTATAAAACAACAAGTAAATTTCACTATGGGCCTATCATTATCTACTTAAATATTGAATATAAAATACTGTTTCAGAGTTAGCATTTAGAGTTGTCTAAACCAAAATGTTTTTCCTCTTATTACCTGTAAGCTTTTATTTTATATTGTTTTATTTGCAACTTTAAAAATATTCCTATGCTAATGAAAAGAAAAAAACATATTTATAATCCAATACCAAATGATTAGGAATTAACTATACTAGTATAAATGCATTTTTCTTCTGTTTTTTACTAGTGCCGAAAACATTTGAAGAGTCGGAGGTTAGTCAGTGCAAAACAGCTTGGTGTGGATAGAATTGTAGATTTTCAATTTGGAAGTGATGAAGCTGCATATCACTTAATCATTGAACTCTATGATAGGGTAAGTTAAATTTGGGGCATGGGGCGAGGGAGAATTCATCATTATATTGTTAATTATTCATGTAATAGTGCTGTAAAACATGGGTGGGGGAACATTTTTTCTGTATCAAAGGCTATTATTGATACATTAGGATAATAAGTGCCAAACAAGTTAAATACAGTTTTCCAGTTATTAACTGGAGATTAGAATTTAGGCAGATCTCAGCCATTTAAAATGGCATTATGAATGTAGGAGATGAAGATCTGAGAATTGAAGACATCATCTGTTACATTTCAGGACTACTGTGATACAACCAGAAAATAGATAGTTGTGTCATAAATAAGACAGCAGTTGAGACTCAGGGACATTGCCATGTTTTCATAGTGTCATCAGTCCTAAGAGGAAGAATACTGATGTGTTCACCATTCTTGCTCCCTGCCTCTCACTTATTCCACTGGTCACCAAATTCTTTCTTGGAACTATTTTATGAGCCACTTACAGCAAAATAAATTCTATATGCATCAAAAATTTAAATGTATAAGAGGAGGAATTTAAAATGTAGGAAGAGAAAAAAACAAGTGGTCCAATGGTCAGTTATCAAAATCAACCAAGGTCTCTAAAACAAAGGATCCTCAGTGAGGCAAGGTGACCTGGCTCTTGATTTAGTCATGTGTCTGGAAGTGTAGCCATCTTTGAAGTGGATGCTTTTTTGAAGTAGATGCCTTTGCAACCAAAGCTTAAGTTAGGTACTTTCATTACAAAAAAAGAGAAAATCCAACTGTCAGGGCTGGGACTGGAGATGAAACATAAGACCTAACCACGCTTATGTTTCCTTTGTATGATATTAATATTTTCAACTCTTTAGAATGACAGGAGGAAGATGTATAGTTGAAATAATATCAAGAATATTGTTTAATTTTTATAAACCTAACTTCAGGAAAATGAGTCTAATTTAAGGAAGATCTTTGTCATGCTCCTATGGAGTGGTGAGCAAAAAATGCAAATAGTCTGGCTGGTGTGGCTCAGCGGTTGAGCGTCCACCCATGAATTAGGGGGTCAGGGTTCAATTTCCAGTCTGGACACATGCACGGGTTTTGGGCTCCATTCCCAGTGTGGGGCTTGCAGGAGGCAGCCGATTACTGATTCTCTCATCATTGATGTTTCTCTCCCTTTTCCTCTCTCTGAAATCAATAAAAATATATTTTTAAATGCAAATAGGGGCTCTGAATAGAAATATTAGACTTAGTTTAATGAAACTAGAGAACACCGAAGACAAAGAGAAAACAACCAGAAAGGAAGACTAATTGCTCATGAAAAAAAATCAGTAGACACATTGTTAACCCACAAAAACTGAGAGACCATTTCAGAAGACAGAAATTACTGAGAAGTGGGTTAGAAGCAATAAAGAAAAATACATGGTACAATTTTATGTTTCAGAAAACTGGAAATGACAGGTGATCAAGTGAGTACCTTGCAGGTCTTTCCACAGGCCAAAGAATCCTATTATCACTACTCCCTTCTCTACTACCCAAAACTAACATTTCATGGAGCTAGCAAACCAGCCATCTTCTACAAATAATTCTATATAAAGTCTTTCTTAGAAGTATGTATGTTCCACCCAGCTGGCGTGGCTCCATGATTGAGTGTTGACTTATGAACCAGGAGGTCACAGTTCAGTTCCCAGTCAGGGCACATGCCTGGGTTGTGGGCTCTCTCATCATTAATGTTTCTGTCTCTCTCTCCCTCTCCTTCTCTGAAATCAATAAAAACATATTTTTAAAAAAGAAGTATATATGTCCCATGTCAAGGTAGGGTTGCATTATTCATAGAGATTACTAATAAATTCAGAGTCCCAAACTTCAGCAAGCTTTCTCTGTAAATTAATGCCTAGAGGAGCAACATGAATAATTCCACAGCTTTGTACAACTTTGAATAAATTTGTGTTCTTAAATGCTATACATATGTAAACAAGGAATCATAGAAGTCATGTTCTCATGCTGTTTAGCAGACTTGTTGTGTAGAATGTATCAACAGAGTATTCAGAAAAGTGCTATTAGCCACTTGGAAGGAGTGCAAACATCATTCACCCAAACCACAATTGATTTTAAAACATTTTTTCAATGTAAAAAGTGAAGCCATAGAAGTACTATGTAAAAATATGGATTAACATTGGTGAATTTGGGATGAAAAAGACTTCTAAACCTAACACTGGAAACAAATACTAATAGAGAGGACTACTAATTCTAGAACTGCATAAGGCAGAAAACACTGAACTGTATTGGAAGATGAAAAACTAGAAAAAGATATATATATTTAATTTTATTGATTTCAGAGAGGAAGGGACAGGGAGAGAGATAGAAACATCAATGATGAGAGAGAATCACCAATCAGCTGCCTCCTGCACACCCCCTACTGGGAATTGAGCCGCAACCCAGCCATGTGCCTTTGACTGGAATCAAACCTGGGACCCTTCAGTCCACAGGCTAATGCTTTATCCATTGAGCCAAACCAGCTAGGGCTGGGGAAAGATATTTTAACTTGTGCCATGAAAAGATGTGCATAACCCTATGTGTGCAATTTTCATAAAGCACTTAAGTGGAAAAAGGCAAAGTGCTTGATTAGACAGTTCAAAAAAGAATAAATACAAATATAAAAGCATGAGTACATGCCTAAATTCATGAATTACTGAAATATAAAAGCATGAGTACATGCCTAAATTCATGAATTACTGAAATATAAAAAACAGGATATTTTTCTCCCTCCTCGTACTTCCTTTTTTCTCAGCCAATCTATATTAATAAAAGGGTAATATGCTAATTAGACCAGATAGACTGGACATCTTCAGACGTCCTTCTGGACAAAGCCACGGTGGCAGGAGCTGAGGCAGAGGCAGTTAGGGGCGATCAGGTAGGCAGGCAGAGCGGTTAGGGGCGATCAGGCCGGCAGGGGAGAACAGTTAGGGGCAATCAGGCCAGCAGGGGAGAGCAGTTAGGGGTGATCAGGCCGGCAGGGGAGCACGGTTAGGGGCGATCACGCAAGCAGGCAGAGGAGTTAGGGGCGATCAGGCAGGCAGGCAGAGGCGGTTAAGGGCGATCAGGCAAGCAGAGTGGTTAGGAGCGATCAGGCAGGCAGGCAGGGGAGCGGTTAGGAGTCAGCGGTCCCGGATTGCGAGAGGGATGTCCCAGATTGGAGAGGGTGCAGGCTAGGCTGAGTCTCCCCCCGAATTTCATGCACTGGGCCTCTAGTCCTATATAATAAAAGGGTAATATGCAAATTGACCCTAACAGAACAACCGGTCACTATGACGTGCACTGACCACCAGGGGGCAGACACTCAACGCAGGAGCTGCCCCCTAGTGGTCAGTGTGCTCCCGCAGTGGCTGCGAGCACAGCAGTGGTGGTTGGAGCCTCTCCCGCCTCCTCGGCAGTGCTAAGAATGTCCACCTGTGGCTAATAAGTGCCGAGGGCTCCTGGGCTGCCATAGGGATGTCTGACTGCCAGCTTAGGCTCAATCCCCTGGGGAGCAGGCCTAAGCCGGCAGGTGGACATCCCTTCAGGGATCCCGGACTGCGAGTAGACATGGGCTGGGCTGAGGGACCCCTGTGTGCTCCCCCCCCCACCCCCTGCATGAATTTTGTGCACTGGGCCTCTAGTATGTAATTAAACAATTAGAAAGTTTGACAACCAGTATTAGCATAAATGTAGAGGAACAAAAGTGGATAAAAACACTTTCAGAAGATTATTTGACAGTATATAAGATGATTTTTAATGTTTGTGTACATAACCTTTGACTCAGGAATTTCACTTCTAGTAATTTGTCATAAGCAATTGAGACATTTCTCTTAAAACCAGTTTTGCCATTAATGAGATAAATTTTTGACAGTTACAAAAATAGTATATTGTCTGGCAACCATTGTTTCTATTGAAATCAGTGTCAATCATACTGTTGCTTCAAAGGTTATTTGGCCCTTTTATCTGGAAGCCTTAACATTTTTTGGTTTTGGTTTTCAGTAGTTTGTTGTGATATGCCTAGTTGAGTTTTTCTTTGTAATTGTCTTACTGGGGTTCATGTTGCTTCTAGAATCTTTGACTTGGGATTTTTCATCAGTTTTGGGAAATTCAGCCATATTTTCTTTTGACTTGTCTTCCAATTCACTAATTTATTGCTATCAGACAAGAATCATTTGGCATCATTTGGAATTGCTCTATTATCTGACACCTCTAAGTGACTGGTTTCTTAGGTTTATTGGGTAATGTTGGCTAATAATATATAATTTTCAGGTGTACAAGATTATAATTCAATATTTGTGTACTCAATTGCATGCTCCCCATCCAAAGTCTAGTTTTCTTCCATTACCATATGTTTGCCCTCCCCCTACCCTCTTTCCCCTTTGGTAACCACCATTTTGTTGTCTGTAGCTATGAGTTTTGAGTATCTGTTTTTATGGTCTGTTGTTCCTTTGATTTAAATTACATTGTCTTGTTTCTTGACATGCCTGGTTATTTTATTGTGTGCAGGCATTGAGTAGGAAAAATATACTGTGAGACCTGGAAAGATGTCTTCATTTAAAGATGATATTTGTTTGCTTTTAACAGGTAGCTAAGGGCACATGTAATCCCAGATTACCTTACTTTAGTTAGGAATTGAATTGATTAGAAGTTGACCCTAGGAAAGCTGGTATATTTCCAGTTTACCCCTTCTTCTGGGATGTATACTTTTGAGGTCACTACTCATAGCTGGACTTATCAGGGCTACCCCTCACCACCTTCCCCCCAAGACTTTTCGCTTGGACCCTGAACTCCAATTTTTATTCCCCTTAGTTGTCCTGTGAGTCTATCAGAATTTAGACAAATGATCCTAGGGGAAAAGTAGCCCCAAGTATGGGGATCACCTTTCTGAGTTTTCTTCTCCTAGATTTTGGTCCTGTAAATGTTACCTGCCCAGTTAGCATTTTTTTTATTTCTTAAAAGGCATGCTTTGTGTATTTTATTCAGTTTTTCTATTTTTCAGTAGGACAGTGGTTGGGATTATCTAGTAATAGTACATGAATATATTCTCAGTATATAGAGAATTAGGTAGCATTAAAATTGAAGGTTTTGCCCTGGCCGGTATGGCTTAGTTGGTTGAGCATTGTTCCATGTACCTAGTGGTCACTGGTTTGATTCCCAGTCAGGTAACATGCCCAGGTTGTGGGTTCGATTCCCAGTAGGGGACATGCAGGAGGCAGCCTATCAGTGTTTCTCTCTCTCCCTCTCCCTTCCTTTCTCCATAATCAATTTTAAAATATTTTTAAAATAAATACATATTTTTTTAAATGGGAGGTTTAACTACTCCTAGTTCAAATAAATTCCTCATACTAACGTAACATGTCTAGTGTCCTATTTATGGTCCCCTTTCTCTGCCTTGCCCCACTCCCCCAACAAAAGAAAATAAAAAAAAATTTCATTTGAGAGTTAACATCTCTAGAATTTAACTAATTGCAGGCATGTCTTAGGTTTAGGTCAATACACTTATTACCCCTTATCTGTGGTTTTGCATTCCTTGGTTTCAGTTACCCCTGGTCAACCATGGTCAAAAAATATTAAATGGAAAATTCCAGAAATAATTCATAAGTTTTAAATTGCATACCATTCTGAGTAGCATGATGAAATCTTGTGTGCCTTCCCATTCTGGCATCTCCCCTGCCAATGTGCATCATTGCTTTATTCCAAGTGTGGGGAGCACCTGCAGTGTTTTGGACAGGTTCAAGCCTTGGACTGATGAGAGGGCACAGTCCTCTCATTGACACGTGCAAGTCCCAGCTTGGAGGGCAGGGCCTTCCCAGCACAATGATAGCCAACAGCTGTAGTTGTAAGTTTGAACCTATGGTCTGAACACGTGGCCCCACGTGCCTGAGTGATGTAGGCTTGATAGAGTTCAGGTGCATGCAGTTGAGTAGGATTGAAACCCACAAGAATATTGTAAAAAACATCTTGACGCCCTTACTTTGCCTCGTGGCATCTGCTATAAAATAAAGACACAGCTTGTGGGCATCGTCGCTGTCTCTCAGAGAAGCAGCGTCCTACCGAGACCCAGCTTTCATTCTCTTGTCTGTCTTTTCTAAGCCTTTCAGCTGCCCCCACTCAGGTTTACCCTTGGCCGTGCTGGCGGGGCACATCCAAGTATTCGTGCTGTATATGTAGCCATCTCTGTTATCAGATTGACTGTCCTGTATCTCAGTGCTTGTATTCAAGTACCGTATTTTATTTAATAACGACCCCAAAGCATAATAGCAGTGATGCTGACAATTCAAATATGCCAAAGAGAGGTCTTAAAAGTGCTTCCTTTAATCAGGGGTGGGGAACGTCCAGTCCCACAGGCCCTGGCACGGCCCACAAAATAATTTGGTCTGGCCCTGCCAAGGCATTAGGGGAGAGTTAATTAAATGTTCGACCACATACAACAGGCTAATTTTTAAGTTGATGATTTTGTATGGCGCTCAAATGATAAATATCCAAATGGCCCTTGACAGAAAAAAAGGTTTCCTACCCTACTTTAAGTATAAAGATATGTGTTTGGGGAGGGGGGGCACATAGTAAATTAGAATCCAAAGTTTCAGTCATCCACAAAGGGTCTTGGAACTTATCCCCTGTGGATAAGGGGGAACTACTCCATGCTTGCAATCTAGGATAAGGCTTATATATCATACACGGACCTTTCTGGGGTTTTTTTCCTGTTTCAATTTAAACTTAGCATTTAATGATACCTAAAAATTCTTTCAGTAGTATGAGTGAATTTGTGTAGTCTTTATTATTTTAAAAATCTAAACCTTTTTATCTTGTAATAATTATAGATTTATAGAAAAGTTGCAAAAATAATACAGAAAGTTCCTATATACCTTTTGCCTAGTTTTTCTTAATGTTAACATCTTACATAACCATGGTACATTTGTCAAAACTAAGAAATTAACATTGGTACATTACTATTAATTACACTGTAGACTTTATTTGGATTTCACCAGTTTTTCTACTCATGACCTTTTTCTGTTCCAGGATCGAATTCAGGATACCCCATGGCATTTAGGATCTTTCTATTTTGAACTTTCTGAGCAATTGGCATGCATACAGTCTAGGTTCCAGAGGTCCAGTTAGTGATGAGTTTGGAATAGATATTAAGGATTTATATATGAGAGTTATGTGCTTGGGAATTTTCATAGTCACTGTGATATCAAGAGAGGTAGGTTGGTTGATGCTTAGAATAGATCATGAAGATTGCTCTTTCCTCTGTCTATACCAGGGTTTGATCTTCAAAGTTTCATGTCAAAGATTTTGATGTGTCGTTTATCTAGAATTGACCAGGCTTTGGGTAAAGAGGCTATTGTTACTCAAACTCATTTAAGAAAGTCGGTTTATTAATTTGTCTTTTGTTGTTTTGTATGTTTTTTGTTAATCCTTACCCAAAGATATTTTCCCATTGATTTTTAGAGAGAGTGGAAGGAAGGGGGAGAGATGTGAGAGAGACACATTGATTGATTGCCTCCTGCACATACCTTGACCAGGGCCAGGGATTGAGCCTACAACTGAGGTGCATGCCCTTGACTGGACTCAAACCCGGGACTTTGGCTCTATGTATTGAGCCAAACCAGCTAGGACCAGTTTATTAATTTGTAATAAGAAGTTCCATTAGGAAAGACTCTGGAGAAAGTAAGTTAAGATTAGAAGGTACTTTATTGTGTACATCAGAGTCAAGCATAGTATTTCCCAAAATATGTTCCTTGCATACCACTTCCATAAGATAATAGGTGTGCCTAGAAAAATGAGTCCCATAGTCATAAAAATTTGAGGAACTTTGAGAATAAGGTAAAAATTTAACTCTAGGACTTATAAATTTCTTTAATATGATAATGTGATATGTACATTTCCTGGAGAAGGATATGTTATATAGAATTCCCAAAGCTTACTTGATCACAGAATTCTTTTTTTTTTTTTTAATGGGAATAGGGAGAGCCATCTTACAGAATACTTTTGGGAAACCTTGGTTTAAGAAAAGCCTTTTCAGGGAAGTAACTGCCTTCCTGGAATCTTTCAGGTGTTCTGGGTAACTACACAGTTTGATTCAGTAGACATTTACTAGTATTGTGCCCACCTTCTATGTGTCAGGCTCTATAGCCAGGTCTGTTTTTCAAGTCACATCTTCCTGAACAAGACACTATATCAGTGATGGCGAACCTTTTGAGCTCGGCGTGTCAGCATTTTGAAAAACCCTAACTTAACTCTGGTGCCGTGTCACATATAGAAATTTGTTGATATTTGCAACCATAGTAAAACAAAGACTTATATTTTTGATATTTATTTTATATATTTAAATGCCATTTAACAAAGAAAAATCAACCAAAAAAATGAGTTCGTGTGTCACCTCTGACACGCGTGTCATAGGTTCGCCATCACTGCACTATATGGACTTCTATTCCAGCCCTCTGCTTTCCTTCTCCAGTTAATTTTTTGTTCTTTAAGTTAAATAAATGTTTAAAAATTTACATGCATGGTTGCTTTGAAGTCAGATTCTTTAGCAGTAGGTGCATATACTCTCTTAACACCTAGTAACAACTTCTGGTTATCTTTCTCTCAAGTGAATGGTGTTCCCATCTACTGAAGCCATTTATCTTGCAAACTGTCATTCCTCAAGAGATTGGGGCCATTTTACCATCTTCTATGACCAACTTCTAAGTAGTTGCTAAGGCATTTGTGACTATTTTCATGGATGCTTCTTTTAATTATGCAATAACACCTGTCTTCACAGTAATCAATTTGAAAGGTTGTATTCTTTGGGCAGTTTTATTTTCATTAGGTTCTTTTGGTTGAAAAGATTATGTAACAATATTAAATTTTAAAAAGTCTTTTAAACCTTAACTCTTTAGTAAATATTATCATTTTTCTCTATATTTGCCTTCTACTTCCTAAGATACAGAAATTTTTTGTCTTGCTATTTATCTGACAGTATAAACAATTTTCTACTTTTTTTTTACATAGTCTTCATAAGTTAACAGCTTATGTTGTATATCATATTTATTTATTTAACAGTTTTCCCAATATTTACATTTAGGTTGTTTCTATTTTTTTATTGTAAATAACTGCAGTGAATAGCTTCAAGCGTATAGTTTTTTGTTTTATTGAGTTATTACATTAGGCAACATTATCAATTGTGGAATTACTTAGACGATGGGTATCACTGTCTTTATTGCAACATAATGCGCCCTGGCTGACGTAGCTCAGTTGGTTGGAGGGTCATCCTGAACACCAAAAGGTGGCTGGTTCGATTTAGGTCGGGGCACATACACACTTTGGGGGTTCGATCCCCGATTGGGGCGCATGTGGGAGGCAACCGATCAATGCTTCACTCTCACATGAGTGTGTCTATCTTCTCTCTCCCCCTTCCTCTCTCTAAAAAATCAATAAAAATTTTTAAAAAGACACAGTGCAGGTGAAAATATATAAGCATACCTCATTTTATTGCTCCTCGCTTTATGACACTTTGGCTTCACCCATGTTACATGTTACGATTTTTGCAACTTGAAAGCAAGACCTTCCACCAGCAAAAAAAATTACAACTCACTTTATTGTGATACTTTATTGCAGTGGCCTGGGACTGAATCAGCAATATCTGTGATATTGCTTGGCTTCTGAAATATATATCTGTTCTGTTTTTCATAATAAGATACAGTGTTTGTAGACCTGTCTCATGAAAGTACAGCAGTAAGTTCAGCTGGTGGTCATCAAGGTCAAATACTTTCTGTAATTTCATTTCTGGAGCCTTGATGAGGTTTTTAAGAGCCTACATTTTCTTTCTCAGTTTTTAAGCTTCAAAAATGATATGGGATAAGCATTAAATTATATTTTATTCTATTATAGGGGAACATTGTTCTTACAGATTATGAGTATCTAATTTTAAATATCCTAAGATTTCGAACTGATGAGTCAGATGAAGTTAAATTTGCTGTTCGTGAACGCTATCCCGTTGATCATGCTAGAGCTGTTGAACCTTTGCTTACCTTGGAAAGGTAACATGTTTTGTTTATAAACTCATTCCATATTGTATTAAAAGGTAAAATAGACCATATGTAAGAATATAAAGAGCTGACATAAGGTATTTTATTTATTTGCATAAAAAAACTAAATTTGGACTGCTTGAACTGCATAAATGTGCATGTAAGCAATTAAGCCTTATTTGAGAGTAGCAAATGTATCTTTTTAGTCTAAATTTGGTGTTATTTCAGATGTTTATTATTTCTTGATAAAGTGAGGGGATTTATCAGCTATTCTGTGAGAAGATAGATGGATATCTTGGGCAGAGTACAAAAAGATATAGAAATTCTGATTTAGCTAAGAAAAGGGAGCAGGGTAAGATACGGTGCTAATTGTAGCTGTACTCTTCTGGCTGAAGGCTTTGCTGCCCAATAGGCTATAACAGTGTTTCGCAAAGTTTAGCATGCATTGGAATCACCTGGAGGGCTTGATGAGCCAGATTTCTGAGTCAGTAGATCTGGTGTGGGGCTCAGAATTTTACATTTCTAGCAAGTTCACTGCTAATCTGATGCTTCAAAGGCCCACAAGCATCCTGAGTTCTTATTAAATGTTTAATTAGATAAAGCCATTTCAGGTTTTAAGATATATCTCCAGGCTTCACCAACAACATTTAATTGTTATATAAAAATGTGTCTTTCATATCATATATGGGCACACTGATGATAAGCAATATGACTGAGTTAAAAAAGTATTAATTTTTCTTAGAAAACCTGGTTTTAGGTCCCAGTCTGCTGTATACTAACCTCAAATAAATTAATTTTATGACCCTACATTTTCTTACCTACAAAATGAACTAGTTCCTCTTATATTTTAGAATATTTGAAGATCAGGTGAATTGATGTGGTATTATGAGTATAAATATTGCTGTAAGGATTATTAAATATAAGATAGTAAGAGGTATGTCAATTTTGTTTTACAGACTGACTGAAATAATAACCAGGGCACCTAAGGGTGAACTACTAAAGAGAGTTCTTAACCCATTACTTCGTGAGTAATCCTACATAGAGCAATGAAATGTTTGCAAGATAGTATAGTTTTCAGAAATTTACTTAAGCCTTTTATAGTTATAGTAGAAAATTAGAACTTCTTGATAACTTTAGAAAGGAGTTTAAAATGATCTTTTGAGTAAATAGAGTTTATTTTTAAGGAAAGATAAATTTGTCATACCACATGAAGTTTGACCTTTATCTGTTAGATTTTACTTAAAAGTAATATAGTTAACCAATATAGTATGTTATTTAGCTATAACATTATGTTGCTAAATTATGTTGCTATGAAAAAAACTCCTAAATACTAATGATAGCTATAGTATTCTAAGAAATCTTTTCTTTTCCCAATATGAATCTTCAGTTTAATAACCACTTATTTTTTTATTATTATTATTTTTAATGGGGCTCAGGGTATCCCAGGATGTCTGGTACTTTTGATAATCAGGGTAAAGAAAATCCAATAATTTTTATGCTTGAGAAAATCATCACTTATTCCTACAATAAAGAATTTTTTTCTTTATTAATAGGGTATATTACATTAACCACTCTTTGGATGCTAAACCAACCTTGCATTCCTGGTTTATAATCTTTTTTATGTGTGGCTAAGTTTCATTAAATTCCTATAACTTTTGCACTGGCTTTTACAGTTTTATTGTAGTCTCAAATTTCAATTAAGTACTTGAATTGTCATTTCTAATAGCATTTCAAAATAAGTAAACTAATTGTTATTTTCCCTGACTACTGTTATTGAGTAGATCATTTATATTGAACATAAATTTGTATTATATTTTGATGTTAAATTTTATAGGAAAATTCTAAAAATAATACCCTCTGTTTTTATAGCCTATGGATCAGCTCTCATTGAACATTGTCTTATTGAAAATGGATTCTCTGGCAATGTCAAAGTGGATGAAAAATTTGAAAGTAAGGGTATGTCTGCATGACACAAGTTTTGTTCGTCCATGTTTGTTTATTTCCTTCTTTAAAACTATGAAAATTATTTCTGGGGAAGTAGTGAGTAAGTAGTTCTAGACTTAAAAACATTTGACCTGTGAGTGTTCTATCCATGTGGTATTCCTGGCTTCCTACTCTAAAGTGGCTCTTTTTCCCTGTTAATGTGTAGGTTAATCTCTTGACCTACCTTATTGCCTTTCAACTTTAGAATATTTTCCTTCTCTCCCCTAAAATTTTTTTTTTAATCCTTATCAAAGGACATTTTTAGTGATTTTTAGAGAGAGGGAGAGTGTGGGAAGGGAGGGAGGGAGAGAGCAAGAAAGAGTTTGAGAGAAACATTGATGGGAGAGAGGAACATCGATCAGCTGCCTCCCAAACGCGCTTGACTAGGGCTGGGATGGAACCTGCAACTTAGGCATGTGCCCTGACCAGGAATCGAACCCAGGACCTTTTGTTATATGGGCTGCTGCTCCTACTAACTGAACCACACTGGCCAGGACTCTTCCCCTAAATTTTAGAAGTGGTAACTGACCTTGAGATAGTCTTTGGTACAAGGCTTGAAGGAGTTGAATTATTCACCTTCAGACTCAAGCTGGTGTGTGTCTAGAAATATCAGCATTCATGCATTTAATTCTGTAAGTACGCTAGTGTAGCTATATACGTTAGGCTCTCATAACTATTTAAGGCAAAGGTGGGGAACCTTTCTTCTGCCAAGGGCCATTTGGATATTTATATCATTTGAGGGCGATACAGAATTATCAACTTAAAAATTATGTTGCTATGAAAAAAACTCCTAGATTTATTGAATTTCGAGTTCTGCCTGTGGGTTCCTTGGCAGGGCCAGTTCCCCCACCCCTGATTTAAGGGAACCTAACTTACCTGCCAGATTAGGATAATAAAAAAATTAGAGGAAATACAAAGAATTTAGAAATAGG
Source organism: Myotis brandtii (assembly GCF_000412655.1). Classification (NCBI taxonomy): domain Eukaryota; kingdom Metazoa; phylum Chordata; class Mammalia; order Chiroptera; family Vespertilionidae; genus Myotis; species Myotis brandtii. The sequence continues at coordinate 1,789,813 of NW_005362075.1, forward strand.
CCCAAATATATATGGGAACTTAGTATATGAACAAAGTGCCTTTCAGATTATGAGGGGCAAGATGGAATTAATAAAAGCTATTGGGATAACAGGCTGGCCAAAACATCCTTATTTACATATGCTGATAACAAACATGAAATAACTGTATTTAATTTTCTTAAACACTCTTATAAGCACTGTCCTGTTTTCTGCATAGTTGTTTAGTAATAGTTAATTGCATCTTAATTACCACTCCTTTCCTTTTTTATTCTCCTTAGATATTGAAAAAGTACTTGTTTGTCTGCAGAAAGCAGAAGACTATATGAAAACAACGTCCAACTTCAGAGGAAAGGTAGCAGCAGCACATATACTTATATATTATAGTGGCTTTATTATTTATATTTTTAGAATTTAAATGTTCACTAAAGATCAATATATGTACATTTTTTGTTTTAGTTTAGAAATTCAACATTAGTAATATGCTTATTCTAGGGTAGGTTTTTGTTTTGTTTTGTTTTGAATTTTCTTTTTATCCTCACCCAAGGATATGCTTTCATTTATTTTAGAGAGAGAGGAAGGTAGAAAGATAAACATCGATCAGCTGCCTTCCATATGTGCACTGACTGGGTATTGAGCCTGCAACCTAGGCATATGCCCTGGCTAGAAATCGAACCCGCAACTTTTTGGTGCATAGGACATGAGCCACCTGTCCAGGGCTAGGGTAGTTGTTCTTTTGGTGGTTTTTTTTTAAGCCTCACCCGAAGATATTTTTCCATTGATTTTTAGAGAAAGTGGAAGCAGGGAGGGGGGAGAGAAGCATTGTTGTGAGTGAGACACATCATTGGTTGCCTCCGGCAAGTGCCAGGGATTGAGCCTGCCCCAAGGTACATGCCCTTGATTGGAATCAAACCCGGGACCCTTCAGTCAGCAGGCCGAGGCTCTATCCACTGAGCCAAACCAGTCTGGGCTGTTTTGTGTGGGGGTTTTTTAATTGCTGTTGATTTGTAATTTTTTGTTCTGCTTTTTTGCCTTTTATAGAAAGTATTAGGTTAAATCAGTATCAGCCCTCCAGAAAAGATGAGGAATTTGAAAATATTTCATTAGGTTAATTTTAGATAGCGAAGCACATTTTAATTTGCCAGCACTTTTCAAAAATTTGGTGATTTACATCCCTTAACAGTTAAACATCTTCTGAATTACCTCAGATCTTTTGTTTTTCTTCCCTATTCAAAGTATAACTTTACTTACCAGAAAAGTAAAGAGACAGTTCTGATTAATTACATCTAAATTTAGTCCAAATGTACCTGCCTAGTTTCTTTTTGTTTTGTTAATCCTCATCCGAGGAGATATATATAGTTTTTTTGTTTTGTTTTTTAGAGAGAGTGGACGGGAGAGGGAGAGAGGAAGGAAGAGAGAGAGAAACACCAAGGTGAGAGAGACTCATCTATTGGTGCCTCCCTACCACGACCAGAGATCGAACCTGCAACCCAGATACATGCCCTTGACCAGGAATCAAACTTGTGACCCTACTATGCCTGGGACAGTGCTCTAACCATTGAGCACACCTGCCAGGGCCCAGTTTTGTGTTTTTGTTTTTAATATCTTTTTAAAAATATGTTTTTACTATTTTAGAGAGGAAGGGAAAGGGATGGAGAGATAGGAACACTGATGAGAGAGAAACATCAATAGGCTGCCTCCTCACGTCCTTTACTGGGGATTGAGCCTGCAGCCCAGGCATGTGCCCTGATTCGGAATGGAAATGGTGTTTCATGGGTCAATGCTCAACCACTGAGCAACACTAGCTGGGCCCAGTTTTTTAAATTAATTAAAATCGTCTACCAACAAAGGAAATCTGTTTTTCTGCTGGCAGTGCTTTTGATTTATTTAAATTGCACCACATCTAAAAATGGAAAGAAGAAAGCAAAATGCAGCTGTATAATCCCACCATTTTATCAAATCACGAGTTTCCATTTTTTTAAAAAATTATTTTCTGTTTTTTTTTATATTTTATTGACTTTTTACTGAGAGGAAAGGAGAGAGATAGATAGTTAGAAACGTCGATGAGAGAGAAACATCGATCAGCTGCCTCCTGCACATCTCCTACTGGGGATGTGCCCGCAACCCAGGTACATGCCCTTGACCGGAATCGAACCTGGGACCTTTCAGTCCGAAGGCCGACGCTTTATCCACTGAGCCAAACTGGTTTCGGCTCCATTTTCTTTATTCCCTGATTTTTCTTGTGCATGTGAAAAAAACAATGTTTCCTAATAATACTTTGAGTCTAAGAAAAGCTTCATTTATAATCTGTAGACACATGCAGTTGATAAATTTATAACTAGAAAATTTTGTAACTTAAATTACCATTAGTCATAAAAAGTAAATCTTTGTTAATTATGGATAGAAATGAGTTTTATGTTGGATTTTTATAGGGATATATCATTCAGAAAAGAGAAATAAAACCAAGCCTGGAAGTAGATAAACCAATTGAAGACATACTCACGTAAGCATGTAGGCATGGATCAATTTATTTTAGATGTTTATTAATGTTCTTGAATGTGATATAGTAAATATGTTTTACAGGTATGAGGAATTTCATCCTTTCTTGTTTTCTCAACATTCACAATGTCCATATATAGAATTTGAATCATTTGACAAGGTGGGTTTCAGATTCTATTTTTTGACCAGTTAGCATGATATGAATTATTGAGTTAATATCAACTTGCTTTGATTGAGAAATTGCAAATATTTTTGCTTTTCAATCACTGTAAATCTGAGCATTACAGAACAGTGCAGTCATAGATACAAACTGTTGGAAACTTTTTGCTACTTTATTTCAAGATAAAGGATAAAAAATGTGAACTTGATTCTTGATTAGTTAGCTATGTCTTTGAGTGGTGTTATAAACAAAATGGACTCAAAAATTCTATGTATGCAAGTTGAAGTAGAGACTATCCTTTTTTTCCAACTAGTTATTTATTTTTGTTTGTTTTAATAAGGCTGTGGATGAATTTTATTCCAAGATCGAAGGTCAGAAAATAGATTTAAAAGCTTTACAACAGGTATGGTGTTTAAAACATTTATATTAAACTAACTAGCTTTAGTGTGGTTTGCTGGGTAGATGGTGCTCTCATAAGAATGGGCAGCCTTTCAAAGTGTATGGAACGCCCTGATCTTTTAGTTTATTGATAACGATCTAGGTCAGCGGTTCTCAACCTGTGGGTCGCGACCCCTCTGGGGGGGTCGAACGACCCTTTCACAGGGGTCGCGTAAGACCATCGGAAAACACATATATAATTATTTATTGTTTTTGTGATTAATCACTATGCTTTAATTATGTTCAATTTGTAACAATGAAATTATGGGTCACCACAACATGAGGAACTGTATTAAAGGGTCGCAGCATTAAGAAGGTTGAGAACCAGTGATCTAGGTGAAGTCTCCAGTGTTGAAAAGTATACCCTCATTTGTTCCATCATACATTGGGTATTCTCTAAAATGGAAAATACAGTGGGAAGATGAGACCTGTTATTTATACCCTAGTATGATTTGCTTTATTAAAGCAACCCAAAGCTTTTAAATTTTGCTGTTAAGGTAATACTGTTTTGAGAAGATTTTTAAATAGGTCAAAGGAGAGGGAAAAGTTTTTTCTATACAAATAAATATTTTTATTTATCATTAAACTGTTATTTCATTTTTTATTTATCTTTATTATTTAAAGTATTACAGATTTCCCCCTTGGCCCTCTTTACACTGCTCCCAACCCCTTCCCAGGCCTTCGCCACCCTATTGTCTGTGTCCGTGGGTTATGCAGAGTGAACTTCTAAACTAGACCTTTAATGTGGTTTGTGTGGAGACCCACTGGTGATTGCCAGAGGAGATGGGTTGGGGACCGGGTGGAAGAAGTGAAGGGATTAAGAAGTACAAATTGATATTTACAAAATAGTCACAGGGAGGTATAGCATAGGAAATATAATAAATAATATTGTGATAACTACAGGGTGCCACGTGGGGAGAATACTTTGTAAGGTATTGTCTAATCCCTATGCTGTACACCTGAAACTAATACAAAATAACACTAAAAGTAAACTGTAATTGAAATTTTTTAAAATAAATTTTAAAAAGATAGATGTTTTTTGTGTATCATGACTCTACAAGGAGGTTTTAATATGCTATATTTTTCCAGCACATGTGACCATGTTTTTGGAACATTTGCTCAAGAACGATTTCAGAAATTTGCCACAGTTACTCTTGATTTGAAGAGGATGTGATTTTTCAAGAGTATTAATAAAGTGTTATAATATGTGTGCACAATTTATAATTATGTGAATTCTTGTATCCTCCCTGCCCCTCAGTTTTAAAATAATTAACAAAGCACAATTTCTAAGCAGATGGGTCAAATTAATTAAATATTGTGATTGCCACATGGTGGCAGCCCTTTAGCTACTAAATAAATATTTAGCAGTGACATTGAACTCCATCTCTTTTATGTGCATCAGAATACCCATGAATTATTTTAGTAATCATTTTGCATTCTTTTAATAGTCACCATTTTTATAATTAACATTTTTTAATACTACATCCAGCGTTCAAACATTCATTAATTGGTAATGCTGTTACTACTGTTAGAAAATTTGCCCCAACATCAAAAATCCTGAAATGTAAATTATATGTGATAAAATGCTATATAGATGGTCAAATAGTTACCATGACCTTTTGTGTTGTTAATTTAGGAGAAATTCTGTAAAATACTAGGAATAAGACTAAGAAAATTAAAGGCAGCAATGAAATAAAAAGAAGCAATTTGGGTAATTTAGGCTACGAATGCATTCCCCCGAGTTTTACTTTTCTGCCAGAGGGAAAAAATAGGCTCTAGGAGCATATTTTACATACAATGTAACCTGTAATCAAATTACTTTCAAATATGGAACAGGAGGTCGTTAGACATGACTTAGTTTTGGAGTATGAAACACTTTGGGGTAGTATAGACCTGGGGAGGTGGACTTTGGGGATCTCTAGCTAGCTAGGGGACAGATGTCGGGGCAGGATAATGAGTTTCAGGAGGTGAGAGAAGGTGCAGGATATGGGAGAAATCTAATTTTTTTTTAAATCTTTTTTTGTCAACAAAAGGAAAAACAAGCATTGAAGAAATTAGATAATGTCCGAAAGGATCACGAAAACAGATTAGAAGCTCTTCAACAGGCTCAGGTATTATGTTTAGCTTTTTCAGATGCTTTCTGAAAAATGGTAACTTTAACTCGCATTATAGTAAATGTTTTTGGTTTATTTCTTAAGGAAATAGATAAACTTAAAGGAGAGCTCATAGAAATGAATCTACAAATAGTTGACAGAGCCATTCAGGTTGTTCGAAGTGCTTTAGCCAACCAGATAGATTGGACAGAAATTGGTTTAATTGTGAAAGAAGCCCAAGCTCAAGGAGACCCTGTTGCAAATGCAATCAAAGAATTAAAACTACAAACAAATCATGTTACAATGCTGCTAAGGTAAGTTTAAATTATTTATTTATTTGTTAATCCTCACCCGAGGATATTTTTTCCATTGATTGTTTTTAGAGAGTGGCAGGAAGGGAAGGAGTGGAGAGACAAAGAGAAACAGAAACACATTGATTGGTTGCCTCCTGCACATGCCCAGCTAGGGCCAGGTATCAAACCTGCAATCCAGTTACTGCCCTTGACTGGGAATCAAACCCATGACCCTTTGGTGTGTGGGCTGATGCTCTAACCACTGATATACACTGGCCAGGGCAGGTAAGTGTAATTTTTAGTGAAGCAGTTAATGTTTGCCTTTATTTTGCTATTTAATTGTTCACTGTATTCATTTAAAATTTTTCTTTTGTTTGGAAATTTATCCTTGACAATACAGAAAAAATTAATTTGCAGTAAAATAATACAAACTAAATACTGTAAATCAGTGGTTCTCAACCTTCTGGCCCTTTAAATACAGTTCCTCATGTTGTGACCCAACCATAAAATTATTTTCGTTGCTACTTCATAACTGTAATGTTGCTACTGTTATGAATCGTAATGTAAATATCTGATATGCAGGATGGTCTTAGGCGACCCCTGTGAAAGGGTCGTTCGACCACCAAAGGGGTCGCGACCCACAGGTTGAGAACCGCTACTCTAGGTTATGATTTCATTTAGGAATATACTGAAAATAAAAAAATGTGATGTCATTGACATTAGTGAAATACTATTGAATATTTTTAATAGAAATCCATACTTATTATCAGAGGAGGAAGATGACGATGTTGATGGTGACATCAGTGTTGAGAAAAATGAAACTGAACCACCAAAAGGAAAAAAGAAAAAGAAAAAGAATAAACAGCTGCAGAAGCCTCAGAAAAATAAGCCATTACTTGTTGATGTTGATCTCAGTTTATCAGCATATGCCAATGCCAAAAAGTGAGTCTTAAAAGTATAAATTTTAAGCAAAATATTATCTGCAATAACTCAGGGTATTAAAGGATAAGAAACATTGTTATTTTGCCTGTCTATACTTTGGGGTGAAAATACCTTCTTTTTTGGTGTGTCATAAAATTATATTTATTGTAAGAAAGAATACAGAAATTACTATTTTTCAAAACAGTAATCCTCCTGGAAACTTCAAATAAATTCTTTTTTAAATCTTATGTGCATTCTACAACTTGGTTTTCATATGGAACATAGAAAATAAAGGTGCATAAAGCACAAAACTTGTTCTGTATGATTTGAAAATCTATAAAATAGAAATAACAAATAGAAAACTAAAGAATAGAGATTTTACTTAAAATTTAAGAGAATTGTGTTTTTCTAGGTATTATGATCACAAGAGATATGCTGCTAAGAAAACACAAAAGACTGTTGAAGCTGCTGAGAAGGTACTTTGCATTTCTTAGAGTGAATGTTAATTGTTTTTCTCTACCTTAATTTAATGGCCTTAATGATTTCCTATGTTTACTAGTAAATGAGGTTTTCTAATTCAGAAATATCTTTCAAATTTAATTTTGCTTTAAATGTGTTTTCAGTATTTATTTTTTCCCCCAAACCTGCTCCTCCTTGGTTTTTGCCATCTCAGTAAATAGCATCTTCATTTTTTCCTTTGTTTAGATTAAAAATGTTGGAGTTATCCAGGACTCTTCTCTCATAAACCATATGCAGTCCACCAGCAAATCTTTTTGGCTCTTCTTTTAGAGTATAACCAGAATCTGGCCACTTCTCATTGATCCAGGTCTCAATCATGTGTTCTCATGGACTATAGCAGTAGCTTCTTACTGGGTTGGTTACTCTCCCACCCTTTCCCTGCTACAGTCTGTTCTTCACACAGCAGCCATAGTGATCCTTTTAAATAAAAAATAAAGTCATTTCTCTCTGTTCAAAATTTCCTAGAAGCTTTTCATGTTAGCCAAGACAATCCAAAGCTCTTCTCCTGGTCTATAAGGTTCTATATGATCTGCTCCCCTCTGATCTCATCACCTGCCCTCCTCCTGTTACACATTCTTTCTAGCCTCACTGGGATTTTAGCTGTTCCTGCAACAGTGGTCCATGCTAACTTCTCAGGACCTTTGCACTTGCTGCTCTTTCTACCAAGAATGCTCTTCCCTAGAAATTTCTGTGGTTTGATTCCTCCCCTCATTCTCATGTCTACTTATATGAGATGTCAGGGAGGCCTTTCTTGACCACTCTTACTAAAAATAGTATCTTCAATTTCTCTATCTTTACTCTGCTTTTCTTCTTAAAAAACACCCTTCCCAACACCCATTTATCTGTCTTCCCTCTTGAATGTGGATTGCATGAAAGTAAGATTTTGTCTGTGTTATTCATTGCTATATCCCAGCCCTAGAATATTGCCTGGAACATTGGCACATTAATATCTGTTAAATGAGTGGCCCTCATGACTTAGCCCTCTGTCTACCTCTCCAACCTCATTTCTTGACATTATTTGCATAATTATGTGTTTCATATTTGTCTCTTCTCCTAGACCCCATTGGGGTACAAACTTTATCTTGTTCACTGATTTGTCCCCAGCATGTAGTTTGGAACCTGTTATATGGTAGGCACTTAGTATCTGGTAACTAAATATATTCTTGTTAATTTGGAGGTCTTGAGGAAATATATGTATACAGTAAATCTTTGACTTAAATTATTTTAATATTAAAGTAAAACATATTTTCATTTCTTCATTACTTTGTGTGTGTGTAGATAACGCCAATTTTTGATATTTAAAAAACTGTTTCTTGTCTTATCATTTGCTTGGTGTTATTTAAATAAATTTACAAATTATTTAAAAACTCTTTCTTATAAATAGGCATTCAAATCAGCCGAAAAGAAAACAAAGCAAACCTTAAAAGAGGTCCAAACAGTTACCTCTATTCAAAAAGCAAGAAAAGTGTATTGGTAAGTGTTCTACCTTTTAAAAATATAGTTTTTATTTTATCAAAATTATGCATGCACATTGTTTAGAAAAATGAAGCAATTCTACAAAGCTTGTTACAAAAACCAATAGCCCTGCTATTTTTTACCCCTACTCCTATTGCTTCCTCTCCCAAAGAAACTTTTATACTTTTAGCTCTTTTACCTGATTCTTCTAGTATATCCCTCCATTTCTCTAAGTAATATGCTTATATTGCTGCTTCTTAATTTTTCTATTTTACACTCTCTTAATGACTTACCACTATGGAAGATTAAGATTTTACTCTATCTTCTTGTGTCCCAGCGTTACATAGGCATGCACCTTCAGTCTTCTAGAATAGTTACAGCACAATTCAATATTAACATTATTGTGAATATTTAAATTGTAGTCAAAGCTTTCTTTTTCTTTTTGTTCTTATTAATTCACCTCCACTCTTCCAAGTGTGCTCACATTGGAATTCTGTTAGTATTATCTTCTTGCAGCAGTCTCCTCTGGAGCTTTTTGGCCATTGTTCTAGATTGGTTACTCTAAACATCTTAAAATGCCCCTTTATTGTTATCCTGAAAGTTCTTTTTATCCCTCTCTGTGTTGGATTCTTTGTCCTGGATTTCATACTTTCTTTTTCTTTGTTGGTGGAATTATGAGCTATAGAAGCATAATGAGAGGGGTGCGTAGAAGGCAAAGTTTTTGAGGTATCCAGTGTATAAAAATGATTTTACTCTTATACCTAATTAATAGTTAGTCTGGGTATAAAATTCTAGTTTGAAACTGTTTTCGTAAGACTTTTAAGGTATTTGTACATTATATTAACTTCCAGGTTTGATTTTGAGAAATCTGATGTCATTTTGATAGTTAATATTTTATAGGAAATTTGTTTTGTCTTTCGGTAAACTTGTGGATTTTTTTTCCTCTGTTTTCCAGAATTTCACAATGATGTAGGTCTGTGAGGATGTTTTTTATCCATTATGCTGGATATTTTATGGGCCTTTTTAATTTGGAAACTTTCATTTCTGAGAAATTTTCTTGACATATTTCTTAGAAAACTACCTGCCCTCTGGTTTTTGTTTCTGTTGTTGCTTCCTTTTCTTTCCTTCTTTTCTTTTTTGTAATTGGACAATCCTCCCATTTTCTTGCATTTTCTATTTTCAAATCTATCATTTTGTTTTATATTCTGAAGGATTTCCTGAACTTGATCTTTCAATCCTTCCACTGAATTTATTATTATTTTTTTATTTCTTCTGTCATGTTTTAATTTAAGATGTTTTGGTTCTTGGAATTTTTTTTTTTTAATCCTCATCCGAGGATATTTTTCCATTATTGTTTAAGAGAGTGGAAGGGAGCAGGAGAGGTAGGAGAGAAACATTGATGTGAGAGAGACACATCGATTTGTTACCTCCCACAAGCACCCCGACCAGGGCCAGGGATTGAGCCTGCAACCGAGGTCTGTGTCCTTAACCAGAATCGAACCCAGGACCCTTTAGTCTGCAGGCCAAAGCTTTATCCATTGAGCCAACTGGCCAATTTTGAATGTTACTTTTTAAAAACTTCCATCTCTAGTTTCTCTATACTGAGAATAGTTTGGATGTATTAAATTTTATTTAGTATCCTTTTCCTGCAGGTCTTTGTCTTCTCCAAGTTTTTTTTTCTATTTATTGGTTTTGTCTTTAGCTCTCATGCTAATGTCTAGTGATCCTTGGTTGTCTGCTCACATTTTATAGTAGAGCATTAAAAGGCTAATTGGGAGTTCTCTGTGGGGAGTTGTAAAATGATCTTTGTGTGGAACTCTTGATGTCTTTAGCTTTTTTCCTCTTCAGTGGGTCTTATTTCCTTTTTTTTTTTTTTTTACAGTTGTTATTTTTTTCTTTTATTTTTAATCTTTATTGTTGAAAGTATTACATATGTCTCCTTTTTCCCCCCATCGACCCCCTTCAGCACAACCCCACCCTCCGCCCTAGGCCCTCATCATCCCATTGTCTGTGTCCATGGGCCATGCATATATGTATACACATACAAGGTCCTCGGTGGATTACCTTGTTCCATGTTTCCATGTCTCTGGATCTACTCCGTTCATCAGTTTATTTTGTTCATTAGATTCCACATATGAGTGAGATAACATGATATTTGTCTTTCTCTGACTGACTTATTTCACTTAGCATGATACACTTCAGGTCCCTCCAGGCTGTCTCAGAGGGTAAGAGATTCTCCTTTTTTACTGCTTCATAGTATCCCATGGTATAAATGTACCACGGCTTTTTTATCCACTCATCTACTGATGGTCACTTCGGCTGTTTCCAGAACTTAGCTATTGTAAATTGTGCTGATATGAACATAGGGGTGCATACATTCTTTCTGATTGGTGCTTCGGGTTTCTGGGGATATATTCCTAGAAGTGGGATCACTCAGTCACATGGCAGTTCCATATTTAATTTTTTGAGGAAACTCCATACTGTTTTCCATAATGGCTGCACCAGTCTGCATTCCCACCAGCAGTGTACTAGGGTTGCCTTTTCTCCACGTCCTCGCCAACACTTGTCATTTGTTTATTTGTTGATGGTAGCCATTCTGACAGGTGTGAGGTAATACCTCATTGTCGTTTTAATTTGCATCTCTCTGATGATCAGTGACTTTAAGCATTTTTTCATGTCTCTTGGCCATCTGTATATCAGCTGGTCTTATTTCCTAGAAAAGATTCTTTTTCTCTCTTGCTTGTAAAGTAAAAGCTGGTTGTCACTTTTTAGGAGCCTAGTGAAAATAATTGGTGGGAGTCTCAGTATCCAGTCTTTTGTACATTTGCATAATTGCCTGTTTTACATATGTTACCCCTACTTATAACTGTGCCACATTTTTCTCTGGTCCATAGATCTTCTTTGACTCTTTTTAGAGAATTAACTTCTGGCCTTCTGTTAGAGTGTGGAAGGGATAGTTACACAATGTTCAGAGTTGGAAAGAAGGTATAGGGAAGTAACTGCTTCTTGATCAGACTTTCAGCCAGGCCTCCTCTTTTTAATCCCATCTTAAACCCTTTTTATGGCAGTACACTTATGGTACTATTTTTTATTTTATTATTATTATTTTGTTGTTGTTGTTAATCCTCACCAAGGATATTTTTTCATTGATATTTAGAGAGAGTGGAAGGGAGGGGGAGAGATAGAGAGAGAAACATCAGTGTGAGAGAGACACATCAATTGGTTGCCTCCTGCACACACCCCAACCAGGGCCAGGAATCTAGCCTGCAACCAAGGTATGTGTCCTTGATTGGAATAAAACCCGGGACCCTCAGTTCGATGGCCAGTGCTCTATCCACTGAGCCAACCCGACTAGGGCATTGTGGTGCTATTTTTTAGCTTTTTATGGGTTACATAGTATAAATTGTTTTACTTTGCTCTTCTGTCAGCTCAGGATTCAGCTTGCATTTGATCACTCATCCATTTATTCTCCAGCTTCAAAATTTTTTTGTGATTTTCTCCATCAATGTAACATCTGTATTGATGAATAGAATTGACCTGTAATTTTCATTCCTCATAATGTTCATATTCAGTACTGGTTATATTCATAAGGTTTTATTCATAAGGAAAATTTAGAGGGTTCCTTCTTTATTGTTTTTAAATGTTTGATGGAATTCGCCTGTGTAGCCTAGTAGTCCTAGAGTTTTCTAAGACTTTGTCTAAAGTTTGAAATTTACTGGCAAAAAGTTCATAATATTCCACTTAACTTTTTAACATCCTTTAGAATATTTAATGATATCTCATACATGGTAGTTATTTGTGCCTTCCCTTTTCTTGTTTAGTCTGACCAGAGGATTTTCAGTTGTACTAATATCTGTAAAGAGTCAGTTTTTTATTAGTAATCTCCTCTATTATATATGTGTTCTCTCTCTTTTTTGTTTTTTCATCATTATACTTTTCTTTAGGATTCATTTGCAGTTCTCTTATTGATTTCTTGAGATGGAATCTTAGTACATTGACTTTTTTTCCCTTCCAGCCTCTTTCTTTTCTAATATATATTGAAAATAATAACGTTACCTCTAAGCATGGCTTGACTGCACCTAAAAAGTTTTATTATGTATTGTTTTCATTATACTTCACACCACAATATGTTCTAATTTCCATTGTGATTTCTTCATCCATGCATTGCTTAGAAGTATTAATTTCCAAACATACGGGCCTTTTTGGTTATTTTATTGTTACTGATTTCTAGTTTAATTTGCATAATGGTCATAGATGGTATTCTGAATTATCTCAGTCCTTTGACATTTGTTGTTTTAGCTTGCTTTATGACCAGCATATTTATGGTCAGCTAAATTTATAAATGTTTCATATATACATGAAAAAAGTGTCAGTTCTACAGTTTTGGAGTGCATTTCTTTAAATATCAACTAGGTCATATTAACCATGCTGTTCAAATCTTTGGCATCCTTACTAATTCTTTTTTTTTATGATTGTTTTCTTAATTATTGAGAAAGGTGTGTTAAATATCACACAATTGTGGATTTGTCTGTTTCTCCTTTTACTTCTGCCAGTTTTTGTTTTATATATATGAGGCCATGTAATTAGGTGATACAAGTACAAAAGTTATATCTCCCTAGTGAATTGAGCCATTTATTAATGTTAATGAAATGTCCTTTTAACTTATTTTTTTCTTCTGTGTGAGATATTAAAACTGTATCAGCTTCACTTGGTTAGTATGTGCATGATATATATTTTTCCATCATTATACATTAGCCTTTTTTTAATTAATTAATTTTTTAAAAATCTTTATTGTGGAGGGTATTACAGGTACCCCCTTGCCTTCCCCCCATTCCCCCCTCCAAACAGGTCCCGCCCTGCCCCAGGCCTTTACCACCCTGTTGTCTGTGTCCATAGGTAATAAATACATGCATGTAAGATCTTTGGCTAATAGATTCCTGTCCCCTTCCCCCGTCCTTCTGAGATTTAGCAGTCTGTTCCATGCTTCCATGCCTCTGATTCCATTTTATGCACCAGTTTATTTTGTTCATTAGATTTCTTGTTTATTTTGATTTATAGATTCAATTGTTGATAGATATGTATTGCCATTTTAATGTTCATATTTCTTCTTCCTTCTCTTCCTCCTCTTCCTCTTCCTCTTCTTCACCCTTCAACATTTCATATTGGTTTGGTGGTGATGAACACCTTTAGCTGTTTCTTATCTGTGAAGTTCTTTATCTGACCCTCAATTTTAAATGAGAGGTTTGCTGGGTAGAATAATTTGGTTGTAGGCCCTTGCTATTCACCACTTTGAATATTTCTTGCCACTACCTTCTCGCCTGCAAAGTTTCTGTTGAGAAATGAGGGGACAGTTGTTTGGGTGCTTCCTTGTAAGTAACTTGCTGCTTTTAAGGTTTTTCCCTTTGTCTTTAACCCTTAGCATCCTAATATATAAAAACCCTGGGTCCATCAGGACCGGAGGCTCGACCAACCAGAAGTCAGTCCTGCAGTCAGCGCTGGGTTGCCGTGGTGACCCAGCACTGACTGCTGAGGGGGCTGCGAATCAGGCCCGGAGAGAGGCCTAAAGAGAGAAGCAGGGTCTGATCCGTAGCCTCTGTGGCAGCTGTTAATCAGCACTTGCCTCTCTCTTTCTCTCCAGGCCTACACTGGGGCTGCTGATCAGCCCCGCCTTTCTGATCAGGCCCCATTGATAGGCCCAGAGAGGCTGACTGACATAGAAACCCACCAATCAGAACCAAATCTGGGTGAACTGTGAGGAGCCAATAGCTGCCTAGGAGGCGGAGCTTTTGATGCTGACTGGAATAGAAACCAACCAATCAGAACCAAATTGGCTAGCAGAGGAGGGCAATTGGGGGTGAGATCAGGCCAGCAGGGGAGGGCAGATGGGGGCAAGATCAGGCCGGCAGGAGAGGGCAGTTGGGGGAGGCCAGGCTTGCAGGGGAAGGCAGTTGGGGGCAACCAGGCCGGCAGGGGAGGGCATT
>NW_005362075.1:1806157-1809070 GCF_000412655.1 Myotis brandtii
GTACGGTCTTTTTTTTTTTTTTAGTTTTATTCATTTCAAACAGGCCGGATCCGGCCCGTGGGCCGTAGTTTGCCCATGGCTGAGTTAGGGGCAATCAGGCAGGCAGGCAGGTGAGCAGTTAGGAGCCAGCAGTCCCTGATTGTGAGAGGGATCCCAGATTGGAGAGGGTGCAGGCTGGGCGAGGGACACCCCCCCCCCAATGCACAAATTTTGTGCACCAGCCCTTTAGTTTTAATTATAATGTATCTTGGTGTGGGCCTCTTTGGGTTCCTCTTGTTTGGGACTCTCTGGGCTTCCTAGACTTATAAGTTTATTTCTTTCACCAGGTAGGGGAAGTTTTCTGTCATTATTTCTTCAAATAGGTTTTTAATATCTTGCTTTCTCTCTTCTCCTTCTGGCATCCCCATAATGCAAATGCTGGTAAGCTTAAAGTTGTCCCACGGGCTCCTTATACTACCTTCATATTTTTTTATTCTTCTTTCTTTTGCTCTTCTGATTGGGTGTTTTTTGCTTCTTCCTATTTCAAATCGTTAATTTGATTCTCAGAATCTTCTACTCCACTGTTGAATCCCAGTAAATTATTCTTTATTTCAGTTAGTGTATGCTTAATTTTTTACTGGTCCTTTTTTATGTCTTTGACATTCTCACTAAGATCCTTGAAAGTCTCACTAAGTTACTTGAAGCTCTCTTTGAGTCCCTTGAAGCTCTCATTAAGATCCTTGAGTAACCTTATAACCGTGGTTTTGTACTCTATCCAGTAGTTTGCTTGCTTCCTTTTTTTTTTTTTTTTTTTTTTTTTTATTTTTTTTGTCTTCACATTTTGGATGCTTCACTGTGTTTGTTTCTATGTATTAGGTGGAGCTGCTGTGTCTCCTGGAATTCGTAGAGTGGCCTTTTGTAGTAGGTGTCCTATAGGACCCAGTGGCTCACCCTCCCCAGACACCTGAGCTGGACTCTCTAGTTGCGCCCCTGTGTGGGCTGTGTGCAGTCTTATAGTTGATCCTTGATTGCTGTTGGCATCACTGGGAGAAATTGACCTCCAGGCCAATTGGCTGTGAGGACCAGCTGCAACTGCAGTGGAAGAGCCAGTTGTGCAGGAGACACCCCTATGGAGCATGACTTGCTTCAGTGGGGGCTTTGGTGCTCACTGACTCTGCACCTTGAGTGTGATGCTTGTGGATGTGTAGAGTTATAATCTGGTATGGTCTGAAGCTGTCCACCGTATACACTGGCTCTGGGGCCACCCGGCAGGAGCTACAGAGAGGTCTGCAGATGGCTGCTACTTGCATTGAGTTTGTGAATTGCCCAGGTGAGGCTCAGATATGAAGCAAGGCAGGCTGGTGCTAGTGCCAGGTCTTGGGCCTTTTATTGATAGGTTTGGGGCACACTGATGCCAGCTGCTGCTTGTTTGAGAGATTTTAGCAAAGTCTGAAGCCTGAGGGATCAAGTCTGAGTAAGTTCGTGCCCCAGCCATTTAAGAAGAACACCTGGGTCTCCAGCAACCTGTGTCACTCAGCCACAATCCCCACTGGTTTTTACAGCCCAAAGTTATGGAGACTTCTCTTCCCAGCTCTGGAACCCTAGGCTGGGGATCTGGTGTGGGGCTGGAACCCCTTGCTCCTCACAGAAGGCCTCTGCAGAGATCATTTCCCTCCTGATTAAAGAAACCCCACACCTGTTCCTCATCTCCACCCCTCCTACCAGTCTCGGTTTGTTTTCTTCTTTACTTCTCTAGTTGTAGGACTTCCATTCAGCCAGCTTTCAGGTGGTTGTCAATAATCGTTTTTATGTATTTTAGTTGTAATTTTGATATGGTTGTGGGAAGTGGTGAGTACCAGCATTTACCTATGCTGCCATGTTGGTTCTCTCTTTAAATCTAGTTCTGTCTTTTTAAAATCCTTGTTTTCCAGCCTGACAATCTTTGCATTTTACCTAGAGTATTTATAAATTTACATTTATACTAATGTAACTTCTGATACATATTTAGGTTTAAATCTACCCATCTTACCATTTGCTTTCTATTCGTCCCATTTGTCCTGTATTCTTTTTTATTGCCTTATTTTGATGGATTTTTGGCCTTTTTTTGGGGGGTGGGGGACTGTTAGTTATATATTCCTTTACTAGCATGATTACAAACACATCCTTGACTGATCTGTCTCGTTTTCTTTGCCTTTCTGGGTTTTACAAACTTGTTTACCATCTATAGCAGAGTGGTTACATTAATTTTAATATATCCATTCAGCAATGAGGAAAGTACATTTTTAAGTGAAAAAAATATGCAGAACAGTGTGTACTATATTGAAAAAAAAGTTTAGAATAAGCATTTTATTTTAGTTTTTGTATGTATAAAAATACTCTGGCCCTAACCGGTTTGGCTCAGTGGATAGAGCGTTGGCCTGCGGACTGGGGGGGTCCCAGGTTCGATTCCAGTCAAGGGCATGTACCTTGGTTGCGGGCACATCCCCAGTAGGAGGTGTGCAGGAGGCAGCTGATCGGTGTTTCTCTCTCATCGATGTTTCTAACTCTCTATCCCTCTCCCTTCCTCTCTGTAAAAAATCAATAAAATATATTTTTTAAAAAATACTCTGAAGAGGGATACACAGGAAGCTAATTACAATGTCTCCCTATCTGGTAGTGGTGGTGGGAACTGAATAGATGCAGGATCTCTCACTATACCTTTTTATAAAATTTAAAAAATTTTTGAACCATATGCATCTATACTAATAAAAGGGTAATATGCAAATTGGTCAGGACGCCCTCACAGTAAGAACTGAACAGCTGCGTAGGGCGACCAGGCTGGCAGGGGGGTTAGTGAGGGACGACCAAACGACTGAACAGCAGGCTGCGTGGGGCAACCAGACTGGAAGGGGGGGCATTGAGGGGCGACCAAACGACTGAACAGGCTGTGTGGTG
>NW_005362075.1:1809122-1829791 GCF_000412655.1 Myotis brandtii
TGATCGGGGGGGGGGGGGGGGGGCAGTTAGGGGCAATCAGGCAGGCAGGTGAGCAGTTAGGAGCCAGTGGTCCTGGAATGTGAGAGGGATATCCAGATTGGAGAGGATCCAGGTTGGGTTGAAGGGACACCCCCCCCCCCAGCACGAATTTCATGCACTGGGCCTCTAGTGTGTGCATGTGTGTGTGCATGTGTGTGTGTGTACACACATGCACACACACACGCACAAAGCAAACACATAAAATGTCTCCAGGTCCTTAGGTTTAGCTTTCTTTTAGTAAAAAAATCAATTAGAATATAGGAATAAAATCATTTTACTCTTATATTTTGGGGGATATGAGGGAGTTTAGTTAATGCCTATGCTACACCTTTATCATCTCTAACAAGAAGTTTTTAAATTATAGATTAAATCATGAAAAAGATTATCTTGCTGGTTATATGTAATATAGGAAATATGTATGTTCATTGTTTTGCATGTCATTTTCTAAATGTCATACAAATATATACTCATTACTTTTTATTGTGATGGTACATATTAATTATGAAAACCCAGATTACTTTGTCCCTTGAGAAAAGTTACACTTGGTAGGCAATATTTGGTCTTTTGTATAAAAATAAGTGTAAAGAATATCATATATGTAAGCATGCAGTTGATTGAGGACAAAATGGGAAAAACTTTTTCTTCTTTCTTACCAGTGGTCCCAAAACCTATATAGTTTCCCACTGAAAGAAAGCTAAACCTGGGGACCTTGAGACATTTTATGCTTTGGTTTTGTATAATTCATTGTTATAAGTTATCCTTGTGTTTAAGACGGCTATCTATATGAGAGGGATTTAAGGAGAGAAAAAAATATATATATGTGTATTTTTAATATTTTTATTGATTTCAGAGAGGGAGGGAGAGCGAGAGATAGAAACATCAGTGATGAGAGAAAATCGATTGCTGCCTCCTCATTCCCTCCCCTGCACCTCTCGAGCCTTCAACCTGGTCATGTGCCCCAACCAGGAATCCAACTGTGACCTCCTGGTTCATAGGTCAGTGCTCAACCACTGAACCACACCAGCTGGGCCATATATGTGTTGTTGTTTTTTTAATATCTTTTATTGATTTCAGAGAGGAAGGGAGAGGGAGAGAGAGATAGAAACATCAGTGATGAGAGAGATCATTGATCAGCCGCCTCCTGCACGCTCCCTACAGGGATCAAGCCCAAAACCAGAGCCATGTGCCATGACCGGGAATCAACAGTGACTCCCCATTCATAGGGCGCTCAACCACTGAACTACACCAGCTGGACAGAACATATATTTTTCAAATACAGAATTTAGTTGCTTTCTTCTCAGACTATCTTAAGAAGGTCCTAGGGCAATTTATATTACAGTGGGGCCTTGACTTACGAGTTTAATTCGTTCCGTGACGGAGCTCGTAACTCAAATTACTCGTATGTCAAATCAACAGTGAACGAGTGAGACACGTGATGCTGGGCTGATGTGGCGTTCACTGTGACGTTCGCTGTGCCTGAAGCTGGCTCGTAACCCGAATTTTAGCTTGCAACTCAAAGCAAAAAATCGGCCGAGAGACGGCTTGTATCTCGAAAAACTCGTTAGTTGGGACACTCGTAAGTCAAGGCCCCACTGTATAAGTTTTCAATAAAATTCAACTTCATTTTTTAAGAAAAATCAAACCTTAAAGTTGTCTTAACCTACACAGGATAGCCTCCTGTTGTTTTTGTTTGTTTGTTTTGTTTTGCTTTGTAAAAAAAGGGGGGGTGTGAATTTAGGCAACTATAAAGGAAAAGAAATGTTAACTTTTCTTATTTCGATTTGGTAGGTTTGAGAAATTTTTGTGGTTCATTAGCTCAGAGAACTATTTAATTATAGGAGGACGAGATCAGCAACAGAATGAAATAATCGTGAAAAGATACTTGACACCAGGTAGGTATGATTAAAATTCTAAAGAATATTTTCTTAAGTAATTGGATCAGTTATCTCAATATTAGCTATAGATTTTCATTTTAAACTTCTTTGACAAATTGAGTTAGTAGAAAGAGTTTGATGCTTGGTGGTTTATAGTTTGACACTTAATTATCATCGTAAGTGAATATTTCTAAAGTAGTAATGCTAAGCTAATCTGCAGTGTTGGACTTTTGATTCTTTGCTATATTAGCATGTTAGTTCTCCAAAATCATAGATTAAATTTTTAAAAGCTTAATTTTTTCAGTGCTAAAGTTTATAACCTTTTTTAACATTTAGAAAGGACTGAAGCCCTGTGGTGTAAGGCCTCTCATTTATTTTTGTTTGCTGATAATCACCACCTCACTGTGGCTGAACCCTCAGTGTGGGTATCAGAAATCAATAATCAATACCAGAACTAATCTAATGACCATTGAAGATTCTTAACCACGGAAGAAAGCAGCAGGGTCAGGTTACATGGTGCCCAGGGCTTGGTCTCTGTCTTTTCTAGCTCTGTTCATTATGAGTTGAGCCTGTTATGGAGCATATGGGTTTTTCTCATTGAGTTTCAAACCCAGATAAGGTGTCCACAGCAAGCAGCGGCTGCTCCTTTTACCTGTTAAGAACCATGCATTTTCCTTTTCTCTGGTTGACCATTTACTCTTGTATTCATCTCTTTGTTCCTTTAATTCATTTGATGCTCTCACATACTTAGAATAAAACTGGAAGTCTTTATCATGGCTTACAAGGATCCTGGCTTCTTCTCCAGCTTCTTTTCTTACCACTCTCCCCTCACTCTGGCCTCCTGACTGCTCTTCATACATGTCAAACATCCATAGTCCTCAGGACCTTTGCACTTGCAATGATGACTCATCTGCTCCATCTGTCTCTCACCCTTTCAGCAGGCTAGTCTGGGCTTGCTTACATGGTAACTCAGCAAGTTTCTGAGAGAGAGGAAGCACACAAGGCCTCTCAAGGCCTAGGCTGGGAACTGGCACTTAGTCACATCTGCCACATTCTTTTGGCCAAGGCAGGTCATGAGGTAGGCCCAGATCCAAGGGATGGGGATATGCACTCCACCTCTTTTTTTTAAAAAATTATTATTATTATTTTTTAATTTATTGGGGTAGACTCCACTCTTAATGGGAAAAGCTTCAGTCACAAAGCAAAGAGGTGTGGGTAGAAGGAGGGAGAGGAATTGTGGTCATTTTTATAATCTACCATATTAGCATTGCTTTCTATAAGGAGGCCTATAAGAAATCTCCCAGGGATAGGAGATGGAATTTATATGTCTTCTTATCACTTTTAGGTTTTGAATCCATTAAACAATAAATAAATAATTGTGACAAAACAAAACAGAATTTAGAGTATCGTTTCTTCTTTTTAAGGGGACATTTATGTACATGCTGATCTTCATGGAGCTACTAGCTGTGTCATTAAAAATCCAACAGGTATTATATTTCTTTCTTTTCAGAACTTTAATTCCTTTTGTTAAAATGTTTTAATATAACTATAAGACAAAAATTTTCAATAGAGATAAGGCACTTTATAATGATAAAACAGTCAATCCATTAGTAAGTTATAACCATTATAAATACATATACACTCAACAACAGAGCCCTAGAATACATGAAGCAAAATCTGACAGAATTGAAGGGAAAAATAGATAATTCAGCAATTATATTTAACTTTTAGTATTTAACTTTCAATCATAGATAGAATAACTAGATATAAAATCAACAATGAAATTGAAGATGTGAACAGCACTAAGTTAACTAGATCTAATACATCTCTAGTATACTCCACCAAATAACAATAGATTCTTATTCTTCTCAAGTACACATGGAACATTCTCCAGGAGAGACCCTATGATATTCATTAAAAAGTCTCAGCCCTGGCTGGTTTGGCTCAGTGGATAGAGCATCGGCCTGTGGACTGACGGGTCCTGGGTTTGATTCCAGTCAAGGGCACATGCCTGGATTGCAGACTTGATCCCCAGTGTGGGGCATGCAGGAGGCAGCCAATCAATGATTCTCTCTTACCATTGATGTTTTTATCTCTCTCCCTCTCCCTTCCCCTCTGAAATCAATAAAAATATATTTTTTAAAAAGTCTCAATAAATTTTAAAACTATTGAAATCACACAAATTAAGTTTTCTGACCATAATGGAGTGAAATTAGAAACCACTAATAGAAGAGAATTTGGAGAATATACACATGTATGGAAATTAAAGTACACACTCATAAATAATCAGTGGATCAAAGAGGAAATCTTTAGGGGCCTGGGTGTCAGCAAATACTCTGAGATGAGTGAAATGAAAACCATGTATCAAAACTTAGGAGATGTAGCTAAAGCAGTGCTTAGAGAGAGATTTATGGTGGTAATGCCTATAATAAAAAAGAACAACAATTTCAAATCAATAACAAAATTATAATCATTAAAATCTAGAAAAACAAATAAAGGTTCAGATTCCTAAAATTAGGAACAAAAGAGGGGACATTACTGTCAACTTCACAGAAATCAAAAAAATTATGAGGGAATTCTATGAAAAGTTGTATAGCAGCAAATTAGATAACCTAGATGAAATGAGCAAATTCTTAGAAAGCACAAACTACCAAAACTGGCCTAAGGTGAAATAGAAAATCAAAACAAACCTATAATAAGTAAAGAAATTGAATTAGTAATTTAAAAATACCTACTCAAAGAAATCTCAGGCCCACATGGCTTCACTGGTTAATTCTACCAAACTTTTGAAGAAGATTAAACCTCAGTCCTTCACAAAGTCTTCCAAAAAATAGAAGAGATGGGAACACTTTCTCACTCAGCGGTCACCAACCGGTGGTCCTCGGACCACTGGTGGTCCGCAAGGTCCCAAAAGTTGACAACCGCTGTTCTAACTCTTCTACAAGACCATTTTACCCTAATAACAAAACCAGATAGACATAACAAGAAAACTACAGATCAATATCACTTATGAATATAGACACAAAAATCCTCAACAAAATATTAGGAAACTGAATCTAGTAGCATGTTAAAAGTATTATACACCATGACAAAGTGGGATTTATCCCAGGCATGCAAGGTTTGTCTTATGATTGAAAATTAATTAATGTAGTAAAGTATAATAGCATAAAGGAAAAAAATCACATGATCATTTAAATTGATGCAGAAGAAGCCTTTGGCAGTAATCTAACACCCACTTGTGATAAAAGCATTCAACAAACTAGGAATAGAAGGGAATTTCCTCAACTCGGTAAAGAATAGCTATGGAAAACCCACAGCTAACAATTGTACTTAATGCTCAAAGACTGAAAGCTTTCCCCTAAGATCACAAATGAGATAAGCATGGCTGTTATTGCTGCTTCTGTTCCATGTTTATGGAGGTACTAAATAGGTCATTAGGCAATAAAAAGAAATTAAAAATATCCAAATTGATAAGGAACAAATAAAACTATATTAATGCATACAGGATTTAGGGGATTATGGAGATTCCTGGAATTAGTAATAATGGTTCCGTAGCTTTATGAACATACTAAAACCCATTGAATTTTACAAAGTGGACAAAAGTAAGTTTATAGCTGTTCATGTGGGAAATAATCCTATGTAATAAAAGGGTAATATGCAAATTGACCCTAACAACAGAACGACTGTGCTCTCCCACAAGGGGAGCTCCGCTCAGCCACAAGCCGGGCTGACGGCTGCAAGCGCAGTGGTGGTGGCAGGAGCCTCTCCCACCTCTTCCTCAGCGCTAAGATGTCCAACTGTGGCTTAGGCCCACGGGGAGCGGGCCTAAGCTGGCAGGTGGACATCCCTTGAGGGCTCCTGAGCTGCCAAAGGGATGATGTCTGACCATCTTAGGCCCGATCCCCCGGGGAGCAGGCCTAAGCCAGCAGGTGGACATCCCCCAAGGGGTCCTGGACTGCGAGAGGGCGGAGGCCGGGCTGAGGGAATCCCGGGCCTCTTGTACAATAATAAATAATAATTCCAAAATAAACTGTATTCACATACAACTATAAACCTACTTCTGCCCAAACCTGTATATTTTTAAAGGGTCAATTTTATGTTATGTAAGTTACATCCCAATTTAAAAATATTTGAAATATAACTAGGGGTTTGTGATTAATATGCTCTTTATTTTGATGATTTAGTGAATCTGTAATAATTCTGGAAGTCTTCAAACTTTAAATAGATTGTTTAAATTATCCTTTTTGGAATGAGGTTAGATTTACTGACATAAGAGAGGAAATTTCTTCTCTAATTTGTTTTATTTACTTAGACCAGTGGTCGGCAAACCGCGGCTCGTGAGCCACATGCAGCTCTTTGGCCCCTTGAGTGTGGCTCTTCCACAAAATACCATGTGCGGGCGCGTACATACAGTGCGATTGAAACTTCGTGGCCCATGCACAGAAGTCGGTTTTTGGCCTGGGCGAGTCTCTTTTGAAGAAGTGGCATTAGAAGAAGTGGGGGGTGTCGGTCAGTCGGGCGACCAGAGACGCGGCGCAGGGGAGGCGCGCGCGATTCATGCACGAGTTGAGTGGGCCAGTCAGTAGTCTCATTGTGCAGTGGTTAGTGCTAGTCGCGTCCGCAAATCGCGCGGGTGACAAAAGTACCTATTCGAAGCATAAAGTTGCCTATATTTTTCCAACCACCTCAAATCCTACAGGTATTTTTGTCATCAATTTAAGAATTGTAATTATTTTGTGTTGGTGGCTTTATTATTATAAAATGTTTCAATCGTTGTACTGTTGATATTTGGCTCTGTTGACTAATGAGTTTGCCGACCACTGACTTAGACCATTTAAAAGCCTGCTGTAAATACATTTTAATAAAAAAAATAGTAACTTTTTATAATATTAAAATAAAAATGTAGTACTAGTATTTAAAATATAAGAAGATTAAACCTGCCACACCTGTGATTTTCATATCTTGCTCTGTAGAAAGTCTGTACTTGGGTACTGACGCATTGTAGCATTGTTATTACAGGAGAACCAATTCCTCCTCGAACCTTGACTGAAGCTGGCACAATGGCACTTTGCTACAGTGCTGCTTGGGATGCCCGAGTTATCACTAGTGCTTGGTGGGTGTACCATCATCAGGTAATAACGGCTATGGTCCTTTTCTTAATTTATTAAGAACTACCATGTACCAAATTTTAGGGGTATAGAAGTGAACAAGGCTGAGTACCTACCTACTTGATGGAGCTGACATTTTGGTAGTGGAGAAAAATACGTAATGCCAGATAGCAATTGCTATAAGTATTTTTTTTAAGGGGATAGAGAGTGATAGGGGCTGCCATTCTGAACAAAGTATCTGGGAAGTTAAGATTTGAGCTGCAGAGTCCTAAATGAAGAGAGAGAGTGATCCATGCAATTATATGGGATAGAGAGTGTTCTAATTAAGACGGGCATACTGACCTAAAACAGCTTTCTCCTATTCATACTTGTTGGAATTTTCTGAATTCCTTTTGGCCCTTCCAGGAAAGTTGGTATATCCAATGGTTTTGTAGTCACTCAATTATAGTGATTGTCCCTTTTTTCTTTTTTAATATATTTCTATGATTTATAGGGGGGGGAGAGAGAGATAGAAACATCAATGATGAGAGAATCATTGACCGGCTGCCTTCTGCACATCCCCTACTGGGGATGGAACCTGGGACTCTTCAGTCCACATGCCGACGCTCTATCTACTGAGCCAAACCAGCTAGGGCTAGTGATTGTCTTACTTTATGGTTATGTTTTTTTTTGTGATGATACTTCATTCCACATTTGACTTTACACTGCTATTGATATACATTTTCAAGAATTATAATTAACTAGAGGCCCAGTGCACAAAATTTGTGCATGGGTAGGGTTCCTAGACCTGGCCGGCGATCAGGGCCTTCCTACCGGCTGCCAACCGGGGCCTTCCTTTTCTGGCTGCCGGCCAGGGCCTGCCTTCCCCAGCTGCCAGCTGGGGCCTTCCTTTGTTCCACATCGCCCCCTGGTGGTCAGCGCATGTCATAGCAAGCAATCGGTCTCCTGGTCAAACTCCCATGGGGACAATTTACATATTAGCCTTTTATATAGATAGATAGATAATGAAAAAGTATGTGGTAAAAAGAATTCAATACCATTATCCTTCCTTATATTTTTGTTTCATTTTTATATCAGTTATATTATTTTCTGCTATGCTGTGATATTGGATTTTTAGGAAATATCACTTCTGAGATTAGGTTTTTCTGCCTCAGTCTTGTTATGAAAGTGACTCTAATTCTTTTATGAATAGGTTTTTTAATCCTTTGCATAACTATGACTAATAAAGATACTCTCTTGCTCACTTCCTATTTTGTCAAATTAGAATATATTTTAAAATCTGCTATCATTTTTATTTCCTAAAGTAAAAGATTATTTTATTACCAAAAAGAGTATCTCAGAAAAGGATTTTATTTAATAAATATAGTTTTATTTTAGTAAGTATAGTTGTATGGTAAACTTACTAAACTACTACTTCTTTATTATATCTCACACTAGAGGAACGGTGTGGACCAGTTCTGGCTCTACTCCAAGACATTTGAAAATTACCGATGTAGTATGTTCTAGTATGTTCTTTTTTTTTTTTTTTCATTGTTACAGCAAAGGGTATATTTATCATTAAAGAGACGTATCCCATCAGCATTGATCATTTTTGCTAAATTTATAAACTTCTCAGGACATAGCACTGCTTACTTGAATATGACTTTCTTCATTGAAAATATTTTTTTTTAAGTATTTCTAAAGACAAGAGTATAATGTATTACGTGTTCCTCAGGTGTCTAAAACAGCACCAACTGGAGAATATTTGACAACAGGAAGCTTCATGATAAGAGGTAATGATTGTCAGTGGGTTATAGGAACCAGTTTGAGGACCATCTGCTAATATTCTCAGAACAGACTCTTGTCTTGATTTCATATATTTGAAGTCTGTTATGAAATAAGGAAAATTACTCTGCTGTAGCAAATTTAGCATTTGTCATGTCATCTCCATATATATTTTTATTGATGAATATGTACTTCACATAGTTTAAAGTTATAAGGGTAAGAAAGTATAACATGACCTTTTTTTCTAAAAATTGATTATTCAGGGTCTGATTAACCCAAAGGATGAGAGCAAACAATCATATTTTTCTATCTTAATTCCTGTTCCTTACATAATGCCAATTTCTGTAAATGGGAAATGTTCCTCTTGACAGAGAAAAGACAAAACAAGTGTAACCATTGGTGTCAGATACCTTGCAAGCATAAAATAAAGAAAACAGATTTGTAAAACATTTATGTCCATTATCTTTTATAGGAAAAAAGAATTTCCTTCCTCCGTCATATCTAATGCTGGGGTTTAGCTTCCTCTTTAAGGTACTTTTCATATTCTTCATTATTATATTTTTTAAATATGTTTTTACTGATTTTTAGGGAGAGATAGAAACATCAATGATGAGAATCATTGATTGGCTGCCTCCTGCAACCCAGGCTCGTGCCCTGAACGGGAATCAAACCATGCCCTCTGGTTCATGGGTCAATGCTCAACCACTGAGCCACACCAGCCAGGCTCTTTATTATTTTTTTTTCTGATTTTCATTAGCCTCACTTAAAGTTCCATCAATGAAAAGGGATTATTTCCATAGGTAGATGAGTCTTGTGTTTGGAGACATCGAGGTGAACGAAAAGTCAGAGTGCAAGATGAAGACATGGAGACACTGGCGAGTTGCACAAGTGAACTCATATCAGAAGAAATGGAACAACTAGGTAGTTTACAGACTTTAATAAAGTACCTAATAATGTTTTCTATTACAGGCAGTCTTCGGGTTACATCGGACTTGATGTACGGTCATTTCGTGGTTACGTGGTTACGTCGCCATCTCCCATTTTCAGTATTTATTAAAAAAAAAAAGTTCTGTCATTTTAACATATGTACATATGTGCTTTATGTTTTTTATTATTTATTTACCACAAGTAAAGGTCAGGAATTGTTATCTTTTAAATTTTTTTTTCTGTTTCACTTCATTACTGCTATGTATGTGCTCCATGTGAGTGACATGGGTGCTTGTGTAGGTGGGTTCCGACTTACAACGAAAATTGAGTTAACGTCGCGCCATAGGAACGGATCTCCGACGTAACCCGAGGACTGCCTGTATCTAGTTTTGCTTCTAAATTCTTACTTAGAAAATTATAGCTCCTTTTGGATAATTGAAGTTTCGTTTACTGAATTTTGTTTTGGGAAATGTTAAATATGCTTATAATCCTAGTGAATTATAAAGTAATTAGATCCATAACTAGTACACTTGAGTATATATTTATATAATAAAACTTCAGTATTTATTGGGTAATTCATAAATATGAATGAGCACTTACTTTAGGGCAGTGGTTCTCAACCTTCTGGCCCTTTAAATACAGTTCCTCATGTTGTGACCCAACCATAAAATTATTTTCGTTGCTACTTCATAACTGTAATGTTGCTACTGTTATGAATCATAATGTAAATATCTGATATGCAGGATGGTCTTAGGCAACCCCTGTGAAAGGGTCATTCGACCGCCAAAGGGGTCGTGACCCACAGGTTGAGAACTGCTGCTTTAGGGTTTAGAAGTGATACAAAGATGAGTTCATAACAAGTACAATTTCCTTTAAGATAATTTAGCTTGATTTAATAATATATTTGCTTCTAGTGGAGAGCAACTATGGTTACTAGAATAAATTTACCTATCTACCTGAAGGAACTAAAGAAAATATCTAAGTTATATTTATAGTTATCTTTCTCCTAGGGTCATTCATTTTTGGGAGTAATACTGCATTGTTTTACTTACGACTACTGACTGTTGTAACAAGTCTCTTTTTTTTAAAATTTTCAATCTGTTCTTGATACTATATAAAGTGCTTTATTTACATTATTTTTTTATTGAATTCTCAAAACCATCCTTGTCAGATGGGTGGTGGTATCCCATTTTATAGGTGAGGCAACTAGGCCATATTGCTAGATAGTGTTCCTTTTGCCAGAGTGTGAACACATGCTGTGTGCCAGTTATATACCACACTAGAGGCCCGGTGCATGGAATTCATGCGGGGGGGGGGGGGGGGGCCCCCCGTGGTTCCCTCAGCCCGGCCTGCACCCTCTTGCAGTTTGGAACCCCTCGGAAGATGTCTGACTGAAGCAGAGGTGGGAGAGGCTCCTGCCACCGCTGCTGTGCTCACCAGCCATGCGCCTGGCTTCTGACTGAGCAGCGCTCCCCCTGTGGGAGCACACTGACCACCAGGGGGCAGCTCCTGCATCGAGTGTCTGCCCCCTGGTGGTCAGTGCACATCATAGCGACCAGTTGTTCTGCCATTCAGTCAATTTGCATATTTTATTATATAGGATATCCAACTGCCCTCTGCCAGCCATCTTGTGGCCACATGGGGGTGGCCATCTTGTGCAAAAGTGTGATGGTCAATTTGCATATTACCACTTTATTATATAGGATTATCTAATTTCAGTTCTCACATGCAAATTATAATAAAAGCA
The DNA here is from genome assembly GCF_000412655.1 of Myotis brandtii. Taxonomy (NCBI): domain Eukaryota; kingdom Metazoa; phylum Chordata; class Mammalia; order Chiroptera; family Vespertilionidae; genus Myotis; species Myotis brandtii. The sequence continues at coordinate 1,820,582 of NW_005362075.1, forward strand.
ACAGAATTTATAGAACTGCTGCTGTCCTCCTTTTTGGAAATACCTAACAAAGACAAGTTATAGTTTTTATTTTAGAAACTAGAGGCCTGGTGCACGGATTTGTGCATTGATGGGGTCCCTTGGTCTGGCCTGCACCCTCTGGCAATCCGGGACCCCTTGGGGGGTGTCAGATAGCCGGTTTTGGCCTGATCCCCGCGGGCCCAATCCAGACAGGAGGGAGCCTGGTCCTGTGCATTGAGCGTCTGTCCTCTGATGATCAGTGCACGTCACAGCAACCAGTCATTCGGTTGTTTGGTCGCTTAGGCTTTTATATATATAGATGGTTGTAATGTCCAAGAAGTTTATTATGGTAAAGCATCTTGGAGATCATTTGTTCCAACCAATTCATGATACAGAGTATCCTTTTGTGTAAATCAGAGAACCCTGTGGGGATAAACAGGCATTTTCTGGTAATCTTTTGGAGAAACGGAATCAGTAGAATATTTTTTGAAGTTTTCAAGGAAATCATCTAGCTTTTTGTGGTGATAGGACTCTTGACTTTTCTCATGGTAATTCTACAGATGGAGGAGACAGTAGCAGTGAAGAAGATAAAGAGGAATTACAGGAAACTCCTGTGGAAGTGGAATTCATGTCTCAGGTTGACCAGGAGGGTATTAATATTCATAGTGGTGGAGATGAGCTAAATGAAGAACTAATGCAGGAAGAAAGCTCCGAAGATGAAGGAGAATCTGAAGAGGTAGTAAAAGATCAGGAATCTGTTGGTGAGATGAAGGATGAAGGGGAAGAGATATTAAATTATCCTGATACTACCATTGACTTGTCCCACCTTCAGTCCCAGAGGTAATTTAAAAACTATAATTGTAAGTTTTATTTTGGAAGCTAGGAATGATGAGTTAATCCTTAAAAAGATAATACCAAGAATTGACCTTAGTACTTTTACCCTGTTCTGTGACTTTATTATCTTTTTTACAATTTGATTTGGAGGTCTGGTCTCTCTAAAGAAATTCCCAGGACCCAGGGAGGAAAAATACAGTAAATACAAAAGTGACTAAACTAGGTCAAAATAGAAATAAGTAAACGATTATAAATGCTAATAATATAAGAAAGGCATTGCCATGCAAAAAATAAGGTGTTTGAGTCTTTAATGTCTTTAACTGATCACCAAGTTAACAATACCATAGTTATAAAAGCATTATCATTGGAGTAGTTAAGAATGGCTTAGGAGTCAGATCAGAATTGAGTCTCCGAGTGTATCCTTGGGCAAGTTGCTTTATGTCTAAGCTTCAGTTTTCTTCTTGGTGAAAATTATTATCCAATTCATTGGGTTTTGGTGAAGATAATATGCATGTAAAGCATCTAGCAGTGCCTGGTACATAGTAAGTGTTCAGTACATGTCAGCTATTTAAGAATATATTTAAAAGCGTGAGGAAATAAGTAAGCAATTAGATTTTGTAATTTGAAAATTTGTAGGATTGTCAGTAATTAAGGGTATGATATGGAAATGTTTTGGGACTTTGTAAATACATGCCTTCTACAGGCTAGTGGATTCCTCTTTTCATAGGTCCCTCCAGAAATTGGCTTCAAAAGAAGAATCTTCTAATATGGTAAGCTGTTTTGAAAGTTTTATGAAGAACAAACATGTCCTTCTCAATGAATAGAATAATTTTCTACTTGTCAATTTTATTGTTTGGAAAATTAGTCGTGATATTGTTTGTTTGTTTTTTTAATAGAGTGACAGTAAATTACAGAGCCGGAGACATTTGTCTGCCAAGGAAAGAAGGTAAACATATTTGTATTATCTAACTGAAAAGCATGTAATTATTTTTTATTGACAATTTAGTTATGACAGATCACCTTGCTGTTCTAAAGACCTCCCTTTGTGCACTGAGGGGTCCCTTGTCAATTTAAATTGCCAAGATTTGCCATAAATCTTATTTCATTTTATTGGTTTTTTTTTGTTTTGTTAATTCTTACCCAAGGATATATTTTTCCCACTGATTTTTAGAGAGAGTGGAAGGGAAGAGGGGGAGAGGGAGAGGCTGGGGATCAAACCTACAACCCAGAAACACGTCCTTGACCAGGAATCGAACCCTCGATGCTCTAACCAATTACCAACACTGGCCAGGGCATAAAATCTTATTTCATTTTTAATATTTAGCTCTTAAGAGGTTTTTCTGTTTTATATCTTAATCAGTGAGGTGTGTTATATGACATGAGACAGACCTTTTATTACATAAATATGTATAATAGTGATTGCAATGTATTAAATTGACAACCTAATTTTAGGATAATATTGACAAGAATAAGTAGGAACACTTGAAATTAATTAGGAGAGTTTTACATAAGGGAAAACACTCTTTTTTAAGGATGCAGATAAGAGTTTATTTTATTTTTTCCCATCGCCATTTATCCCCCCTATATCCTTCTCCACCTCCCCCCACTCTCCTCCCGCCACACTGTTGTCCGTTTTTAAATATAGCAGGTCTCTAGAGGCAAATAGAAAGGTAGAGGCAGAAGGAATAGGACAACTGAGACAACCACTCTAAGTGAAAAAGACTAAAACTAGTATACAAAGAGGTAAAATACAAAATTCATGCCATCAAGAAGCTTTTGAGCAAAACCCAAGGACACAGACAGTGGGTGGTGAAGGCTTGTGGGGGGAGAGGGCAATGGGGGAAAAAGGGAGACTTATGTAATCCTTTCAACAATAAAGATTTATTTTGCCCTGGCCAGTTTGGCTCAATGGATAGAGCGTTGGCCTGTGGACTGAAGGGTCCCAGATTCGATTCCGATCAAGGGAATATACCTTGGTTGCGGGCACATCTCCGGTGGGGGGTGTGCAGAAGGCAGCTGATCGATGTTTCTCTCTCATCAATGTTTCTAACTCTCCCTCTCCCTTCCTGTCTGTAAAAAATCAATTATAAATATAAATTATATATATTTTTTAAAGAATGATATAAAATTTGAAATTCAGTTCCTCATCGCCGTGGCCATGTTTCAGGTGCTTGATAGCCACATGTCTAAGTGGATACTGTATTAATGAGGTACAGCCAACCCTGTCTCTATTACCTGGCTTCTTTTAAACCTGAAACAGATTAAAAGAAGTTACCCCATTCAACAGCAACTCCTTCTATAGTACCCACCAGGTGCTCAAATTATGCCAAGTATTTTCTGCCCCACTGCTAATCCTTACTTAAATTGCCAATATTTCAGTGATGATCATTTATTAAGCAGCTCCTCCCAAAGACTGAACAACTCTTTTAGCTCAAAGAGAAAGGCACATCTCAATTCAGGAAAAGAATGGAGACACTGAGATTTAAAGAGTTCATTTTGGAGGTAAAAGTGGAAAATCCTGACTGACATTGTTATTTCTCTGCCCAGGATGTTAGTCACCCTTCAAAGTTATTGCCATTGTTTATATTGAGCTTCTCGACTTCCATACTCACAGCAGCTGTCACTGCACTTGGATTCTTCACCTTTTTCAAGTGCTTCTCGCTAGTCAACCTCCTTCCCACAACCTCCTTTATCTCTAGCAACCTCTCTAGCCCACATTCCAGGAGCCCCTCTTTACTTCATTATGAACAGTGATTGTTATTGTTGACATACTAAAACATATGAATAATTTAATAAGTGAATCTAGAAACAAAACAAACAAACAAAAATTTTTGAGTCCTGGATTCAGGAAATAGTCATAAATCTGTAAATACATTTGACCCTTGAACAACATGGGTCAAAAATCCTCATACTGTATAATTACAGTCTGGCCTCAGCATCTGTGGATTCCTCACCACGGATTGAAATATAGTTGACTCTTAAATAATACGGGTTTAAACTGCCTGGGTCCACTTCTACTGGGCATATTAAGTGCACACCTGTGTTGTTCAGGGGTCAAGTATAGTGTTATCTGAAATTGATACAGTAGTTGAGGAGTAAGAAATTGCTGTGAGTTCAGGTGTTTTGAGAAATACCATCAGAAGTATTCTTGAAAATAGATTAGCACTTAGGTAAATGAAGATACAGAGACATCAATCAAGGAGAATTAACATGAACATAAGGTAGTGGGAATTTGGAAGCAATATGCATAGTGCTTTGAGGAGATGATGAATAGACTGAGGTGAAAGGAGCAGAAAGTTCATGTTTGTGACCTGGTAGATAAGATTGGCAAAATGGAACTTATATTGGGAACTTAAAATGACAAGCTAAGGATTTTGGATTTTATCTTGAAAGTAATGTGAAGAGGACTTTTGGAAGATTTTGAATGGGAATGTGACATAGGTAAACAGTTAAGGAAGATTAATCTAGAAGTTAATGTAGAAAAGATTTTGGGGGAAATCCCTGGAGGAAAACAGGGTGGGAAGTGCTGAAGACCTGGCCTACGACAGTGACATTGGGAATAGAAGAGTTTGAACATGAAAAATATCACAGCAATAGAATTCCCTTTCATCCTTCATCTGCTTATTTTTTATCCATTTATTCAGCCAACCACTTGACAGATACTTTATTAAATAGCTAAGATCTGCCTGGGCATTGTGGCTCAGTGATTGAGCACTGACCTATGAACCAGGAGGTCACTGCTCAATTCCAAGTCAGGGCACATGCCCAGGTTGCGGGCTCAATTCCCAGTGTGGGGCGTGCAGGAGGCAGCCAATCAATGATTCTCTCTCATCATTGATGTTTCTATCTTTCCCTCTCCCTTCCTCTCTGAAATCAATAAAACAGAGAGGAAGGGAGAGAGAGAGTTAGAAACATCGATGAGAGAGAAAAATCGATCAGCTGCCTCCTGCACATCTCCCACTGGGGATGTGCCCGCAACCCAGGTACATGCCCTTGACCAGAATCAAACCTGGGACCTTTGAGTCCGAAGGCCGACGCTCTATCCACTGAGCCAAACCGGTTTCGGCAATAAAAATATATTTTTAAAATAAAATAAATAGCTAAGATCTGCCAAGGCCATGCTAATTACAAAGACTACAAATCCTGTTGCCTGGCTGTCAAGGTGTTAAGGAACTGAATGTAGCTACTAAGTAAGGGTAAGTCGAGGGTGACCGTGTGTTGAGCCTGATTGACAGAAAGAATGAAAAACCCACGAGAGAAAAATTTTAAGCTATTTTCCTTTGTGATGATTAGTGCTTTACCAGGTGATTATCAGGTAAAGCAGAAGCCATGATCTGTTATACGTTGTACATGTTCCCTTCCCCATGTAATTTTTTTAAGGACTAAGAATTTGAAATTCTAAGAATTAGATGTTTTTGTTTCACTTACATTTAGGGAACTGAAGAAGAAAAAGCTTCCAAGTGACTCAGGGGATTTAGAAGTGATAGAGGGAAAAGACAAAGAAAAAGAAAATGCTCTACACCTTGAAACACATCAGAACACAGGCAAAAATGCCCCAGCTGTGCAGCCAGTGAAGCGAGGACAAAAGGTAATAAAACTTTGGGGTGAATTGGGGTTTTTTTACTTTTATTGCATTTAATGCTGAATTTACTCCTGGGCGATAAGTTTTTGTTTCTTTTGGGATATCATTTCTTCTGTGCTCCTCTCCTGATTTAGGAACAGTCTGTTCCTTTGCAGTAAGGATTATCTCAATGTGGCAGGGAGAGCTCGTGTATGGGTTCATCTGCCCATGAGCTCTGTAAGTTCCATGCCACATACTGGGAGCTTTGTTCACCTGGATGTGCTCAATGACCAGAGAATGGACATCTAAACCCTGAAGTTCAGCATCACTCTCTGCATTTTTAAGCTTGTGCAGCAGAAATTCAGCACTCTATTTGGGCCACTCACCCTGTGTCCAGCCCCATGTTTGGCCTGGCACACCTACCAACTGCACCACTGTAACAACGAAATGGCACATATTGCCTCTGTAAAGTGACATTGTTTCGATACTTGGTGACTTTTCGAAATGCATACCCTTGATGGCCTGGGCAGTCCCATGAATGTTCTTAAAGTGAACATGAAAATTTGAACCTCTTGATTTGCATGATTTTGTGGGGTTTGCTGGGTCAAATGAATAATGAATCATTTTCAGATGTCACCACAGGCCACTTATGGGAAGAGCTGGGTGAATTGTTAAAGTTAATACTATATGGTTCACAAATGAAGTTGTGAGGTTCCCCTTAAATTTTTAAAATTTAAGTGAAATAGATGCTGTAGGCAAAAAAATAATAATAATTCTAGCCCGGTCAGTGTGGCTTGGTGGTTGAGCGTTGACCCATGAACCAAGAGGTTGCTGGTTTGATTCCCAGTCAGGTCACATGCCCAGGTTGTGGGCTCAATCCCCAGTGGGAGGCGTGCAGAAGGCAGCTGATCAATGATGCTCTCTCATCATCTCTCTCATCATGTTTCTCTCTTTCCCTCCCCTTCCTCTCTGAAAACAATAAAAAAAATTTTTAATGCTGTAGCGTGTAAAGAAGAGATTGTCAGTTAGTATATCAGTGTATCCTTTTTTAAAAACTCTTTTGAAGTCTTAATAAAGATCATGTTTAATAAACTTTCCTACATCAATAGTATCAGAATTTCCTGTTGTTTTGCCAGTGAGCCTCAAATAAGTGAAGTGGCTAGTCATGTTTAAAAAAGATACCAAAGTAAATTCCAGGGGGAGAAAAGAACCCATCAGTAAAATTGCAAGACAAATGGCAAATCTGATAAAAAGAAATGCTTATGTAAACAAGGTGTGTTTTTTTCACCCATCAAATTAATAGATAATGTGTGTTCAATCTCATTCAATAAATGTTTGAGTGCACAGCATGGGAATTCCCAACAGGAGTCCTAACAATGTACTTACTCTTTGACTCAGCAATTCTACTTTTAGGAATTTATATTTTAAAAAATCATATGTATATACTAAGGATATTCATCAAGATATTTATAATAACAAGAAAACTGAAGATAATTTTAAATACCCAACAATATAAAATAGCAATCTGGTGTTTATACAGTGAGATATTCTGCAGATACTTTAAGTTCTAAGGCAAATCCTGATGAAATTTTTACTTAAATACATTACATTTTTAGATTATTTTGTGGAGAGCTATCATCTTTACCACAGTGAGTCTTCGTGTCCATGAATGTGGACTATAATTATGTAAGACTTTGTATTCTTCCATTTTCCTCTAGAGTCTTACCTGTCTTATCTATTCCTACTTAAAATTTTTATTACTTTTTATAATAAAGTGGCATATTTTTAGAACTTTCACTTCCTAGTTATTAGTTGCTGGTATGTGGGAAGACAGTTTTCATATTCTAGTAATAGGTAGTCTTACTGAATTTTTAAAATATTTCATCTGTATACAGTCACATTGCTTGCAAATGAAGGCTTTTCTTCCTTCTCATATCTGTTATGCTTTTCTTATATTTTTTGCACTGGCTCGAACATCAGTTTACAGTGTTGCATAGAGGTAATAATAGTGTGCATCTTTGTTAATTACATTTAAGGGGACTGTAGCTAAGGTTGTTACCATGTTGTCGTAGGGGTTGTTGGTAGATGTCCTTTATGAAGAGTTATCCTATATAATAAAAGAGAAACATGTAAATTGACCATCCCTCTGCTACGCTCACCAGCCAATCAGGAGTGAGTATACAAATTAACCCGACAAAGATGGCGGATTAATTTGCATATATAGGCGCCAGGCGGAGAGCAGAGCAGGAGAGCCGGTGGAGAGTGGAGTGGCTTGGGGAACTTGGCTCCCCAAGCCGCCAGACGGAGAGCAGAGAGGGCGAGCTGGCGGTTTGGAGGACTTGGCAGAGTGGGAGGCCATGGGATGGACACAGAGCAGGAAAACCAAGAGCGTGGGGAGCACCAGGAATTCTGGGAATAGTAGTTCTGGTGGCAGCCCCAGGATGGGAGCAAGAGGAATGCTGGGAATTGTAGTTCTGGTGGCAGACGGGTCTCCTAGACCAGTGGTTCTCAAACTTCCTAATGCCGCGACCCTTTAATACAGTTCTTCATGTTGTGGTGACCCCCAACCATAAAATTATTTTCGTTGCTACTTCATAACTGTAATTTTGCTACTGTTATGAATCGTAATGTAAATATCTGATATGCAGGATGTATTTAGGCGACCCCTGTGAAAGGGTCATTCGACCCCCCAAAGGGGTCGAAACCCACAGGTTGAGAGCCGCTGTTGACACTAGAGCAAAGTGAGCCTGGAGCAAGTTACTGTTGCGTTGGGGGATGGAGGGAAAGCAAAGGTGAGAGACATAAGTAAAATCAGAGTGTCTAGGAAAAATTAAAGGGAAGATATTCTAAAACTTCCTGGAAATCTCCACCATTGAAGCAAAGAAAAAAAAATGCCTCTATTAATCTGTGAGCAACAAACCAAACTGGGTTGGGGGTCTCAGACAATTTGCTCATATGATTGCAAAGACAGACACCAGATTGGAGAGGGCTCCCTGAGGGCTCCCAAATTGGAGAGGGTGCAGGTCGGGCTGAGGGATCCCCACACCCCCCAGTGCACGAATATCGTGCACAGGGCCTCTAGTTTTTAATGAAGAATTAAATTTTATTGAATGCTTTTTCTGCATGTATTATTTTTACTCTCTTAATCAGTTAATGTGGTAAATTACTTGAGAATATCGATTAAATTGCCCTCTAATTTCTTATACTGTCTTTGTGTGGTTTTGGTATGGTTATACCAGTTTCATAAAATAAGTTTGGGACTTTTTCCTCTTTTCTGCTCTCTAGAACTTGTATAAAATGGAGGTTGTTTGTATCTTGAAATTTAATAATATTTACTTATAAAACTGCCTAATATTTAGGGCTATGAAGATAGGTTTTTTTAAGTACTAAATTTCTTTAGTGATAATAGGTCCATGCAGGTTTCCTGTTTTTTTCAGTTGATTATCCTAAGTTACATTTTCCAGGAAACTGTTCTTTTATCAAGTTTTCCATTTCTTGGTTCAATTTATTAGTAATACTAGGGGCCCGGTGCACGAAATTCATTCATGGGCGGGGTGTGTGTCCCTCAGCCTGGCCTGCACCCTCTCCAATCTGGGACCCCTTGGGGGATGTCCGACTGCTGGTTTAGGGATCGGGCCTAAACCAGCAGTCGGACATCCCTCTCACAATCCAGGACTGCTTGTGGCTCCTAACCACTCACCTGCCTGCCTGATTGCCCCTAATTGCTCCCCTGCCTGCCTGATCCCCCCCAACCCCCCTGCCTGCCTGATCGCCCCTAACTGCTCACCTGCCTGCCTGATCGCCCCTAACCACTC
>NW_005362075.1:1829862-1830288 GCF_000412655.1 Myotis brandtii
CCTGCCCTCCGCTGGCCATCTTGTGATGATGTGAGGGTGGCCATCTTGTGAAAACGTTGCGTGAGGGCGTGACGCCACCTAGGCTTTTATTATATAGGACTAGGGGCCGGGTGCACGAAATTCGTGCACTGGAGGGGAGGTTCCCTCAGGCCAGCCTGCCCCCTCTCACAGACTGGGAGCCCTCTGTGGGAGGCGACCGGGCTGATCAGGGTAAGACACCAGCTCCATTACCCCGCTGCGGCAGCCACCTCCAGCCACCGCAGCCGCCAAGGGGTTTTCATCAACATGGACTCCAGTCCCTTCACCATGAAAAAATGACAACTTTCTTTAGGCATTTTCAAGATGTGTCTTTCATAGGATATGACCTTTCTTTTTTTTTTTTTATATCCTCACCTGAGGATATGTTTCCATTGATTTTTAGAGAAT
>NW_005362075.1:1830497-1831259 GCF_000412655.1 Myotis brandtii
AAAAATATTTTATTGATTTTTTACAGAGAGGAAGGAATAGTTAGAAACATCGATGAGAGAGAAATCGATCAGCTGCCTCCTGCAAACCCCCTACTGGGGATGTGCCCGCAACCAAGGTACATGCCCTTGATTGGAATCAAACCTGGGACCCTTCAGTCCGTAGGCTGACGCTCTATCCACTGAGCCAAACCGATTAGGGCAGGATATGATATTTCTTAGCCCCTCCAGCAGCCGACCTTTGTTTTTTCCTCCATGAGTGTGGTGGAAAAACCCTAGATCACCTTTTTGGATTCTTAACCCAAGTTACCAAGAACTCTGCAAGTGGCGGCGTACAGGGAGCTTAGCCAATGAGCGGTCAGAAAAGGTGTTTACGCTTGAACTGATTTGGCTCAGTGGATAGAGCGTCAGCCTGAAGACTGAAGGGTTCCAAGTTTGATTCCTGTTAAGGGCATGTACCTTTGTTGGGGGCACATCCCTAGTGGGGAGTGTGCAGGAGGCAGCTGATCGATGTTTCTCATTGATGTTTCCGACTGTCTATCCCTCTCCCCTCTTCTCTGTAAAAAAATCAATAAAATATGTGTTTAAAAAAAAAAAAGGTGTTTCCTCTGCAGCTCATGCACAGAGGACCTCCTGTGTTGTGTTCACTGGGCTAGGGGCATGTCCCTACCACCAGGGAGGGCACACCCCCAAGGCCAACAGCCAGCCCCGCATGTTGTGGGCGCCGGGCTTGAGGGCGTGCGGAGACCACAGGCCACGTGCGCG
>NW_005362075.1:1831517-1847622 GCF_000412655.1 Myotis brandtii
CACGTGCAAGCGGCCATGGGGCAGGAACATCCACTTGGCGCCTGCGCCCATGGGCCCGGAGTGGCCAGGGGCGTTTTGGGACCCCGGCTGCTCAGGGCCTATGCGCGGGCCTACAGGCTAGGAGCGGCTTGGGTCCAAGGATGTTCCCAGGATGCAGGCTGTTCAGCACCTGTGTATGCAAATTAACCCGCCATCTTTATTGGGTTAATTTGCATACTCCTGCTTGGCTGGTGAGTGTAGCGGAGGGATGGTCAATTTACACGTTTCTCTTTTATTATATAGGACTAGAGGCCCGGTGCACAAAAATTTGTGCACTCGGGGGCTTCAGGGTGGGGGTCCCCACTGGGGTGCCTGGCCAGCCTGGATGATGGGCTGATGGCTGTTTGCAGCTGGTCACACCCCCTTCAGGGTGGGGGTCCCCACTGGGGTGCCTGGCCAGCCTGGATGATGGGCTGATGGCTGTTTGCAGCTGGTCACACCCCCTTCAGGGTGGGGGTCCCCACTGGGGTGCCTGGCCAGCCTGGATGATGGGCTGATGGCTGTTTGCAGCTGGTCACACCCCCTTCAGGGTGGGGGTCCCCACTGGGGTGCCTGGCCAGCCTGGATGATGGGCTGATGGCTGTTTGCAGCTGGTCACACCCCCTTCAGGGTGGGGGTCCCCACTGGGGTGCCTGGCCAGCCTGGATGATGGGCTGATGGCTGTTTGCAGCTGGTCACACCCCCTTCAGGGTGGGGGTCCCCACTGGGGTGCCTGGCCAGCCTGGATGATGGGCTGATGGCTGTTTGCAGCTGGTCACACCCCCTTCAGGGTGGGGGTCCCCACTGGGGTGCCTGGCCAGCCTGGATGATGGGCTGATGGCTGTTTGCAGCTGGTCACACCCCCTTCAGGGTGGGGGTCCCCACTGGGGTGCCTGGCCAGCCTGGATGATGGGCTGATGGCTGTTTGCAGCTGGTCACACCCCCTTCAGGGTGGGGGTCCCCACTGGGGTGCCTGGCCAGCCTGGATGATGGGCTGATGGCTGTTTGCAGCTGGTCACACCCCCTTCAGGGTGGGGGTCCCCACTGGGGTGCCTGGCCAGCCTGGATGATGGGCTGATGGCTGTTTGCAGCTGGTCACACCCCCTTCAGGGTGGGGGTCCCCACTGGGGTGCCTGGCCAGCCTGGATGATGGGCTGATGGCTGTTTGCAGCTGGTCACACCCCCTTCAGGGTGGGGGTCCCCACTGGGGTGCCTGGCCAGCCTGGATGATGGGCTGATGGCTGTTTGCAGCTGGTCACACCCCCTTCAGGGTGGGGGTCCCCACTGGGGTGCCTGGCCAGCCTGGATGATGGGCTGATGGCTGTTTGCAGCTGGTCACACCCCCTTCAGGGTGGGGGTCCCCACTGGGGTGCCTGGCCAGCCTGGATGATGGGCTGATGGCTGTTTGCAGCTGGTCACACCCCCTTCAGGGTGGGGGTCCCCACTGGGGTGCCTGGCCAGCCTGGATGATGGGCTGATGGCTGTTTGCAGCTGGTCACACCCCCTTCAGGGTGGGGGTCCCCACTGGGGTGCCTGGCCAGCCTGGATGATGGGCTGATGGCTGTTTGCAGCTGGTCACACCCCCTTCAGGGTGGGGGTCCCCACTGGGGTGCCTGGCCAGCCTGGATGATGGGCTGATGGCTGTTTGCAGCTGGTCACACCCCCTTCAGGGTGGGGGTCCCCACTGGGGTGCCTGGCCAGCCTGGATGATGGGCTGATGGCTGTTTGCAGCTGGTCACACCCCCTTCAGGGTGGGGGTCCCCACTGGGGTGCCTGGCCAGCCTGGATGATGGGCTGATGGCTGTTTGCAGCTGGTCACACCCCCTTCAGGGTGGGGGTCCCCACTGGGGTGCCTGGCCAGCCTGGATGATGGGCTGATGGCTGTTTGCAGCTGGTCACACCCCCTTCAGGGTGGGGGTCCCCACTGGGGTGCCTGGCCAGCCTGGATGATGGGCTGATGGCTGTTTGCAGCTGGTCACACCCCCTTCAGGGTGGGGGTCCCCACTGGGGTGCCTGGCCAGCCTGGATGATGGGCTGATGGCTGTTTGCAGCTGGTCACACCCCCTTCAGGGTGGGGGTCCCCACTGGGGTGCCTGGCCAGTCTGGGTGAGGGGCTGAGGGCCATTTTCAGACTGGCGGGCGACTTAAGCTCCCAGCCTCTTTTTTTTTCTTTCTTTTTTATTCTGGGATTTATTTACCTTCTATAGCTGTCACTGGAGCTGAGAGCTGGCTCCAGCTCTGAGGCCGTGGCCAGCTGAAAGCAGGTATCTGGGTTTGTTTAGCTTCTATAATTGCAACATTGTTGCATCCGGAGCTCAGAGCTGGGCCTGGCAGGTGGGGAACCTTGGCTTCCTCCATCACTGGAGCAAGCAAGCCTCATGTTTGCTTCAGCTGCATGGCTGCCGGCCGCCATCTTTGTTGGCAGTCAGTTAATTTATCCTGCTGATTAGCCAATGGGAAGCGTAGCGGAGGTATGGTTAATTACTATGTTTGTCTATTATTAGATAGGATTATTCATTTTATTCTCAAGATTTTTTCCTGTCTTTTATTTTATTTACTTTATTTTTATTGATTTCAGAGAGAAAGGGAGGAGAGAGAAATATCAGTGACGAGAGAGAATCACTGATTGGCTGCTTTCTGTACACCCACACTGGGGATCTAGCTCACAGCCTGGGCATGTGCCCATGACTTCCTGGTTCATAGCGATGCTCAACCACTGAGCCACGCTGGTTGGGCTATTCTCAAGATTTTTTTGAAGTATAATCCTTACTAATAAAAGGCTAAGTAGTTGTCACGCCCTCGCGTGTGATGCCCCCACGCCGTCACAAGATGGCTGCGCGCACAGCGGAGGCAGGACCTGGTGGCCGCTCCACATGGCAAGGCTTGGGGGTTTTGTGGCTCCGCGCGGCACGGAGGGGGCCGGTCCCAGCATCTCTGCTGCCTCACACAGAGGAGGCAGGTCCTGGCGGAGAGTCCCCGCTGCCTCGTGCAGAGGAGGCAAGTCGCAGTGGAGAGTCCCCACTGCCTCGTGTGCCGCGGGGCGGGTCCCCAGCTCCAGCCTACCTCTTTGGGACAATCCATTAAGGAGCCCCGGATGGGTGAGCTAGGCCTACCTCTTTGGGGTAATTGATCGCGGGGCTCCCGCACTGTGAGAGGGCACAGGCCAGGCTAGGGGACCCCCTCCTCCAAGTGCACGAATTTCATGCACCGTGCCTCTAGTGTACATATAATAAAATGCACAACTCACTCTTGTCTCTTTCTCAATAGCATCCCATCCAAAATATTACTTCTTTAAAAAATGTTTTTACTGATTTTTTTTTTTTTTAGAAATTGAGGAAGGGAGAGGGATAGAGAGATAGAAACATCTTTGATCAGCTGCCTCCTGCACGCCCCCTAGTGGGACCTAGCCCACAACCCTGGCATGTGCCCTGACTGGGAATTGAACCAGTAACCTCTTGGTTCACTTGGGTCAGTGCTCAACCATTGAGCCACACCGGCTGGGCCAAAAACATTATTATTACTCACTAGATTATTTTGCCTGTTTTTGAGCTTTATATAAAAACAATCATATGTTATATACTCCTTTGTTCAGCATGTTTCACTCAACATTGTATGTTATGCATGTTGCATATAAAAGTAGTTCATATGCATTGCTTAGTAGCATTCCATTGTATGACTGCCACAATTTATCTATCTACAGTATTGTTAATAGACATTCTTATCTATGTCATTTATGCATTTCTGTTGTGTTTTAGTGAGGAGGAGTATTGCTGGGTTGTATTGTACATGCTGTTTGGCTTTAGTAGATAATACTAGTTTCCAGAGTACATGTACCATTTCCCAACAAGCACTGTGTCAGAATTCTAGTTGCTTTCCAGTTGCTTCATATCCTCACTAACTTTTGGTATTGTAAGGTTATTTTTTGGTCATTTACGTGTAGATATACTGAAATCTTATTTTTGCTTTAATTTGCATGTCCCTGATGACTAATTATATTGAGCACTTTGTGTTCTCTTAAATACTGAATACGTCTTTTATTGATATATGTATTACACTTTTCACAGTTTTTAAATATTATTGTTTTAATCTTCACCCAAGGACATGTTTTATTCATTTTAGAGAGAAAAGAAGGCAGAGGGAGAGGAAGAGAGAGAAACATTGATGTGAGAAACATTCATCAGTTGCCCCCCATATGTACCCGACCAGGAATCAAACCCACAACCTGGGTATGTGCCCTGACCAGGAATCAAACCCTTAACCCCTTGGTGCACAGGATGATGCTCCAGCCAACTGAGCCACACCGACCAGGGCCCAATACTTTTCACATTTTGAGACTTGATTTCTTTTCACTTTTATAATAGTGTTTTTTGATGAGCAGCATTTGTTAATTTTAATAAAGTTGGACTTACCAATCTTTTATGTGTGTGTGTCCTGTTTAAAGAAACATTTAAAAATTAGGAATTTGTTGTTTGGGCCCCAGTTAAGTCTAATCAAGACAAAAATCTTTGAATTTGAGACCTAGATACAAGTCTGTAGTTTTAAAAAGCACTAGGATGATTTGGATATGTAGTTTGAGTAAAGATTTCACTAGTTCCATTGATAAAATTCAGTCTTAAGAGCTTTGATAGTAACTACCCAGCCTATCTGTGCTGCCTTGTTTCCTGTTTCTCCTCTGTATGTATATCCTGACTCCAACCAAATGCAATGACTTGCTATTATTACTGTCTTGTCTTTACATTATAATCTTGCTTTTCCTATTTTCCCACATACTATAAAATGTATTTCTTTAAGACTTTCAAGTTTTGCTTTATTCCCCCCCCCCCCTCCGGTTCTTGCTCAAGCTCAAAGAAATGTCTTTCTCAAAATTATCTTAGAAATAATTTGTATGTACCTCTACTGTATTTAGAATATGTTGCATTAATTTATTCATACTCTTATATGTATCTTCTTTTTCCACCAGATGGTAAATTCCTTGAGGGGTGAGGACTATGATTTATCTATCTTTAGAATGGTGCCTTGCTCAATAGCATTTTTTTAAAAATATATTTTATTGATTTTTCACAGAGAGGAAAGGAGAGGGATAGAGAGTTAGAAACATCGATCAGCTGTCTCCTGCACACCCCCTACTGGGGATGTGCCCGCAACCAAGGTACATGCCCTTGACTGGAATCGAACCTAGGACCCTTGAGTCCGCAGGCCGACGCTCTATCCACTGAGCCAAACCAGCTAGGGCTCAATAGCATTTTTGACAGAGAACTAAAGAAGCGATTTTTCTTTGCCAACATTTGTTCTCATTTTTTTTTACTGCGGAATTTTTCCAACAAAAATCTTTTGATTTTGTAGAGTAAAATGAAAAAAATGAAGGAAAAATACAAGGACCAAGATGAAGAAGACCGTGAACTCATTATGAAATTGCTGGGGGTAAGTAATATCTAAAAATATTTTCTTCCTTTGCTTTTCAAGGGGCATCCAGACCCCTGCCTATTATATATGCTAGGTATTCAATACACTTTTGTTAAAATATTGACAATATTGAAAATACTGACATTAACTTCTTTCCTCTATGAATTGAAGTCTGCAGGTTCAAATAAAGAAGAGAAAGGGAAGAAGGGGAAGAAAGGAAAAATGAAGGACGAACCAGTGAAGAAACAGCCCCAGAAACCTAGAGGAGGACTACAGGTCTCAGACAGCATAAAGAAAGAAACCCCATCCTTTGAGGTTATAACTCATGAGTTACAAGACTTGGCTGTAGATGATCCACATGATGACAAGGTAAGGTTACCATACACATGTGGGCTTTTACTTCTTAGGGTGACCAATCATTCTAGGGTTCTCAGGACATGAGACTTAACAGTGCTAAAACCAGGGCAAGTAATAACCCTATCCTTGATGGAAAGTCACCCTAGAAATAAACCTTTAAGACTAAGATTCCAGTACATAAACATAAAAATGGTGGTGTTCATAGTTGATAAAGTTTATCACAAGTCTTTTAAAATAATCAGTTTTCTGAAACAGGCTTTATTTGATTCTGGTGGGAACTCAGTTAAAATAAGACAAATAATTGGGACTGTTGTTAAGATGAGTCGAAAATAAGTTTGCACTTCTCGAGGTTTTTCTACAGGAATAAATGCTATGTTATCTTACGTAATGTTGTGAATGGCTACACAATCAAAAGTGCCAAGTGCCCTGATTTCAAAACCATGAGAAGTTAACATTTTTTCCAGTTAAGATGGTTGCCTGGTTATTCTATCAAATGAGTACAAGGCTAGCCCTAAGTAAGTCTTCTTACATGAATACATACATCTTCTTGAAATTCTGAGCAAAGGACTTAAATTTGTAAAAAATTTTATTCAGCCTGTATTTTCATTTATGGCAGTTGAAACTTTGGTTTTAACTTTGTGTTCCATGAGTGCAGGTAATGTTCATGTCGATTCTAAATGTGTTGCTATTTTCCCCTGTTGTTTACTAATATTAAAATTCATTTCAGTCCTCAAATTTTTAGTTCTCATACTTATAATTTATTCTGTAAACCTTAGACTTACAAGTATTCATTAAAGGTGTTAATTTTGAATGTTCTTTCATGGACATATTATGTCCAGATAGGTTTTTAATGTGAGCAAAAATTAAGCTTATCTTACTGTGTGAAAATTTATCCTAAAACTGTTGAACAGAGACTAAAGTATAAAAGTTCTGTTTATCAAAATTCTGTTTTCTTTTTCCTTGGCAAATGCATCAAGCTTAGTTATTTGTCATTTTTATTTTTTTGTTTACAAAATGTTTTATTGATTTTTAGAGATAGAGGAAGGGAGAGGGAGAGAGAGACATCATTGTGAGAGAGGAACATCGATTGGCTGCCTCCTGCACGCCCCATACTAGGGTTGAGTCTGAAACTTGGGTATGTGCCCTGACCAGGAATTGAACCAGCAACCCTTTGGTTCACAGGATAATGTCCAACTGAGCCACATGGGCCAGGGCTGTTTGTCATTTAAATTGTCCTTATAACATTCACAGCTTCAGTATATACTCTGTGGCAGCGATTTTCAACTGGTGTGCCTCAAGAATTTTTAAAACATGTAATACCTGACTATTTAGTCAGGAGCACTGACCTCTTTTCCCTTAGATTAAAAAAAAAAAAAAAAAAGACAACAGCAAACACAATAGCTGTCCAGTGTGAATAAATCAAAATTATATTTATTTTTTGGTCAGATCGGCAATATATATATTTTTTGATGTGCTGCAGAATCTTAGTAATTACTTTATGTGTGCCATGGGATGGAAAAGGTTGAAAATCGCTGCTGTATGGGAAAGTCCTTTTTTCAAACCTCAGAGAACAATCCTTTTTCTCTTTGAATGGCATTGCTTTTTGAATCATTAGACACAAATTAATTCAGTCAGAGTATTGGGACATGGAAGAACACAAAAATTTGATGTGGCGGTCTTGTTAAATCACTATTTCTTTCTCCTCATAGTTTTTAATAGTGTGGAATTTTGATTTCAGTTATAGCTGACTTTTAAAATTTTATATTTGGAGCAGGAAGAGCAAGATCTGGATCAACAGGGAAACGAGGTATGCTTTTGTCGGGGTCCCTACCACAACACTTTGACTGCACTTCAGCTCCCAGAACGTTTGACACAACTAATTAAAACTGAAAAGGCTAAGACAAGGCTCTAGTCAGACACTCTGGGTTTGAATCCCAACTTTGCTACATATAATTGCAACCTTGGAAACATCATTTTTTGTGCCTGTTCCGTCATCTGAAGAATGGGGATGATAACTGTCCCTAATAGGAGAGAGCTGTTTTGAGAACTAAGGTAACATACGTAAAAGATTTAGAAGAGCTCATGGCACGTAGTACCAAGCATTTTGTCTCTAAATTTACTCATGTTAAAAAATATGGGCAATCTTATAGGCAGCCACCAAATGGGAAACTCTAAGCCCTAGGAGTTCTCCTTAAGGTAAGAGAGAAGGCTATTCTAGCTCTGAAATTTTCCACTTCAGCACTATGAATATTTGGGGATGGATAATTCTTTGTTGTGGGTAGCTGTCCCATCCTTGGTCTTTACCCACTAGATGTCAGTAGCGCTCTATCTCCCTGCCCCCCGCCCCCTCACCCACCCACACACTCCTCTCCCCCATTTGTGACCACCAAAAATGTCTCCAAACATTGCCCAGTGTGTTCTGGGGGCAAAACCCCCTGGTTGAGAACCACTGGTCTAGCCAAAGTATCAGTCCCATTTCCATGCAATGGATCTAAATCTATTTGTGGTCATTGTCATGTTTCATTTTAATCCATAGTAGTTTCCCACAACTCAAGTAACACCCAGCAAGTTTTTTTCTCCCTTTCTCTTAAATGGATTATGAGTGCCATTTTGAAAATCATTTTCTCATTTCTCATTATGCTAGGAAAAATGATAAGTAATCAAGAATATATATTTAAACACCATTGGTCTTAAGCTCTTCAGAGCTATAAAGCAGAGCTTACGACTATCAATCAGAAAAGGATAAAAATACATTGAGATACTATTTTGACAGGTTTTAGAGTTTGTTGTTTTTTTTAGAAGTGATGTGAATTACTTTAATAATTGTTTGTTTTCCCTTTTTAGGAAAATCTGTTTGACTCTTTGACGGGACAGCCACATGCTGAAGATGTACTACTGTTTGCCATTCCAATGTGTGCCCCTTATACCACCATGACAAACTATAAGTAAGTCATCACCATTTAACTAAAGCAGCTGTCACAACAGTGATTTATGAGTTGTTTGTAATCTGTTTACTAACATATACAATTCCTCTTTAAAGATACAAAGTGAAACTTACTCCTGGAATTCAGAAAAAGGGAAAAGGTATTTAAAAACTTTTTTGAATTGTCATTTTAAACATTTCTTGACTAAACAGAACTAGATTCTTCTAATTTCTGTTTACAGCTGCAAAAACAGCCTTGCATAGTTTCATGCATTCCAAAGAAGCAACAGCAAGAGAAAAAGACTTATTCCGCAGCGTAAAGGTAAGGTATTCCTCCTGAACTTTCTGAAGATTGCAGAACATTCTGAAAATGTCAGCGGTTACTTGCTGTTTTTTTGTTCTTGATTTATTTAGTAGATGCATGTTGCAGCTACTTGGTAGAAAATGCTTCCTAGAAGCAGTATCAAATAAGTAGAATCACTTCACACAAAAATTTTAGAAGTGCCTTTCTTTTGATAGCACAGGATACATAAACTGTCATAAAAAGAAATATGATTGACCATATAGAATGTGAAAATATTCAGCAATTCTCTTTTTTTAGGACACGGATTTATCAAGAAACATTCCTGGCAAAGTGAAAGTGTCTGCACCCAATCTTCTGAATATAAAGAGGAAATAGCTGAAATGAAATCCTAAAATATATTAAGAAGAGCCACTTTTATAGTCTTTTGGAAGTTCAAAGATGAAAAAACTGTGTAACAAGACTTCGGCTTTTAAAAATGAACTAAACATTGCCTTGCTATATCTGCCAAAAGGACTTACTCTTGTTTTATTCCACTTTTATAGAGAGGAGACACTGTCTATGATAGGATTTCCAAAATATTTGTGGACAGTTAAATGCTAATTGTATGCATCTGTAGTTATTCTAAATTTTCTCGAAATTTGTGAGGTTAATAAGTATTCATGCTGTCAAGAAATTGAATAGTGAAATGGCTCAGTTACTTAGACTATTGACTTGGTAGTCTACTGTATATAATGTCTAATATATCTATCACTCACAGGCCAATCACAAGTTGTTGGGTTTTGTTTTTTTTCTGGTGGTGGTGGTTGGGGGCAGTTAAACATTTAGAATTGAGTCTTGAAAACCCTAAGTATTGAAGGAGTAAGTTTCCTTCTGCCTTATACTTGTCAAAATGTATATTAGACCAGATTTAAAATATAAATAATTCCCATGACTAAGCTTAAGGAATAACACTTTGAAGAAATTGGTGTTGAACATTTCCATGCATTTATACACCCTCACTTTTCACCTTCTTTCTTGTAATCTCATTCAGTTCTGTACCATTTTATTTTCCACCTCTAGTATCAGTGGCATGTTACTGAGTACCTTAACCTATAATGTCAGAAGTGCACTTTTAGGGTTAGAGTCAGAAAAGACTCCAGACCCAGTTTTCTTCTGTCTCCTAGCAGAATGGGGAATAAGGTCATACCTTATTTCCATTCTTTTATGAGCTACAAAACTGCTACTTTTTAAATGATCAAATAACAGCTACTTAGATTCAACATGACCAATTCCCCAAAGACCCTATACCAAAGCATTTAAGGTCAAAGTACTAAACAGCTGTTTGTCCTTCCAGAATTTATTTACCAGTTTTCAGTCCTATTGAGAGTATTTTTCCATTTGAAATTGATGTTTAAAAAAACTTTATAACTATGTAGCCTCATATTGTAAGTACAACAAAATAGACTATTCTTGCCATTAAAAAACATCTAAATTTTTGAAAATAATAACTTCAACTTGGGGGGTAGTATAAGTGTATAGATGATGTGTTGTGGAATTGTGTACCTGAAACCTGTATAATGTTAACCAGTGTCAACCCAATATACTCTTAATAAGAGGGGGAAAAATAACTTCACCACTTTAGGTGGTAAGAATAAGTATGTTTCTACCGATAGATATCTTGAAGTTATCAAAAAGGAAATATAACAACCATTCCTTGGGGTAAAGCCCAAGTATTAATTTTCCTTTGTTTTAACAGAAGACAATTTTACTGGTGTTAAATACATTTATTGTAAACTTTGGACACAAAAATAGGTTCTCTAGGCCATTCACATGCACATTAAAACCAAAAAGCTGCAAAGCTACACAATGCATGTAACTATACAAATGATGCCACTCTTTGATGTTCACAGAATTGCTGTCCATGCAAGGTGATCAGAGGCATGATCTATGAAACCTAAGACCCAGAAGTGTTATTACTACCAAACCTCTGATGAACACTGTGAAGTAAGTGTTTTGGAAGGCAGTTCCACGAGTTGGCTAACATTTCTTTAAAGCAAATGACTGCTTCTAAGCTTAGCCTGAAAGAATAAGGGAAGAGAAAAATAATTTCACTTTGCTGTTTAGAAGTACCCTCACTTGATAAGCTATTAAAAAGAAAGAAACCATTTTCTTTAAAGATTTTCATAGGAACTGGTTAGTTGGATCCATAAAAACTTGTTAGTACCCTTTTAAATTATCCATAAACCTAGTTTTTCAAGAGCACTATTTTAAATACTCTAAAGTTCCAAATAAAAAGCTACTTACCTTACAAGAGATTTTGGTTGAACTGAAAATATGAGTACTTCATTACTGTGTGCCTGAAAAATAGATAAGAAGAACACATTAAAAAGCAAATATTTCACAAATAAGTTTCAGCAATATTATGAAGTCTCCTTTAACATAAGATAGTATACTTACCGCTCTGTGATGGACAAGAAGGTTATTGGCACACCCACCAAAAACAATTACTTCTCCTTCGTCACTGGCACAAGCTGTATGCCATAATCTACATTCAAAACAAAAGCTTGAGTTTGCAGTCACCCAAAACACCAAATTGATCATTTATACTAGAGAGACTGATGACATAAAGACTAGTGATCTTTAGTTCAGACCAAAACATCATGGAGTGAGAAGCAATTACCTGAAAGAAAAGTAGCCAAAGCTAGAAAAATCAATGTTTTATTTGGATGTCAGCATTTCCTCTTTGGTCCAGACCTCCTATGCAGTGAGGGGTTTGAACTGACACTGTTCTCTAGATCTTTGTTAGCAATACAGATCTGTGTGGTATATGGCCTCTTCTGCTTTTCATAGACAGGGCCAGTTGGCCTTACACAAAACATCTGAGGTATGCTGAATCTGCCTGAGGAAACAAAGCCTCTGAAGGCCTGATGATTCTATGGAAAGAATATTTGTGCCAAACGGAGTCTTAGTGGCCTGACTATACTGAGGTTAGAGGCTTAGGAAAAATGCAGGATGACATATCTTAATGTGCTTTGAACACCTAGTTTGACTATCATTTCCTTTCCAGTCTTTGTAACAGTTCTTTTTGAGGATAACAACAAAAATAACTGGGTGTTTAATGGGCTCTTCTTTTTCGATGGCTTGACTTCTTACTCTTTGTTATGCAGTGCCATTGAAAATCTAACGGAAAGTTCTTGATTTTTTCCTATATACATTTAATTAAGGTTTTGAAATTCTCTCCTTTCCAGTTCCTTTTCTTTTTCTTTTTTTAATAGTAGCCTAGATGCAGTTCAGTTCACTTAGGTAAAGAACTTGATTATAAATGTTAACTATATCAGTAATTTTATGATAAAGGAAAAAGTGAAAATCAAACTCCAGTCCTATCTTTCAGAGATGATGGAAAAGAAAGCATCTGATACTAGGATGGGTTTGTTGTTGTTTTTTTTCTTTCAAAATGCTTGATGTTAAACCTTAGTGAATGCTAGGGTATTTATCATTCTGTCTTGTACACCTTTATGGACCTCATTAATTTAGTATAAGAATTACCTTTTTAAAAAAATATATCTTTATTGATTTCAGAGAGGAAAGGAGCGGAAGAAAGAAAGAAACATCATTGATGAGAGAGAATCGTCGATTGGCTGCCTCCTGTATGCCCCACACTGGGGACTGAGCCTGCAAGAGAATTACCTTTTTAAATAGTTCATACCTTGGTTTGTCAGTGTAGGGATGATTAAACTGTAGCCATTCATTTTTACTGATGCAGTAAGTCCAGGCATCACCTGATTGAAACAAAAAAACAACAACTATGAAGTATGTTATTCTACCAATGTGATATTGATATTTAAAGGACATAGCTTTAGCAAGAAAGGTTATCAATCAGATTGTGATAGATAAGAGAAAGTATATTTCCTTTTATCCTCTGCAATAAACCAAGTAAGCCCTTGCATACTAGAGTCCTTCAGCAGGGCCTTTAAGTATTCCAGGACATTTCTTTACAGAAAACAATTAACAGGGTTATATTATAGGGTCAAAATTAATAGCAACCTTCCAACTGACCCTGTAGCCCTAATACATCCAAATAGACTAATTTTTTCCAACTAAGTATATATGATGAATGATAATTTATCACTTTTTTTAAAAAGAAAAGTTGAGAGGTGGTTTTAAATTGATTTCAGAGAGAGGAAGGGAGAGGGAGAGAGAGATAGAAACATCAATTTCTCCTGCATGCCCTCTACTGGGGATTGGGCCCACAACCCGGACATGTGACCTGACTGGGAATCAAACCATGACCTGATTCATGGGTTGACACTCAACCACTGAGACACACCAGCTGGGCTCATTTTTTTTAAAAAATATATTTTTATTGATTTCAGAGAGGAAGGGAGAGAGAGAAATAGTAATGATGAGAATCACTGATTGGCTGCCTCCTGCACGCCCCCTACTGGGCCTCCAGAAACCCGGGCATGTGCCCTTGACCAGAATCGAACCTGGGACCCTTCAGTCCACAGGCTCTGTCCACTGAGCCAAACTGGCTAGGGCAGGGCTCATATTTTCAAACGACTTACTTAGTGGCTGTTTATCAGTGGTAAATCCTCCAAAGAGAAAGAGATGATCTGAAGAAACTGGTGTCAGTGAGTGCCAAGATCGGCCAACTGGGCACATGCCTTGTGGAATTCTGAAAATAATAGCTAAGTTATAATACTGACTTCTAAAAGTAAAGAAATATTGAAGTTTTCTTTTAAAATTTATATGGAATTAAAGAAAAAAGAGACTTTAAATTTAAAAATGCTTTTTGGTATTAACTACATACTTTAGAATGAACTATTTTCTTTGACGGTCAACTTTAGACCTTTTCTTTTCAACAAACATTGAGCACATACTATATGCCAGGCACATAGTTAATGGGAACTGGAAATAGAGAAAATTTAAGCAAGTACATTTTATACTAATAATAGAGAAAAGGGAAAAAAGCCATTGAAATTTTTTGAAAAACTTTTCTAAATAATTATCTAACGTAATACCTACAATTCATTCCACTCCCATGTATCCAGATTAAGATAGTGAAGATCATTCATTCTAGCATCCTAAAAAAGGATAATTAAATAGTTACCATTTTGAATAATTCAAAGCAAGTCATTGAAACTGTTTATATACTCACCCGATATCTGCCTCCAAACACAAAGCCCTTGTTTCCAACTGTTGCACAGGCATGGGCAGCGCGAGGTGAAGGTGCTTTACCCTATTAAAGTTAATAAGCAATTTATTAAGTAAGGGAATGTTTTATAAATACCAGAGTCTTCAGTATATGAAGATACTCATATAATAATGGTGCTATGTTAAGTGCTTTGATGTATTAATTCATTTACTCCTCATATGTTCTACGGTTACAACGGTTTGGGCTGAGGATACTTGAATGACAAACCACTTTCCACATAAGAATATGCAGACACTTGAGCTTTCAAGCTGAAGTGTAGACTTCTAGTCAATAGCAGTACTAAAGCACCCTAGTAAAACTGGGACTTTTAATTTTACATTTTTGAGGTGTATTACTAAAACAGAATGCTTGTTTTATTTTTATCTGAAAGCTAGCACATTATATAACATCTGTAATCAGAGGAGAAAGAAACTGATATTTGAGTAACTTAAGTTCCAATATAGTGCTAGGTCATTTATTTAATTACAAACAGTAGCACTCAATATCTATTAGATAATAGATGCTGGGATGATCTACACATTCATTAAACTTTTCTGAGTTCTAGAGTGCTTGGAGAATTATGAAAGCTATGGCCCTTCTCCAGAAAACAAGAAGAATGAACTATCAATCTTACCACCACCTCCCAACTTCCTTTCTCTAATAGTCATGCTTTAATAATCCATTAGTCTTTAGTAACTCACAGTAGTTATAGGCTGACTCCAGATAAATGTTTCAGTGTCTAAAATATGTACATGATCATTCCATCCTCTTGGGTGACTTGAATTCTACAGAAAATAGTAAGAATCTGAGTTATTTTACAATTACTTTACAAAGAGTGTTTGCAAAATTATATAGCCTTGGTCTGATTTATTAATTATTAACAAAATGAACAAAACTACTACCAAACAAAATGTATTATTTCAACATACTAAGCAGGCTACATGCAAATATGAAACTTCACTTACCCAAAAAGATGTTTCATCAAATTCAAAAGTTCCCAATACTTTATCTTCAGGTAAATATCCATACCCTCCAAAAAATATTAACCTATTATATTAAAACAAAAACATAAGACACTAAAAATTCAGATACGCAAGTTAGTATATAAGAGATTTTTCTTCTTTGTTACATGAGTTGCAAAGGCACAGTTGAGTATATGAAAATACTCATAATAACGGCTATATGTCTCAGGGCTATGCTAAGTGCTTTGATGTATTAATTCACTTAATCCTCATACATTCTACAATTACAAAGGTTATTGGCTAAAGATACTTGAAGGCAAACCACTTTCCACATAAAACCCCAAACCTTAGTGCTGCTGCTAACTCACCTGTTTTTATATACCCAGACACCAAGTTTATCCTTTGATGACGGAGGAATTCCTTGGCAATCAATTCTTTCCCACTGTAATACTCTGTCTGTAGACCTTAAATCCAGCATGTAGAACTGTCAAAAGCAATGGTTTCAGTTAGATCTGGTTTTGTGCAAGAAATTCAACCTTGGTATTTAACTTTGCTGTGATTTATAATAATAAGAATATCATCTAATTCAATACTACCTATGTGTCTACAAACTGTTCTTGAGTCTAGATAAGGAACTTGTGCCAGAATATAAGTTACCTAAGTCACTAAGCATCCTGTTTAGTTCAGCTAATTTTTTTTTCCACAGCCACACTTTTTTGGTGAGGGAATAGAATATATTGGTTTACATTCTGGGCTTAGATAGGCACTTAGAGTTTACTGATCTAATTTATGGGTATCAGGATGGTATAACCAAAAAAAAAAATCAGACTCAGCAATTGCACTCCAAATTCAACTTAACAAAAACATGTCCTATGTGCCTACTTAACTCTAGGAGCTAAGGACAAATCTTAAAAGATTAAACATTGGTCTATCTTTAAGGGTTCACATCCAGGTGCTTGAAAATT
>NW_005362075.1:1847692-1853345 GCF_000412655.1 Myotis brandtii
AGACTCCCAAGCCACTTGATATATTATGACTACAATTTCTCTGAAAGCCACAGCTCTCTTTCTCAAGCTTCCTCATGTTGTGCAAAATTATTTTTCTCCTTAGCCCTGAAAAATACATGGTTCAACTACAGCCTATAGCTATGCTTCAGAACCCTTTCTTTAAACAAAATCTTTAAGTAAAAGCCTAAAATATAAAAACTAAAATGGTGCTACACTTGTTAAAATGGTAGCGGAAGGGGTGGTCTGGAGCCACCTAACACCATTATGCTCCTCTCACAGGTGCCCTGGAATTCCTAGGAGCAGTTTGAAACCATCTCAGCCATGTGCTCCATCTACATTGGACCATTTGACATTTCCATGAACAACATATTTGTTTACACTTCTGCATCTTGACACCTATATCTTGCCTCCCCCTTTGAACTGTATTATTCAAGAATCACCTTCCTACCAAACACAATGTCAAGGAGTCTTTTTCAGATTCAAAAATATTTACTGAGCTATTACAATAGCCAGGCTCTGTGTATCTCTGTACCATATGCTACTGAAATCATTTACCTGTTATATGTGTCCCTTCTAGAATGAGCTCCATGAGGCACAGACTCATTCATCTGAGTCTCCAATGTCTAACCAAGTGCTCAGCATACAAGGTGCCCAAGAAGTTGCCAAATAAATGAATTTTTAGTCTACCTAGATCATATGCACCTTTCTGACTGACTTCATCTGTCTCTCCTGGCCTGAGAGAACAACTGATCATCTTTTTCCTATTTGGGTAAAACATGAACAAAGTCTGAATGACAGTATCTCATGGTGCCAGATCATAGAAATGTTAGTAGATACAATTTTGTCAGTGTTAATTTATCCTTATGGCTTTCTGAGTGGTGGCCTGTTAATTTTTACCCTGCCCCCCCATGATTACCTCGTTTTCATCTAATTTACTGTTATTCATCTAACACTCCAGGTTGCTAAAAGAACAAGTAGCTGCAAAGAACACAAAGAAAAACAACATAGGAAGTTACTGCACACAGGTTACCAACCAAGTTGATTTTATAAAAGGCCTAGGTAAATACAAACTGGTAGACAAAATACTGAAATGCACATTCATACCATAATCAAGTACACATATTTTTTAACTGGGACAGGAATAGCTATGGGTAACCAAAGAAGTCTCAAGTTGTCTAAAGAAAGAATAAAACTGCCTTGAACCGTAACCCTTAGAAACACTAACCTTATTCGTATTGCCTCGTGAGTGGTGTCCTCCGAACAAGTACAGCATCCTGTCTACACACACGGCACAGCTTCCTGACATGGAAGGAGGAACATCACCTTCAGTGTTCATTTTTTTCCTGAGAGGAAAGCAATGTAAATAAGCCTCCCACAAGGGAAATGCAAAAATATTTTTATTTTTCTTCTATTTCCACAATAAACGGGGAAAAAATAAAATGAACAGGTTAACTAGATAATGTCTAGGGTCTCATCTAGCTCTAAAATTAATTCAAAGAATGAGCTCTTTCCTCTTCATTCCACAGGCTTTGCCAGCTAGTCCTGCACAGAGGCCAAATGAGAGCTTCTAAAAGCTACAGTGTCGCCATAACTGGTTTGGCTCAGTGGATGGAGCGTTGGCCTGCGGACTGAAAGGTCCCAGGTTCGATTCCAGTCAGGGGCGTGTGCCTTGGTTGCGGGCACATCCCCAGTAGTGGTTGTGCAGGAGGCGGCTGATGGATGTTTCTCTCTCATCCATGTTTCTGACTCTCTATCCCCTTCTCTTCCTCTCTGTAAAAAATCAATAAAATGTATTTAAAAAAAAAAAAAAAAAAGCTACAGTGTCACATTACTCCAGGAGCACACCATTTTATGTTTTTTAAACTAAATTGTTTGCTTTTTATTTACATGGCCATAAAGTGGTTGTTTTGTTTTTTGTTCTTGACTGGGCCAGGAAAACAACGTCCCAGTCCTGACAGATTAATTCAGTAGGTGTTTTTATTTGGTCACCTTTAGCCATTCAAATGAATCTGATTCAGATCGTATGTAATACTACAGACACTTATGTAGTACTTACTATAGGTCAGGCACTGCTCTCAGTGCTTTGCATATATTGACACATTCTGAATCTAAAAATAAAGCTGAATCAAGACTAATTAAGAAATAGAGGATTCAGAATATTAATAGGTCACTCAAGGTCTTCTCACAATATCACTTTATAATAAGGTTTTAAGTTTTAATAGGCTTATTTTTTTAAAATTATGGGGCTGACTTATTATTTTTATTTATTCATTTATTTTTTATTCCTCACACAAGAATATTTTTCCATTGCTTTTTTAGAGAGCGGGAAAGACAGACAGAAATACATCCATTGGTTGCCTCCTACATGAGCCCACCAGGGCCCAGGCCGGGGAGGAGCCTGCAACCGAGGTACATGCCCTTGACCGGAATAGAACCTGGGACCCTTGAGTCCCCAGGCTGAGGCTCTATCCCTGAGCCAGACCAGCTAGGGCTATGGGGCTGATTTTTAAAAATATGTAGAATTCCATATTACAGGGATACTATTACACATTTCCAATTATCTAGAAAAAGATTGGCAAACAGCTCAAAAACACCGATTAACTATGTACAGAAGAATCCTAACATGCTTAGTTTAACTGTTAAATCAAGTGGGAGTACTATTCCAGTTCTGAGATCTATAATATGTAATATATGTAAAGCACAAAGTTCTCACAGTGCAAACCACGGAGGAAGACTACTTCATAAATCCTCAAACACGACTAACCCAGCCTTTTGAGAATCGCGTTAATCCTGCCACGGACATACTCTTGAGTCCCACTGCTATGAGACTAGCAAAAGACCCTTTCAGCATATCCCCACGGAAGGCAAATTTACGTTAGTTTTGTTTTTTAAACAAAACATACTATTTTATGGAAATTTTAATGTTAGAACTCATTAAAATACCACCTTTATTTCTAGTACATACAATCTATAATTTTTTGCATTCAAGATGCCACATAACAAAAGACATAACATCTTGAAAAATACATATGTGGAACTTTTATTGTATTTCCATTCCAGGATCTGAAGCCTCTACCTCTATTTTAATACTATGATACTTTATAGAGCCCTGAATAGAAATTTCTCCAAGGATCATAAAAATATCTAGTAATTACTGATATTTCTGAAGAGACGCTAAAGAGTAAGCTTAGCAGTAAGGCCAAACTAGCACAACACTGTTTTCAGAACATATAGCTTAGCATCTTTAACTAAAATGTTTTTATTGATTAGAATGGGCTTTACAGAGTTTCTTTTTGTTTGCAACAGTATTTGAATGTTTTAGTCCCTCTTATAAATCTAATTACCATCTTCCAGTCTCCATGTTGTAGATCCATAGTTCTTCTCTAGGCAGATAAAAGTCATATAATCCTCTGACTTGGTTACTCTAAGAACCAAAAAGAGAAAATTGAAAATATAAAAATAATTGGTATTCTAGAGGCACTATTGTATGTTTTTTCATATCTAATTTGAGATACTGAGAATTATGGAAAATTAAATAGGTCCAACAAATCCATCAAATGCACAGTCCTCCCCACCCCATGCCACATACTCAAAAGTAATGCTTACTATAGACAGCTCTTATTTCCAATTTTTGAGAGAGCAGTTATAACGGTGTAGGTGCCGTGGTGCAGGAAGGTAAGAGGTCAGGAAATCTCCAAGGCCACTTGATCCTGAACAGACCGTGCACCAAATGTCAGTTGCATGGCTTCAGGAGAGAGTATCCCCGTGCGGTGGTCAGCAGACTGAAGAAAGGTCTACCTTTAACTCTTCACCCACACTGGCACATGATGTATATAGTTTTCTAGCCATTGTTTCCTTTGACCCATGCATTCTCTACCAAAATGCAGAGAGGGCAGCACTGCAAATATGCAAATATTAAGTCCTTATGCAATCTTTTAAGTTCCTTGTTCTGCTCCATTTCCTTCAGGTAATAATTTTTAACAGACTGTGTACCATATGCTCTTAGAACTAGCTGAGTGCTACCCATGGATTGCTTTATTTAACCCTCACAACCACCATTAAACGTAGTTGGTATTTCAAGAAAACAGGTTTTTTAGAGAGGTGATTTGCCGAAGGTACTTGGCAAGTAATGGTAGAACCAGGATTTCAGCCTTCTTTCCCTGAAGTTGCAACTTCAACTGCTATCTGACCTCTCCAGCCTTTGAGCCTCGCTGGCCACTTTCTGAACAATGTCAACATACAGTCAACAATTGCAGTTCACTGAGAATGGGTGTCAGAGTCCAATAAGCTTGAGTATTATACAGGAATAGAGCACCCGGCCGCCATGTGAACTTGTTGCTTTTCACTCCACCCCTTGCAAAGGGAAAGGCTAGAAGACAGGAGGCTGACCCTGAGGAGATGAGCCTGGCCTGGAGAGGGCAACTGACTACTGTGTGAGAAGCTAGGGTTTACTGCCTTCAAACAACCTGCAAGAGCTTCCTGAGCCTACTCTCAGGTTCTGGCCAGTATATGGATAGCCTGTTTCTAACACCCACCTAGTTCACCGATATGCCTCAACCTTGCCTCAGCCCTCAGCAGCCAGGACCTCAAAAACAGCACCAGAAATATTCTACCCTGACTACCCCACCCCTCCCCATGCCCAAAGAAAGCCCCATTCCCTCAATGCTGAACTTTACAGACAGAATTTTGAATAAAGTAGTTTAGACTGAAATATGATTGACCAACAGGTTTACTTTTCTCCTTGGAAGTTACTTACATTTCAATAAGGGTCACCACATACCTACCCCTCTTCCTCTTAACAAGTGCCCTCTAAGCACCTACTCATAGAGGCTGAGGAAAACACAAATTAGACTGGCAAAAAAAAATGCTTTTGTTGTTAAACTACATGAAATAATCAGGGCTGCCACC
Source organism: Myotis brandtii (assembly GCF_000412655.1). NCBI lineage: Eukaryota > Metazoa > Chordata > Mammalia > Chiroptera > Vespertilionidae > Myotis > Myotis brandtii. Next base: position 1,852,601 of record NW_005362075.1, read on the forward strand.
GCACTTCATCCCATCTACCCTTTGAGTCATCTCACAAGCTGTCAACTGTGATCAGATCAACTACCATGAACTGAAATTTACTGCCAGAGTCACAAAACAAGTCATCAAAGGAACAGGTGTAGTGGCCTAGATTTCAAACCAATGGGGGAGGGAGGAGATAATTTTCCCCCCAGTATGTTTTCATTGATTTTTAGGGAGAGGAAGGGAGAGAGAAATATCCTTGTGAGAGAGACATGCATTGGTTGTCTCCCATACACACCCATCCAGGTACCGAACCTGAAGCCTGGGCATGTGCCATGACCTGGAATGGAACCAGCGACCTTTCAGTGCAGGAGAGGATGCCCAACCGAGCCACACGCGCCAGGGCTAAGACGAAACGGGACTAAAGAGAATGGCTTTGGTAGGAATGCATTACAACTGAACAGATGACACAATTCTAGAATGTGGAGTGTTATTGGGAAGTTCTTAAGAGCAAGAGAGAACTAGTGGGCAAGGTTTAACGTGGGGAGGAGTCCCCTGGCAGACGGAGAGAAGAAATGCAACTGGCAACTAAGTACATCTTTATCATTAGGGTCAAGGAGCCGCTGATACTGTTGGTTACAGGTGGAGCGTTTCCATTAATTTTCTTAACAGAGGTTTCTCCCGACAAATTCCAGCCTGTCTCAGCGGGAACAGCCCTACAATGTTCCCACAGCAGAGAGACGGCCACCCGCACAGGCGGCAGGACCGGGGCGGGCGGGGCGTG
>NW_005362075.1:1854351-1864539 GCF_000412655.1 Myotis brandtii
GCCGAGCCGCCTCCCACGGCGGGCGCTGCAAGGCTGCGCTGCACTCAGCCCGGGTTTCCCAAAGACTTTCTTCCCCAGAAATCCCCTCAGAGGGTGCGCAGCCTGCACAGGGCAGTGGAATGGCCCCGCTGGCATCTCCTGGTCTCAGCCTCTCTGAGGGACCCATGCCCGGCTGCCCTGTGGACACGAGGAGACGCGCCTCGCCCCTTATGTGCCACACGCCACCCACGCTCTTCTGGTTCAACAGAGACCTTTTTAAAATATATATATTTTTATTGATTTCAGAGAGGGAGAGAGAGAAACATCAATGATGAGAATCATTGATTGGTTGCCTTCTGCACGCCCCGCACTGGGGATGGAGCCCGGAACCGGGCATGCGCCCTGACGAGAACGGAACCGGGACCCTCAAGTCCACAGGCCCAAGCTCTATCCACTGAGCCAAACTGGCTAGGGCTTCAGCAGAGATCTTGATTTAGTTTGGAAAATCACTCGAAAAGCGTTTCAAAACCCACCACTGCCCAGTCATTCAGGCGAATCGCGATCACACACACTGACACGGTTTTCTCTTACATTTCAATTAGGTCAAGAGCAAGTACAGAATTATCATCTAAACTCGATTCCTCTCCTGTAAAATAGGACGGGACTAGAATACACCTAAATCCCTATCTAATGGCGCCTCTGTATTTGGATGAGTTTGGTGAGGGGAGTGTGCTTGATTATCATCTCTTCCCATCTTCACGCTGGAAGCACTTTTTAGAAGGAATACTTTGTACAACCAAGGGCTTAACTTTTCATAGCCTGAAACTCCTTCCCTCACCACTGCCTGCCTGTTACAACTTAGCAGAATCTGTGATAACAGTGCTTAGAGGTAAATAGATAGGGTGTCCCCCCAAAACGTACTGGTATACACACTTTGAATAATTATTAATTGCAGGAGGCCGCCCATTGTCTTCACTAGCAGAGAAGTGCAAACAAGGATCCCGGAACGCTGGTGACCCTTGAATCCATGGCAAGGGCCTGAGTTATGCACCGATTGTCTAGTCCTGACAATGGGGGCTCGAGCTATTTCCTGATCAAATAGTCTCAGAGTAAATCCTTCTAATATTTACTGACCTTTAAGATAGCCTGTCTGTTACTGCAATTACCTGCCTAAGGGTTTTATGTTTAACCAAAGTTGAATAAAGCTGGCGAGGGGGCACCGGTGGAGGTCCTTCACCTTGAGTTGGACTTGCCCGCCTGGCCCCCCAATATTTCCAAATTATCTCTTGTCTCTTCTCTTTCATTTGTGTGCGACTCCTCTTCCAGATCCTGAACCCTGAACCACGCGGGACGTGGGGAAACACATACACAATTAATTCCAATGTTTCTTTCTTTGAAAATTCCAATAGAATGACATAAATGCCATGGAAAAAACAGGCACCAAAAAAGGTGCACAGGGGGCATTATTTGTTTCTTAAAATTGCTTCTTTTCCTTCAAAAATGTTCTGAAATCAAAATTTTAAGTTGTCAATATATACTACCCTGAAAAGTATGCTGCCTTAGTGCGTTGATTTCCTCTCTCACACACATACATATAAATAACGTATTGATGAGAACATCGCTTTGTGTCTGTGCTGACAGCATAAAGTTCTAAAGAATATTTTAGGCTTCTATCAAAAGGTTAATTTTTAAAAATGTTTATGCAAAAAATACTATTTTGAAAAAATGTACACTAGTTTTGGTGTGCTATTTACTGTATCATACTAAAAGTGATAATACTAAAAAAGAACCCTCCTTGACAACTGGAAGAATATCCTGAGAGACTTCATAAAGATGGCCAGAAATTCTTCTTCCTTGAGAACCAGACTAGAGACCTATTTTATGAACCACCTGAACAAAACCTTCAAGTATCATCTTTCTTTTTTTATTTCTTCTTCTTCTTCTTTTTTTGTTAGAACAACTCAGCAAAATAAAATTCCCGTTTATTGTTGGACAACATTGTTTCACACACACACCAAACAGGCCAAAAATAAATAAATAAACAGCAAATTCATAGACAAAAAAAGGAAAAAAAAGAAACCTTTTTATCTTTGGCCTTTTTAACCATCTTATACAAACCAATTATTTATAGTACAGATAAGCACATACACAAAGTTACTGGAATGTTCAGAATAAGATTGTTTTTGCTTTTTTTACAAGGTTTTTTTCTCCTTTGAGATTATAATGAACATGGTCACACCACAAGTAAAGTCAGAAGTAGGACAGAGAACACTCCAAAGGCTGGTGTGGTCATCCCAAGATCATTAAAAATGGCTGGCCCCTAACAATATGTACAAAAATATAAAATGTAAATAAAAATACAGACAAATTTTCCTTTTTCAAGTACTTTTAAGAAAAAAGGCGGGGCCTTGGAAGTTTTGGTTCTTTTCTCCTCCCCTGTTGCAAATTCACGTTGTGGTTTTGGTTGGATGGTGGAGGGTGCGTGTCATCTGCAGGTGGTGCTGCCCCAGGTGGGTGGGTGGGGGGACAGGCCGGCGAGAGTCTCTACTCGAAGGTGACCACATTTAGATTCTGAGAGGGGAAGTGGAAGGTGAATAGGTCACGGAGGCCTTTAACTTTCCCTTTTTTGCTGTTGGTCATCCTCCTCGGTCTTCTGCTTCTTGGTGTCAACATCGTCATCCTCATCATCTTCAGCTGCCCGTTTGCCTGTAGCTGCCTCAGCCTCCTCACCTTCATCTCCATCCTCTTCTCACCATCACCTTCTTCTTCCTCCTCCTCCTCCCCCCTCCTCCTTCCTCTTCTTCATCTACCTCATTGTCAGCCTCCTGCTCCCCATTTTCCTCATTCTCAGCGTTCCCATTCGCAGGTGCATCGCTTCCATTCTCTGCCTCCTCCACAACTTCCTTCTTCTCCTTTAAGTCCTTGGTGGTGATCTCCGAGCTGGTGTCCACGGGCGTGTCTGACATGGTGGGGATTTTTTTTTTTTTTTTTAAAGCGAGAGTTGGAGGACTCTGGCGAAGAAGCTGCAGTGAAGGAGGCGCACAGCGGAGGTGGTTGCAGCGAGCGAAACATTTCTATGTTACAGAATTTACCAGGCGACCAGAAAATACAAAGGAGTACCCAGACATACAGGAGAAACCCATTTATTTTCAGATGTTTCGCATGTACTAGTACAGTGACTCAGGGAGACTCTCCAAATCCTGAGCAAACCAATATGGAGGAAGCTCTCCCTTTATACCCTCTGGTTTCTTTGTCCCCCAAATATGTATGGGACTTCCGGACCTTTCACAGGCTTTGCAAAAAGCCCCGTGTGTTGGGATGGGGGCAGCGAGACCACACCTAAAGGCCTGGCCTGGTGCCAGTGCTGATAACCCCCTCAGGGGGTTGTGTATTGTTCATCGTTTATGGCCTCTATAAAATGGGAGCATTTAGGTAAATAGGTCTTGTAAGAGCAGATTGTGGAGAAAGGGGCAGTGACTTCATTATAGGCTATCAAGAATGTGCATTAGGTTACTGGCACAGATTCAGATTGCTGGCCCCCCAAAAATGTCTTATTTTCCCCGTCGTTTGGTGGAGCGGAGAGGGAGCCACAGGAACATGCAAAGATGGCTTTTCAGAGCAGCCAGTGGGCTAGAATCATCTTTCAAACAGAAAGCCCACAGGGAGAGTTCAGAGCTAATGTTATGAAGCTGAAGCTGTATTGCCTTGGGCTCCTGTATACTGTGGAGGCCAACAACACAAAAGTTGACAGTAAACCATCAGCTGTTGAAAAGTGAGGAATGAATACTGCTTGGCTATCATACTTCAAAACTGGCTTTGCCAGCTCCCAGACCCTCTATATCTCCTAATAGCAGGAGAGCCTTGTTTGAAGCCAAGTTATAGAGACAAGTTAAAGATCAGAATTCCCTGCCACTCTCACTATGGGACTATCTCAAGACTTATAATTTTTGAAGTACTACAGTATATTAGATCAAATAAGTATAGCACTAGTTATGTGTGCCATAGATAATACATAGATTTTCATTCTCTTGAAGCCTACATGTTGGTGTGCATTTGAGGGGCTAATCCAACTTTTAATGCTCTAAGTAAACCATTTAAAACCAGAAGTGCTTTTCTAAGAGGCTAGAGAAGGCATCCGTATACTAGTAATCCAGAAGCTATATTAAAAAGTATTCATCCCACTCAGTGTCATCTACCACTATCCAATAGGTTTTGATATTTTCCCCTTAAATGTGAAAGGCTGATACTGAAACTCATTGTAATAAAATAATTACTTGTAAGCTGTACATTGCCTGTGAGATTCATTTTCTAAATTTTATTTAGTCTAAAAATAGTAAGAAAAAATGAAAACTTACACTGAAATATTGTTTGTACAATCAACTCTAATGACTGGTTCACATGAACAAAACTGGAAAAATAGTAAATCTACATAGTTCATATAATAAATAAAATGTAAACACACACTATCTCAATACATAAATAGAAGCTTTACACATCAAAATACAATATATATAAAATATATCTCTAAAATTTAATGAGGTACTATCAATGACTAATTTTCATTATAAATTACATATATATTTCAATAGAGAAATATATTTGCTCTAACATTTTGAATTTCAGAAATAACTTGTATGGTGGTATTGTGGAGAGTAATTTTATAACCAAGCCTTTGAGTAATACATCGTTATTAGTAATTCACTGGAAGGGTATGCTGTAATAATATGAACAATTTCTTAATTATAGCAAAAGTACTCTTAAGGAATATAAGTTATAGTGTTTTATTTCTGTATAAGCAGTTAATACTGAAAATGAATGGGAAGATAACATATTTTCAATATCCTTAAGCACCAACTTTGTAGAATGGTGTGGACCAAATTGAGGGGTTTCAATAAAGGCAACTTACTAGATTACCATTCCATTTCATTATTTATGAAAATCACTTTAGATGCACTCTTCCAAGGCAAACTATATTTTAATGTGCCTCAAAACTTAATAATTATACTGCTTCTCAATATTTCAGAGCCTGGATGACAAATACTTTAGGCACTTTAAAATATGGTCTTTGTACATATAAAATTGGACAAACTAATAACTTAGGGGTAACAAAAAGCAATTGAATGCGTTTATTCCCCTACTCAAATAAAGGTTTGAGGAAAACTTATGACAAAAAAAAGGAAAAGTACAATGATGCTTAAGAATTCTTTACTAGATAAGTGCTAAAAGGGTGGGGGTTCCACATTTAACACTATACCAGTGTTTGTCTACTTTATAATTTTGGCCAGCTATATTAGTAATTTAAGAAGATGTTATTTAAATAACTGAATTATTTAATGAGAAGATTTAGGTAATTTTATAGTGACTTGAGAGAATCTATTCTATCTAAAAGTTGATACATAGTGTTTTTATGTATCATTATATTGAGGGATTTCTAAAGTCCTTGGGTAATTTCTTATTCTCCTCAAATTTGTATAATCTTTCCAGCAATGAGTACACAGTGAGTTAAAATTGCCTACAATTGTAATTACTTTCAGAAAGCATATTTTTTTTCTGTACCTTATAAGGAAATTATTTTAGAAATATAAATTAATCTGCCATTAACATCTCATTCCCATATATCCCATTCCATGTAATCACTTTAACATAACATTTTTGCTTCAATTTTATCTTCTAAATAAAGCCTCCAATTTGGGGAGTAAATATACAGTCTGATTAAAATGCTAAACATATTAAACATATAAAGTATATAACAACTTAATTGTTACTGATCCACTGATACTTATTTTCTGTTTCTTCTTTTTGGGCTCTTTGTTCTTCTCGGTGGTTAGCTGCAGTCCAAAATGTGATTTTTTTGAGTACTTGTTGAAGAAGTTTAGGAGGTAATAAAGATATTTGACTTTCTAAAATTATAGCATTTTTACCAATGCAGTCAAGGCATGACCTGCAAACAAAACATAATGGAATTATTCATTTTTTAAGTTATAATATAAAAAGTATATAGGTAAGCTTCTTAAAAATAAAAATCATTTAAAATCTCTATATATAAAAGCATAATATGCAAATTGACCAGATGGCAGAATGACTGCTCGCTATGATGCACAATGACCAGCAGGGGGCAGGTGCTCAATGCAGGAGCTGCCCCCAGCCCACAGGTCCTGATAGCCTGATCTCGGGGGGGGGGGGCAGGGGGGGGCCTGCCGGCCAACCTCTTGGTCCCTCCCCCTGGCTAACAGGCTCCAATTGCCCAATGGGGAATGGGGAACTGGGGGTGGGTGGCGGCGCATGCAGATGGCACCAGGCCAAGGCGGGTGTGAATGAGCGGGGCCCCGATCGCCCCACCAGTCGCCCCATACACAGAGGGTGACCGGCTCAGCAGCGGGGGAGTGGGGCCAGCTGCTGGCAGCTGGGGAAGATTGGCCCTGATTGGAGGTTAGGCCTAGGAACTCTACCCCTGCACGAATTTCGTGCACCGGGCCTCTAGTTTTTTACATAATAATGTATTTCTTTTGTATTGTTTGGAACATGATAGGACGTATATTCTTTGTAGAGCACCACAATAATTGAACATTTTTACAGCGTAGAGACTGTTCTGACCAAATCCAATGGGAACAGAAATTACAACTTACCATGCATGATGTTCTTTAAGTAAAAAAAGATTCAGACTTAATTTCAAAGCAGGTTAGTCTCTAGCAGACCCTTTTCACTTATCCTTACAGCCCAATACCCATTTACTCTTCCCTGAGAACTTTTTCTTCCATCTCCTAGATCAGTGATGGCGAACCTATGACACGCGTGTCAGAGGTGACACGCGAACTCATTTTGTTGGTTGATTTTTCTTTGTTAAATGGCATTTAAATATATAAAATAAATATCAAAAATATAAATCTTTGTTTTACTATGGTTGCAAATATCAAAAAATTTCTATATGTGACACGGCACCAGAGTTAAGCTAGGGTTTTTCAAAATGCTGACACGCCGAGCTCAAAAGGTTCGCCATCACTGTCCTAGATGAAGCATCTGACATCCATTTTTACATGGTGTGACCGGGTCCTCCTCAGACTCCCTCTATCAGTGTCTGACTTAAGTTGACCCAGAGAGAGCAGGTCTGAAGAGAGGAATGGAGAGATGCCACAGAAAGAGCCAAGAGACTACCAGAGAGAGGCTCTCCCCATCTGGGGGCCAAGCGTTCATGTTTCCCCTTTCATTCCACTAGAGGGCAGTATCCTTTCAAATACAATTCCATTTTACTCTTATAAACTACCCTGAAGAGGGTTTTGTACTTTAAAACCAAAAGAAACCTGATTAAGATAAGAACCATCAAAAATGCATCTATTTCAACTGGTAAACTTTAATTTTAAAAGGTAAATATTTTATAAAAGTTTTAAAAATAGACTCATTGGATTCTGCTGTGGTTAATCTGTTGTCATTTTTATAAGGATTTACACTGTACAGATTTATATCTTCTTCCAAACTCTCATGAAGCCTTTTCTCTAGACTTTGTGAAAATGCTCAATAAAAAGTAAGAGTGAAATGAGAAATAACATTTATTACAGAGGAACCATGTCCTACTCCTGTTTGTGTTTCCCAGTTAGTGCTAGATGCCTTCAGACGTGGAATTTAAAATAAAATGAGTACACTTGCTTACTGTGGACAACTAGTTGTGGTGAACATGCTTCACACAATAAATCTACGAAAGTCCTGATAGAGTCAAGTTTTGATACGCTCAGCATTCAGTACCCACTCACAGAAGCTCTGTACTAGGTGCAAAGGTGATACCAAGAAGCCTGACTGATAAGCACCCTTAGTCCCAGCCTCAAATACAGGCCCATCCAGTGTGTCCTTTGCTTTCTCTTATTTCTATACTGATTCATCTTCCCCATCATTGCTTTTCTTTGTGGAGGAAAGACTGTTCCAAGAGAGGAATGACCGCTGTCTGACCAGTGAGCTGGACCTGGGCCAGAGGGGAGGGGGAACCTGTTTCCCCACAACCCTCCCCCCTCTTGGGCACTGTCTGATCCTGACTGATGTTTGTTATGACATGAACCAGTGCCCTTCCCCTGCTTCGCACTACTGGTTCCTGGAATAGGCCATTGTCTTGAGCTGGACAAGCATGAAAAGCAATTTACCGTAATCGGTAGCATTCACATAGGAGTACAGGGACTATTGCCCCTTCATCCCATATAATTCTTTTTTTAAAAATGTTTTTTTATTAATATTTTAATTTTTAAAATATATTTTTATTGCTTTCAGAGAAACGTCAATGATGAGAGAGAATCATTAATCAACTGCCTCCTGCACGCCCCCCACTGGGGATTGAGCCCACAACCTGGGCATGTGCCCTGACCGAGAATCGAACCACGACCTCCTGGTTCATAGGTTGACACTCAGCCACTGAGCCACCTCGGCCTGGCTCCCATTTAATTCTTTGATGCCTGTCAAGTGGTGTGCGGATCCATTTCAAGTTACAGCCACTGAAGATGCACATTCCTTGTATGTTTCCCTCAATTAACTCCATTAATTACCAGACTAGAGTGGCTAACCTCTTTCTTCAGTCTTTCTCGGCCCTCTGCTTAAGGAGATTTTCAGACCTGGGACCTTTCCCAGGGTCTGTGTGTACTAACAATATTCCCTTCCAAACCACCTCTTCATGCTTTTTGGAGCACCATTGTGTCTGCAAACACCCCTGCTTCCTCTGACTTTCTGTTCTAGCTTTAATTGAAATCGAAGAAAATTGTTTTATGTGCAGCCCTCTTGAGAAAAGAGTACATTTCCCTCACCTCCGCTCTCACAGTCCAGGAGCCAATGCTAGTTTTCTCTCCTCACCTCTGCTTCCAGCCTGCAATCATTTCACCTTCAGATGTCACCACCTATCAACCTCCTACACAACCCCACACCCAGCCCCAACCCCGATGGATAGTGAAGACTTTGGCCCTGGCTCACCAAGATCTTGTCCCTTGACTGATTTTAGCATCTCTGGTGAAACCCTTTTTTATTCTTTATGACCTTATGAGGGCAGTTCAACCTCTGAAGTCTTAAACTTCCCTATCCTCCTCTTGGACCATAATCCTTGCATCCTTTTAATTCTCACGCTCATCTTTTGACTCTTCTTGGTTCACCAAATAAGAAGAACCCCTCCAGTTTTAATTATCTTTCCTATCCAGCCTAGTCCATATGCAGGTCATTCTCTTGCCAACAATTTTAATCCCGCTCTCCACTGTCCCTCCATTAACCATCCTGGCTAAATTCCAGGGAACTCTCTCCTTTCTGCACCTGCAACCTGGCTGCTCAGTGCTGCTGGAGAAACCAGGCTCCTGCCACTGCACCGTGGTTCCCCTCGACTCAGCGGCGCCCTCCTGCGTCTCAGCACTGTTACAGATCCTAAGTCAATCTTCTCAGTCACCTCAGCAGCTATTTCAAATTTCACCGCTCTTCTTAAGTTCAAGTCCTCACCTCTCTTCTTTTTTATCAGATGACCTCACTAGCAGCTAAAACTTCCTCAGAGCCCTGCCCCTAACCAACAAATGTGTCTGTCTTTATATCTGTACTTCCTTCTTTGCCCACTATGTCAAAATTATTCTTGCTCTTTAAGGGGCAATTCAATGACCTGTTCACTAAATTCACCTCCTTGAGGAGAAACCAAGATGGCAGCATAGGTAAACAATGGAAATTGCTGCCTCGCACAACCACTTCAAAAATACAACTAAAAAGACAAAGGGGACATCATCCAGAACCACAGGAAGGCTGGCCGCGTGGAAATTCTACAACTAGAAGGAAAGAGAAAAGCACACTGAGACTCAGAGGAGGTGCAGTGTGGAAGTAAAGTGCAGAGGTATGGAGGTGCACGCAGAAAGGGCTCGCAACTGAGGACACGGTTGTCTTTTTCAATCGGGAGGGAGACACAAGCTCCTGACTGCTCTGAACGCAAGTTCCGGGTGAGTCTCTGGGGACCCAGACTCATACGGGGAGAAACTGGACTGTCTGGCAGCGGGCGGAACTCGAGGACGGCTTTCTCTCAGAGGTGCTTGCAGCGATTACCGCAGAGGATAACCTAACTGTCCATTGACAGATTAATGGGTAAAGAAAATGTGGGTCAGAGAACATCCAAAAGAAGGCCCAAGGCCCCACAGCAGCCTGCATTACTTCATAGCTGAGCCTCATCTGGGAACCTGGGAACCCCAAACAAGGAAAAGGAATCTGCAAATATCTCTG
>NW_005362075.1:1866004-1870613 GCF_000412655.1 Myotis brandtii
CTAAAGGAGTTCATCACCACCAAACCAGTATTATATGAAATGCTGAAAGATATCCTTTAAGAAGAGGAAGAAGAAGAAAAAGGTAAAGATAAAAATTATGAACACCAAATACACATCTGTCAACAAGTGAATCTAAAAATCAAGTGAATAAATAATTTGATGAACAGAATAAACTGGTGAATATAATAGAATCAGGGGCATAGAAATGGAGTGGACTGACAATTCTCAGGGGGGAAGGGGTGTGGGGGTGAGGGAAGAGACTGGATAAAAATCGTACACCTATGGATGAGGACAGTGGGGGGGGTAAGGGCAGAGGGTGGGGTGGGAACCAGGTGGAGGGGAGCTATGGGGGGAAAAAGAGGAACAACTGTAATACTCTGAATAAAGATTTAATTTAAAAATACAAAAAATAAAATTCACCTCCTTAAAACTATGCTCTGGGAACCAAGATGGCGGCCTAGGTAAATGCCTGTATTTGCTGCCTCCCACCGCCACATCAAAATTACAACTAAAATACAGAACAACTATCACCCAGAAATGCGGGAAAGCTGGCTAAGTGGAAGAACTACAACTAGAGAGGTAAAGAAGAAAGTGCACTGAGACTGGTAGGAGGTGCCAAGCACGGAAGGGGCTGGCACCCAGGTGTGCCTCAGGAGGGAGATCGCCTCTGCGATCAGAGAAGCAAGGGGCCCCAGCTCCACACCAGACTCCAAGCCCAGGGTCCCAGAGCTGTGGAAAGAAGTCCCTATGGGCCGTAAGAACTACAAACTGTAAAAACCAGTGTGGATTGGGGCTGAGTGACACACAGGCCGCTGGAGACCCAGCTGCTCCTCTTAAAAGAACTGAATTTACACACTCCCACTTCTTCTGAGCTCCAGTGCCAGACGAGGCTCTGGGGGACCCAGACACATACAGGGAGAAACCAGACTGTCTGGCATCGGGGCAGGAACTCGGGGGCGGCTTTCTTCCAGACGGAGGTGCTTGCAGAGGTCATTGTTCCTGTGCAGGGCTGACTGGCAGCCATTTCTGTTTGCTCCGCCCTGGAGATTCCCTGAGACCCCGCCCCACCCAATTTACAACCCCAACCAAGCTATGCGCAGCTGCCTTTTCATATGAATGGTCTGTCCTTTCTCAGGGTAAAACCTGTCAAACAAGCTACAGCTGGGTCAGGGAGCCCCAAACCGTCAGTAAAAGGCCCAAAAACCAGCACCAGCACCAGCCTGCCTTGCTTCACAGCTGGGCCTCATCTGACCACTTCCAAACCCCATACAAAGAGGAGGAATCTGCAGATCTCTCTGTAGCTCCTGCTGGACTCCCCCAGGCAGTGGCTGACTTTGCACCTCCCTGGAGACCCAAGAGCCAGTGTACCCAGTGGTCAGTGTGAGACCATATCAGATTACAACTCTACACATCCATAAGTGACACACTCAAGGTACAGACTCAGTGAGCACCAAAGCCCCATTGAAGCAAGTCCTGCTCCATAAGGGTGTTTCCTGCACAGCAGCTCTCCCACTGTAGTCACAGCTGGTCCCCACAGCCAATTGGCCTGGAGGTCAATTCCTCCCAGTGACACCAACAGCAATCAAGGCTCAACTACAATTTTTAAAAAAAAGCATTCTTTTGAATAAGTACCAAAGAAGATATCAGAATATCTCCATATAGACTTAGGGTATAAAATGTCATCAATCAAATCATAATCACCCTGGTTCATAACACACGGTGAACTTACATTTCATCTCATTTGGCAATCCTCTGCCAAACTGTTTGCGATAACAAAATGAAGGACCCCCTTCCTCTCCCAATGTGGGATTCAGGACATATCACTGAAGAAACTGACAGGAAGGACACCTTTGGAAATTTCAATTTTGGGACCCTATTTCTATGTTCTTCCATTTTTGTGTGCTTTTCAGAAAGATCATGAGTCCCTATTCCAGTTTTGATAGTTATTTGTGAATATATGAATAAAATTCACGTTTGAGAGAAGTACAAATGTCAGTACATTCTAGAAAGTCTAAAGAGTCCCCAAAGAGATATCATGGAAAACGGCTTCTTATCAGGACTAAATGGGCCTCCAGCAGCGAAGGTCAGGACCATCTGTCTCTTCCTTACACATATTGTGTCCACACATTCTCAATCCAGGGCTAAGGTTGGAGTTACCGGCCATCTTATCCCCACTGGTAGGGCTTCAGAGTGATGAGCCCTAATGCTCACTAGAGCTTACAGCTTTCCCTGCACTGGGAAGAGAAGGCAGAAGGTATGAGTCCCATGGCTGTCACAGGCAGTGTGACCATCCTAGAGGTCTAACTCTGCAGGCCCTCTACCCTATAAGCCAGTGATGGTGAACCTATGACACGTGTGTCAGAGGTGACATGCGAACTCATTTTTTTGGTTGATTTTTCTTTGTTAAATGGCATTTAAATATATAAAATAAATATCAAAAATATAAGTCTTTGTTTTACTATGGTTGCAAATATCAAAAAATTTCTATATGTGACACGGCACCAGAGTTAAGTTAGGGTTTTTCAAAATGCTGACACGCTGAGCTCAAAAGGTTCGCCATCACTGGATTAGACAAAGATCTTATATGCATGTGTGCAGTACCTGTGGACACAGACAATAGGGTGACGAGGGCATGGGGTGGGGTGGGAACTGGGTGAAGGGGAGCTATGGGAGGAAAAAAGAGGGACATCTGTAATAATCTCAACAATAAAGATTAATTTTTAAAAAAAAACATGCTCTGTCAATTTTCTTCACTTCTAATGTTTCCAACAAAGTACTCCCATTGGTTTCTTCCCCTCAACTGTAACCAAATGTGCTCACTTCTTTCTTAGTCTTGGTGTTCATCCCCAGAAGTCATCCTGGCTTCCACCTTCACCTTACCAAAAACTTCCTAGTGTTGTCCAACTCCAAGGCATTTTTCAACCCAGACACTCCGTGACCTCTTTACAATGAATAGTCTTTCCATCTTGAATTCTCCCCTCCCTCAGGTTTTGTGTTTCCATCATCTCCTGCTTCACCTTGATGTCTCGGGTCACTCTCTATGCCTCCTTTTCCTCTACCTGCTCCTCAAACGTTATAAGCTCTCAATGCTCAGCTGTTGGCTTCATCCTTACTCTCAAAACTCGTTCTGGGCAGAACTAACCCATACCCATTTATACTCCAACAATTCTTAAATCATTATGTCAGGCCCAGACCTCTCTCCATATGTTAACTATTTAATGGATAGCTCCACTTAGAGGTCCCATAAGCACTCCAAACGCAGTATGTCCAAAACCAAATTTGTCATTTCCACCCCATCCCACCATGAAATCCACTGCATTCTCCCTATTCTCTCTATTGCTAATCCTTCCACCTCTTTCCCTTGGCATCCATTCCCAAGCCCATTTTACCTCCTAAATATTCCCATCTCCCTCCCTTTTCTAGCTCCACTGCCATTTTCCAGATCAGACCCTCACTTTGTGCCTGACAACTGCAGCAGTCTCTACCAACTTTCCTCACCGAGCCACAAAACCCTCCAGTCAGTCTCTCATCCACACTGCTGCCAGAGGGCTTTTCTAACTGGTAATATGATCATCTCATTCCTCTGCTCCAAATTTTCTCATGCTTCCTGATCTCCTACAAGGAGAGACAAAGACCTAGATGACATATGGTTTCTGATTTCTCGTCCAACCTCATTTCTTACAACTCCCCCTTCGTACTTATTTCCCAGGAATACTCAAGAACTCAGTGTCCTCTGCACTGGTTGTTCATAGCAAATTCTTGTCTCAAACTCTTCTTCTGTAAAGACTTCCCTAACCTTCACAATCTTTTTTTTTAACCCCTCACCTGAGGATATTTTCTTACAGTTTTTTTTTCTTTTTAGAGAGAGAGGGAGGGAGGAAGGGAGGAAAGGAGGGAGGGAGGGAAAGAGAGAGAGACATCGATCATTTGTTTCCTGTACACGCCCCAACTGGGGATTGAACTCGTAACCTAGCTATGTACCCTGGCTAGGAATCAAACCCGTAGCCTTTTGGTGTACAGGACAATGCCCAACCAACTGAGCCACCTGGCCATACTCTTAACCACATGGACAGAGAGCCTTCTTCTCTAGTATTGTCATAAACTTTCTATATGTTCCTCTTAAAGCAATTTTTATTTTTCTACTATAGTTGGGGTTTTTTTGTTGTTGTTTTTTAAATATATTTTTTCAGAGAGAGGAAGGGAGAGGGAGAGAGAGAAACATCAATGATGAGAGAGAATCACTGATTGGCTGCCTCCTGCACGCCCCCTACTGGGTATTGAGCCCGCAACCTGGGTATGTGCCCTTGACAGGAATCGAACCCGGGACCCTTCAGTCTGCAGGCCGACGCTCTATCCATTGAGCCAAACCGGATAGGGCTATAGTTGGATTTTTTTAACTGGTGGTCTTGAGAACAAAGTGTGATGGCTCCTCAAAAGGTCAGCCATTCACAACTTGTGGTTCCCAAAATAATTCATTTTATCTACACTAATAAAAGAGAAACATGGTAATTAGCGTACAACCGCTACCCTTTTCATTGGCTAATCAGGGCGATATGCAAATTAACTGCCAACTAAGATGGCGGTTAATTTGCATATGTAGGCACAATGC
>NW_005362075.1:1871588-1887731 GCF_000412655.1 Myotis brandtii
CGCATGACCTATTATATCCAGCAATCCATATGGGGACTGAAAACTTTGCAATGATGACAATTACTGAAGATATGAATCAACTAAAATAGTTGACAGGGACAATTCTTCCATCTTTGAAAATATCTACATCAAATCTGTTTAAATAGATTTTCATCTGCATAATATAACACATTCTGACAAGACCACCACCTCCACCAATGTGGTCAGTGTTGTGCTGTAAAATGTTTAATAACTGAGGGACCCCCCCCTCGAGTGCACAAATTTTGTGCACCCGGCTACTAGTTATTTAGTAAATAGGAATATGCTTACAGTGATCATATTTTTCAGGCTTAAACAGGAAAAATAAACTTCAATGTAATAAGATATTTGAGACAATAACTTCCCTGAAAAATCTGGGACAAATAGTAACTTTCAGTACTACAGAAAATTTACAGCCAAACTTAAATATATAACTCCTTGTTGTTACATCTTCTATAACTACTTATCACCACTTCTTCCTATCTTCCATTCCTCTTACAAATATGTACAAAATAAATAAAATGGATGGGGGAAAATAAAAATTGTATGGCTTCCCTTCAATCTTTAAAAATGCATTTTTTTGGGTCCCCCCTTCCCCTTTTTCTACTATAGTTGTTTGAATGCCTGCCTTCTATATTATCAGCAATTTACGGGGAAGGTCGTGACTTCGTTTCATAGCACCATGTCGTCTTATGGTAGGCACTTGAATATTGTACTTCTTGATCCCTGGATATAAGGAACTTGCAATCTACTTAGGGAAAGCAGTTATGTTCATGGTAAAAGTTAAGTAACAATACTCTGCAGTATAAAATCATAACAGTATCTACTTCAAAACTGCCTGAACAATAGCATTACCTTGGGATCTTTCAAATATTCTGAAGTCCACGCTACACCCCAACCCAGTGAAACCACAATCTGTGGGAGTGGAACACAGGCATCAATAAGTTTTAAAGTTCCACATGAGAGTGTAATGTGCAGCAAGTGCGAGAAACACTGCACTAACGAAACGAGCAGCTACGAAAGACTGTAGGAAGGTCCGGTTTAAGCTAGTCCATTGGTGTTCAAGTGGTTCAAGCTGTAGAACGTCTGGAAGTGATAGTATAGTCCTTGACATACAGCATGTCTTCCTTCTCTCTCTCTCTCTCTCTCTCATGCCTTCACCCATGTTATTCCTACTGCATAAAAACCTACAGTTCTTCACTGGGCAACTTCTACTTCACTCAAATCCTTCCTCCCAACTCTCTCAGGCAGAAATAGGGTCTTCTTCCACAATCCTCCCACTAAACTTTGTATTTACTCCTTTTAAAGCAGAAGTATATGAGCTAAGACACTATAAGTCATAGCACCAATTTAATAACAGCTTTGGGATTATAAAAAACATTCTACTAAATTAAATGCATCTATGTGTGTTTACACTCTGAGTTCAGAGAAGTTAAATCAGGCTTAGAATCAAGGAAATACAGTATGTTTAATATTCCCATATGAACTAAATGCAATTTTACAAGCTAAGCAAAAATATGACTATACTGTGTATTTTAAGTTTTAAAAATAACATTGGTGTATGGTTGGTTCATCATTACAAATTTGATTATACTCTTAGGACAAATTTTTCTTTTAATCCTCACCCGGGATATTTTTTTTTCATTGATTTCTAGAGAAAGTGGAAGGGGGAGGAGGAGGACGAGGAGGAGGTTGAGGAGGAGGACGAGGAAGAGGATGAGGAGGAGAAAGAGAAACATCGAGGTGAGAGAGACACATCGATTGGTTGCCTCTCGCACCCTCCCGCATGAGCCCCCACCAGGACTGGGGAACCTGCAACCTAGGTAGGGTGCCCTTGACTGGGACTCAAACCTGAGACCCTTCAGTCTGCAGGCTGACACTCTAACCACTGAGCCAAACCGGCCATGGCTATTGTTAGAGCAATTTAAACATTTTCTTAAATTCAAGTCATAAGCTACCTGAAAAATATTACAAAGCTGCTCTGGCCAGTTGGCTCAGTTGGTTGGAGCATCGTCCCATATACCAAAGGTTGCGGTTTGATCCCAGGTCGGGGTGCGTATGGGAAGCAACGAATTGATATTTCTCTCTCACGCAGATGTTTCTCTCTCTTTCTCTCTCTCTTTCTCCCTCCCTCCCTTCCTCTCTCTCTAAAAATCAAAAATAGCATATCCTTGGATGATTGTTAGGGGGAAAAATATTACAAAGCTTTTCCAAAATGAGGAAGAAATTATCATATATTAATAGCATATATATGAAAAATAAAATTGCTTACCTGAGTAGTGAATAAGGCTGTGTTTGAAAGATCAACAAATCATTACAGTGACCCTAATCAACATAAAAAGAAGTTATCAAGGTTTTTGATAAAAATAACTGCATTAAAAATTAAATATTTTATTTTGTAAAAGAAATTATATAAAGCAGCAAATAAATCTCTCTCCAGCTATGAACACACATGTACACATGCACGCACAAACATACACAGACATATACATATCTGTGTCCATACAAATGTTAGATATGTGGTTACCATTTTTCAGTGACCCTGTTTTTACCTAACCACAGTCTATATAATTGCAATTTTAAAAATCAGATACATGTTTTTCTCCTAGAACAGTGAGTTCAAAATGAGAATAGTACTGGTTTTCAAGCTTTTTTGTTTTTTAAGCAGAACTTTTTTCTTTCAAAGGACTTATTTTTAAATCTTCTCTTTACCCCAACTCCCTCCCAGGTGGTCCCAGGAGTCCTGGGAATTCTTCATTTGGAAATCACAGATCCAGAAGATTTTCTGAATATGACTCTCTCATCTAAAAATTAATGTGGATGAGTCAGCAGAAAATTTTTCTAATCCTTTCAACTAGGTCTTTAGAATTTCATAATTTATGACCATGATTTTAATGAGAATTCCTATTTTAATGATAAAATTTGTATCTTAAGACTTCTAGTGCTAATAAAAAGATGACAAACTACTAAATATGATTTTTAATTAAATGCAAAGTTGTGGTTATAACTTTTTATTGAAGCACTGAATTCTCAAAGAAAGTTCTGAAACTTTCAATATATGAGTTAGGAGGCCTCATAACTATGAAAAAAACCAAGTTCCCTGGAGATAACCCACCTTATTCCAGGGTTCGCCAGGTACTCAGTAGGAACAACTCTGGAGATAACTACGCCTGAAGAGATGAGAGGGAGCTGGCGCCCCTTTGGTTGGGCCCTGGCTCCTGACCCAGCCCATCCCTGAAGGCTCAGTCCTGCTATGCAAACCAGGGCAACCAGTCCTGACTCCTGTCCCACCACACATAGAGGAAGGTGGCCACTCTGCTCTGAATTTCCCAAGGTGATAGGAGTGAACAGTACTCTCCAAATGCTACTCATTTATTCCTTTGACCTTAGTTTTATCAGCTTTTAAAACTGGAATGCTTTAAATGCAAATGTAAAACATTTACATGTAGAAATGTAAAAGTAGTGGCAAAATATGCATAAAATATACTTTAAACATTTCAAAGTAGTTTCCTCTTGAGGGAAAAAGCTAACATGATGATATTCTAGTTATTGCTAGGTCAGTGGTTCTCAACTTTCCTAATGCCGCGACCCTTTAATACAGTTCCTCATGTTGTGGTGACCCCCAACCATAAAATTATTTTTGTTGCTACTTCATAACTGTAATTTTGCTACTGTTATGAATCGTAATGTAAATATCTGATATGCAGGATGTATTTTCATTGTTACAAATTGAACATAATTAAAGCATAGTGATTAATCACAAAAACATTATGTAATTATATATGTGTTTTCCGATGGTCTTAGGCGACCCCTGTGAAAGGGTCGTTCGACCCCCAAAGGGGTCGCGACCCACAAGTTGAGAACCACTGTGCTAGGTAGAAAATTTCATGAGTACTTACTACACTAAGTACTAATATACATTATATATTCATATGTATCAAATATTACAAGTATTTTAATTCCATAAAATTATAAAAGCTCTTCTTAATAATTTGACTAATGAAGTTAATAGCCCTATTTTGATTTGTAAACCAACAATATCCTAAATCAGTGATGGCGAACCTTTTGAGCTTGGCGTGTCAGCATTTTTAAAAACCCTAACTTAACTCTGGTGCTGTGTCACATAAAGAAATTTTTTGATTTGCAACCATAGTAAAACAAAGACTTATATTTTTGATATTTATTTTATATATTTAAATGCCATTTAACAAAGAAAAATCAACCAAAAAAAATGAGTTCATAGGTTCGCCATCACTGTCCTAAATGCTTCTCCACAGCCACTTATTCTGAAGATTAGTCATACCACAGAGGAACATTTCATGCCTTCCATATTTTGCAATGTGAGAAATGGGCATAATTGAATAACCATTTAGGATGAATAACACAATTACTCAGAGGAAATATTTAGATAGGAAATTTTCTTACTGTATCCAAGGAAAGTAAATCATCTTTGCTCCCACCAAATACCATTATTTCATTTTCTTTTCCCAAACAGGCTGTGTGCCATAACCTATGATTGAGAAGTATAAACAGAGTGAAATACTACCAAGGAAGAAGCTGTATATCACATATTAATCAATTGCACACTCTAAAATGTAATCTCTTTCAAAAAAGGATAGATTTTAAACATTCCTCTAGAACAGTGGTCGGCAAACTCATTAGTCAACAGAGCCAAATATCAACAGTACAACGATTGAAATTTCTTTTGAGAGCCAAATTTTTTAAACTTAAACTATATAGGTAGGTACATTGTTATTAACTTAATTAGGGTACTCCTAAGCTGGCCTTTGCTAAAAACGTCCTCAATCTGATTGAGGTACGTTCGCTGAGGTCGACCCCTTCCAACTCTCCCATCCACACTCGTCTTGTATACTTGTTTCGTCTATCTCCTTTCCGAAAACCGACTTCTGCGCATGGGCCACGAAGTTTCAATCGCACTGTACGTGCGCGCCCACACGTGGTATTTTGTGGAAGAGCCACACTCAAGGGGCCAAAGAACCGCATGTGGCTAGCGAGCCACGGTTTGCCGACCACTGCTCTAGAATCATCAGAGGATTCGATTCTAGAGTTCATTAAATCATATCATTTCAATTAAACAGATGACTCCCAATAACTCTTTCCCATTATATCCCCCAATCTTTTTCTAATCTCTTTATCACATAGGTATTGAAATATTTTAGTCACAAAATGAAATAATTTAAAAAATATAGCTGGGTGTGGCTCAGTGGCTGAGCATTGATCCAGAAATCAAGAGGTCACCAGTTCGATTCCCAGGCAGGGCATATGCCTGGGTTGCAGACTCAATTCCCAGAAGGGGGCATGCAGGAGGCAGCCAATTGATGATTCTCTCTCATCATTGATGTTTCAATCTCTCTCTCCCTCTCCCTTCCCCTCTGAAATCAATAAAAATGTATTTTAAAAAATAAAAATAAAAATGAACTGACCAACAGAAATAGCCGCCTTTCCCATTCTTCTTCTTATTATCTGCCATCTTACTGCCCTCATCATTTTTGACTCTTTCTTTCCTGCTCTCTTTTCCCCCATCACCTGACAAATCCAATTTGGCATTTTCTTTTCATTTACATTGTCACACTATCACTCTGGGTACAGAATACCATACATGTTCCTCCTTTTTCTGCCTCCAATCTTTCTCACTATATAGCTGCTATATAATATTTTTAAGCATGACATTTCCAGATCAAGAAGCACCTGTGCCATTTTTCTTCTCCTAATATTTATGACCAACAGCTATTTCTTTTTCCTATAAAACTCTTGCCTCTCCCCAAATGAACCTCCTCTTCAGCCAACTTCATCTACTTGCGTCCCTAAGAGTGAAGCTTAGATGTCTCTAGGCTTTTGTTCACCCGATTTCCTAGTCTAGAATGAGAAGTCATTCTCTCAGGGCCTTAAAAAAAAGACTCAAAATTCCCAAATGCAACCCAAACTGGCTCTGTCATCCTCTCTATTCCGCATCTGTCAACATTTTGTGCTCATTTTATAATCTATCTTACATTTGAAGATAAACTCCTCTATATACTGCTTTGTTTGATGTATGTGTCTTTACCTCCCCACAAAAACTATAAGATCCTTAAGGCCAGAAGTTGCTACCATAGTGTGCTGGAGCTGGTTTGTCGGCTCGTTAAAGCCAGCTGGGCACATCGCTATCCAACTTCATGCTCAGTGACATGCTGGTAGCGTGAAATGGCCATGGTGGAAATCAGCAAATGCTACAAATTAGGGCTTTTTTTTTGGTTTGTTTTTATGGGAAGCAGTGTAAACTGTTTACCAGCACATCACTGGAATTTGGGTAACTGAATTTTATGCTTCTCTTTCAAAATGCCCACTATGGTGTTCTGCATCCAGTAGTAGACCAAAAACTTTTGATTAACAAAAGCAAACACAAAATGCCAGCATAATTTATTCAGTAATTAAACAAATCATTCATCAAGGAGTGGAGCATCTAATGTGTTTTTTAAAATGGTGTGATAGCTCATATCCATCTCCAGTTTCACATTATTTACCAAGAATAGTTTTATGGTTTTAAAAAGTTCAATATTTCTCGGGGCTCAAACTCTCATAAATTTCTCAATTTTAAAAGATAAATTGAGGGTTTATAAAGTCATTGATTTGATTTTGAGAGTACTTTGATTACTTCTCTTAACACACCAAATTGCTGACGCAACAGATTCTACAAACAATTACATTAATTACTTATTTTATTATCACATAACTTATTTTTAGCACATTAATCCTTTTACTTAACTTCCACAAGTGCAAACAGTGGGATTATGCACAATTTGTTAAATCAATTCCTTTCCTCAAACAATCATGACACAAGCAATGACAAAAGCACTGGGGACCCAGGATAGAACTGAGTCAGTAGAGACTTTGTTTGGGAAATACTCTGCCCAATTCTCCAACTTGTATGTTAGACCATGCTTTGATATTAATCATCCGTAACACCCAGATTATGTTGTGAGGTCAGAAAAGGGGACGGGAAGAGAGATTGAGTAAAGGAGATAGAATATGATGAAGTCCTCATATGTGGGAAAGAATAGCTTAACTTACTGGAGAGAAGGTCACATAACCTTGGCAATGCTCATGGGATACAATAGTACCTAAGGCTCTGAAGACCAACGCCTGGTTAGACATCTTTTAGACATTTAAGAAAGTTCTTTGCTGACAGCTATCTACACAGAGGATCAGATATGGCTAGATAGGTGGCTTCTCAACCAAGCGTCGTTTTGTCTAAGGTGAGACCTGTAGAAGAGAGTGCAACACTGTAGGGTCTCAACCAGTGGCAATTCTGTCCCCATAGGGACATTTGACAATATATGGAGATATTTTTGGTCATCATAACTCCAGGTTGGGTGGGGGGCAGTACCACTGGCATCTTGTGGGTAGAGGCCAGCGATGCTGTTAAACATCCTCCAATGCATAGAACGCCTCTCAAAATAAATAATTTGGTCCAAAATGTCAATAGTGCTGAAGTTGAGAAACCTGCTGTAGAATTACAAGAGGAGAATTGGGCAGCTTACATTTCAAATTATAGCTTGGAAAAGTTTGCACAAAATGCACATAGATGTTAAGTCATTCTCACTTTTATAAAAAAAATTAGTATATACACACATATATGTTCTCCTTACACTAAACTGTATCCCACCTGTTCTCCTCCTCACCTCATACCTGAAGATAGCTCTGCCTCTGTCTTATCTGCCTTATGGAAACTCTGGCCTGGACTGCAGCATCGGAGAACACTGGAAAGCCTTTCCTGCCTGGATTTTGGTGACATCTAGCTTGCAACCTGATGTTTTTCTACAGACTGACAGTTTCTGTCCTCTCACAGCTGCTCTAAACTTATCACCTAAACATGCTAATAAAGCATATTATTTACATGACACATAAGCTGAATTAAAAAAAATCTCTTTACATAGCTCAGTTCTAACTAGTATATTATTGTTCATAGTTGTATTACTTTAATCATTAAGGATTTAAATATAAAATAGCAATTTAAAAATTAAACATTCTTACTACCACTTTAGTCTATAATTAATGCATTCATATAATCAAGCAAATGGAAGAGAACAAAGAGCTTATCTAGTTCAAGTCCCTCATTTCACAGATGAAGAAAATGATGCTCAGTTTCGTAAGTGACTTTCCCAAAGCCAAAATGCTAACTAGTAGCTGAGCAAGGACTAGAATTCTGAGCTCCTATATCTTAATATAAAACTCTTTAAATTAAAATACACATTACAAAAGATCCAGAATTGCTAAAGTAATATATTCCAATGAATTTTTATATATAAAAATATAAGAATCATATATATATAATTATGATAAACTCTAAATATATTATGCATATTAATATAGAGATATAAAATGAGATATATTAAATATTTTCAGGTCTTTTTCTCAAGTTACTTGTTATATATTAAATTACTGAAATGCATGTCATTAAGTTGACTTCACATTAGTATAAATAATCTATAGTAAAAAAACTGAAATACATGGCATGAAAAAGAATAAAATCTATTACTAACTATAATAATTATAATGTGCTAAACTTGAATTTCCTATGAATATATCTTTATTATACCATCAATCAAATTAGAAAAAAATAAGAATGACAGTAGAGTCTGGCCAGTGTGGCTCAGTGGCTGAGCATTGGCCCATGAACCAAGAGGTCACCCATTTGATTCCTGGTCAGGGCACATGCCCGGGTTGCAAGAGGCAGCTGATTGATGTTTTTATCTCTCTATCCCTCTCCCCTCCTCTCTCTCTCTAAATATTAATAAAAACATATTTTTTTAAAAAGCATTACAGTAGCCGTGACCAGTTTGGCTCAGTGGATAGAGCATCAGCCTGTGGACTGAAGGGTCCCAGGTTCGATTCCGGTCAAGGGCATGTACCTTGGTTGCGGGCACATCCCCAGTAGGAGTCGTGCAGGAGGCAGCTGATCGATGTTTCTCTCTATCCCTCTCCCTTCCTCTCTGTGAAAAATCAATAAAATATACTTTAAAAAAATAAAATAAAATAAAAATAAAAAAGCATTACAGTATTAATGTGGTTTTCTTTGTAGTTTAATAATAGTATATTGTTTCTACAATTTTTTGTAGAAAATTATACTCTATAATATAGCACAAATAACTAACATGTTTTTTAAAAAATTCACATTAATAAACATTATTAAGATAGTTTAATATAGAAAAATAATAACCTGCCATCTACTTGATCAACATAAAAGCAAATTCCCCATTAAATTGCTCTCAACCTCTTCCATAAACAAATAACTATTGCTAAAGCCAACCCCATTCTTGTCTACTTATTAAAAATAGCCGCCAAAACTGGTTTGGCTCAGTGGATAGAGCGTCAATTAAAAATAGTAACATTATATACTTTCAATTTCATAAGCCTTTTCATATTTATCAGGCAAGATTATGCATTTACCTAAAAGAATAATAGTTTCAAATATGCAAATATGGGTAGAAACTGAATAGATTATTTCTAACAATCAGATATCATTTAAATGATAATTAAATTATTTAGGTAATATCAAGCTTATTTGAAAGACATCCTTCCTGGTGATTTATGGTTTTAATGGCAAACACTATAAATTCAGTGCTATATTTTAATACTTTAAAAATTCTTAACTATTTTACTATTTATCAACTTCTAAACTTACCTAGGTCTTGTTTTAGGTAAATATGTCAGTTGTTTCCAACAATTTGTTATGACATTATGAATCCAACCATCACCTGCAATATTGTGACAGTTCAAAAATTAAGACTAGGTCTTTGGAATAAAATTTTAATTTTTATCCAAATTTATCATGCTACATTTATGCAGCTATCTGATGTGTATGCATATTTTCTCATAAAAATTTTCAGAGATATACAAAAGTAGAGTAAACATAACAATAGACCCACACATATCCCAGACTCAACAACTATCCAGATTTTGTCATATGTGCTCCACTTATTTCTTTTTATTATTGTTGTTATTCAGTTATTCTAAAGCAAATTCTAAATCTCTGATCATTTTCCCCATACATACTTCAATAAGCATTACTTTAAAAAAATTGATTTTTTTTACATACCTACAACAGCTTTGTCACATAACTACAATGCCATTATCACAGTCAACAAAACTAAAAATTATTTCTTAGTATTATGTAAGACACATATGACCACATCTTAAGCTGAATCTATAAAGGAGGAAATTGACTGGACTAAGAGTTAGGGCATTTACAGATGGGTACTATACTTATCAGGGTGATCACTTTTTCTACACGTGAAACTAATATAATAGTGTATATCAACTATAATTGCAAAATAAGTTAATTTAAAATAAAAAAAAACACTTTTTAAAGAATTAGGACACTTAATTCCCCATAGGCCAAAGACCAAAACCAGCAAATAGGAGTTAGACACAATAATGCTGCCCAGCAAGTATGGCTCAATGGTTAAGCGTCGACCCACGAACCAAGAGTTTACCGGTTCAATTCTCAGTCGGGCACATGCCTGGGTTGCAGCTCTATCCCCAATGAGGGGCATGCAGGAGGCAGCCAATCGATGTTTCTCTTTCATTGATGTTTCTATCTATCTTCTCCCTTCCTCTCTCTCTAAAATCAATAAAAACATATTTTTTAAAAAGAAAATAAAAACACTAACGGCTCATAAAGATATGATATTAAACAACCTCTAGTGAAATGGGTAAATGTTAGCTTTTTTATTAGATTCCAAATCTTTTTTTTTTTTTTTTGTTACTCCTCACCCAAGGATATTTTTTCATTGATTTTTTTAGAGAGAGTGGAAGGGAGAGGGAGAGATAGAGAGAGAAAACACTGATGTGAGAGAGACACATAGATTGGTTGGTTGCCTCCCACAAGTGCCCTGACCAGGGCCTGCAACCAAGATACACGCCCTTAATCAGAATCGAATCTGGGACCCTTCAGTCCGTGGGCCAATGCTCTATCCACTAAGCCAACCTGGGTAGGGCAGATTCCAAATCTCTTTTAATTAAAATGTCCAAAAACTGAAGAAGCATAATATTCTGCAACAGTTAACACCCCCTACTAGAAACTGCTGTTTCAAATCAACCTCTGGA
Source organism: Myotis brandtii (assembly GCF_000412655.1). Lineage (NCBI taxonomy): Eukaryota > Metazoa > Chordata > Mammalia > Chiroptera > Vespertilionidae > Myotis > Myotis brandtii. Next base: position 1,882,713 of record NW_005362075.1, read on the forward strand.
GTTTGTTGGCCAGCAGACTGCAATATACACAGTTGATGCTCAATAAATTTTTGTTGAAAAAAATATAGTTTTTTCCAAATCCTATATAAGATTATAGAAATTGTTTTCATTGTATATAAGTTATCTTAACGAAAACATCTGTAGCCATAGAAAACTTTTGAGTTAAGAAAATACTAGTACACAACATTTAGCATGTCAAACTAAGAAATGGATATTCTTGGTCTATCCTGATGGCGTGATTTTACTGCTGAAAGAAAAACTGCATTTCAAAACCTTTGGGATCAGCAGTGACAGGAGTTTTAAAAATTTTAGCTAATCACTTTCCTTTATAGTTTGGGAACAAAGAAAGAAGCAACAGGCCTCCCCACCTTATATTTCCAGAGCATTCTGGAAAAGGCTGCTCTTCTAATTTCCATTCCAGCCTACAGTATAAGCATCTGGATGAAAAATCAGGAGGAGATAGAATCGTAGGCTACTATAGTTGAAAGGGGCTTTAATTCACCTAGGTTCAACCACCCTTCCTTTTCTCTACACCTAGGAAACAGGAGAACATCGAGAGCCAAGGCTACAGAAGCAAAGGGGTCTTCCAGTTCTAATTCTCAGTGCAAGCATATAGTTGGGGATAAAATAAAGGTAAAGCATAAAATCAGAAAAAAAGGAATATACCTTAAGTATAAAATACAACTTAGAAAAAAGAAGATAATAACTGTAGGCTAAACATGAATTCACTTACTTAATGGAATGTTGTCTGCACTTAGTCCACCAAATAAGAAAAGCTTATCATCAGCTATTGGTGTTAAAGTATGCCATGATCGATGTTTAGGGTTTTCTCCAGTAATAGGAATCCTGTGGCAAAAATATAAATATAAAAATCTAGGTGCTGTGTTAGTTAAAATAAATGGTTTTCAATAATCTTAAAGGGAAAAACTGCTCTCACTAATTTAAAAATTTTAAAAATTATTTGGTGAGTTTAAACAACCTTTTTCACGTAGTGTCTATTCCACCTGGTCATAGAACACAGATTAAAAATTAATTCCCAGTTAATTCACAATGCATACTCAGCATCATTCTTGTTGGTTAATCAATACAACTTCCTCAAGTGTTTCAACATAATTATTTTCATGGCTATAACCTTTAACTGTTGTTTCATGTTTAATTTTGTGTTTTCAGCAGATTTCCTCAATGGTATTATGGGCTTTTGTTGTTGTTTTTACTTGGTCTATTTGTTGTAGACTTTCCCAAAGCATTCTCTTCACTCTAGCTTCAAAACAAAAGCATGCAAGCCATTCCAGATCCAGGAAAAAAACTCTACTAAAGGTTACAAACAAATACTGTTCTATTCCTTAAAAAACAGAAACAGAAGTAAAAACATAAGCACAGAAGTTTAACTAATTTAGGAGGTGAGAAGGCACCATTCTCCAGCATTCTGGAATGCTCCAGAAGAACATGGGCCATTTGTAGAAGATGTTATTTGCTTTTCTCCAAACTGGAAATATTTTTATTTATTGTTTTTATTTACTACAAAAAACATTTTTATTAGAAAACATTCAACCACAAAAATATTTAATGTTTTATATAATCCTGTTTTCCAGCAATAAGAAACAATAATTTGGTATATATGTTTCCGGATTTTAATGTGCATATAAATATTTATTAAAAATTATAAATGGGGCCCAGCTGGAGTGGCTCAGTGACTGAGCATCGACCTATGAACCAGGAGGACACGGTTCGATTCCCAATCAGGGCACATGCCCAGATTGTGGGAGGCAGCCAATCAATGATTCTCTTTCATCGTTTGATATATATCTCTCTATATATATGTATCTCTCCCTCTCCCTTCCTCTCTGAAATCAATAAAAATATATTTTAAAAAATTATAAATGGGATATGTTCCATTCTGTAATTTTTTCACTTTACTAGAATGTTGTAGAATATTTCCATGAAGTAGATTCCTTTGTTAATGGAAGCATGGCAGCCCTTTGGGCAGATGTACTATGATCTAAACAATCCCCACTTGTGGGCATGAAGGTTGATCTCAAGTTTTTGTTTTCATAAATAACGTTGCAATAAACATTTTTGTGTATGCACACGCACATAAATATACTTGTCCAATTATTGTCTTCAGAGAAATTCTGGATCAAAGTAGAAATTCCATTTTCTATTTTAAACATATTGCCAGACTACCCTCCAGAAAAACTGTACCAATTTAGACTTCTTCTAATTATGTTGTTACAACCTGGCACACACTGGTCATTTGTAATTATTTTTATCTGATAGTGAAAACTAGTTTTACTAGTATTTCCCTTTCTTTAATATTCTATGAAGTTGAACATCTTTTAAAAATAATTTTGCCTATTTATATGTTTTTTATGAGTTGCTCATTCATGTTCTTTGTCCACTTTCCTATTGGATTATTTGTCTTTTGTTTTTTTTACTGACTTAGTTCTTGCAGATCTCAGCCCACTCTGTTAGAAATACTACAAATATTATATAAAGTATATGACTGTCTCACCACTATGCTGAACACATGACACTAATACAAAATAATATTAAATGTATAGTGTAATTAAAAAAATAAAAAAATTAAAAAGAAAAAATCAAAATAAAAAATACTATGTAATTCAAACAAACATAAAAAAGAAATACTATAAATATTACTTCTAATTTATTTTTTGTTTGCATTTGCCAATCTGCCTTTTAATTTTTGTGGTATATTTTTTAACACAGAAATAATTAATTCTTAAGTAGTTTTATCAACCTATCTTTTAATTTATGAATTTTGAGTTTATATCATTTTTAGAAAAGCCTTCTCCATGCAAGATTTTATAGATAATCTGCTTTTTTTACACTCTTGTGGTTTCATTTTTTATAGCATTTATACTTTGAAATAATATATAGCTCTTCGTTCATCTCATTACATGAACAGATGAATTGATAGCTAAACATATTTATTCTATTGCTAAATATAGATTATGAGCCATAAATAAAATCTGACTTTTAGCCACTCCATTATCTGTTCACCTGTGATGACCCTATTCAACTGTTCCTTTATTTCTTCTACTGACCAGTCCTAAAGAACATAGTATATAAAACCAGTACTTTTACATAATCAATTTTCAACTGCTAGTATTCTCATGTTTTATGTAGTTGGGTTAAAAAACAAACTCTAATCTATATATTCTTTGCTTAGACATATTATCTGAAGAGAAAAATATAATAATTCAGTTTTAGAGACCCCAATTTGGATTATGGTGCACACACATATACAGACACACACAGAAATGCCTATAGGTAAAAACAAACACATTTCCTACTTACCTTCCAGACCAAATCCAGGTATCTAAGTTTAGATAGTGCAAATCATTCATCCTAGTTTGCTAAAATAAAAGTGTGTTAAACTGGTCAGTGTTTTACATCTTTCATAAGCTAAAATTTTGTTTTTAAAATAGTTTCTATTAAAAGTAGATTATATCTATTTTACTTAACATCATAAGTTTATATATTGGGAAACAATGCTTAGCACTAATAAAGTTAACATAGAGCTATCAAATTAATGTGTCAAGGGGGAAAGGAAGAAATGAGTTTAAACTAACAGGATTTAGATGATAAGAAATGAAACTTTTCTAATAATACACTAAAGTGAAGGATTCTCCTCATTAAAATGTGATTTATCTGTGATTATTCATGTATGGTCTGTTTGGGAACAGAAGATAAAAGTTATTGAAGGACACTATCATTTCTAGATTTTTTTAATGTTCAGTTGTTCTATAAATTCAGAGGATATGTTTTTATAAGAAGCATCACACATAAAAAGATCATACTAACCAAAACACGTCCACCAAAGATATAGCCCTTATTTCCAAGAACTGCACACGTATGTGCGGCTCGTGGCTGTGGGGGGACTCCACCCTGCAAGCAGAGAGCAGAAAACAGTGCAAAACCTGAAACTTGTGAAATCACATTCTTATGCTTAGTATGAAAAATACTTGACTGCTAAGTTACCATTACCTATGTAATTCCATTAGAAAGCCTAATGTAAATTCCACTCTAAATCAGTGATTTTCAACCACTGTGCCGCAGCAGGCACACTGGTATGCCACAAGAATTTTTAAAACATGCAATACCTGACTTTTTAGCCAGGGACACTGACCTCTTCTTTCTTAGATTATGAAATTAAAACACTGACACCCTAGCTGGTTTGGCTCAGTGGAGAGGGCATCGGCCTGTGGACTGAAGGGTCCTCGGTTTGATTCTAGTCAAGGCACATGCCTGGGTTGCAAGCTTGATCCCAGAGTAGGGCTTACAGGAGGCAGCCGATCAATGATTCTCTCTCTTTCCCTCTTCCTTCTTCTCTAAAATCAATAAAAATGTATTTTAAAAATATATTATTTTTTTAAAAAGGATTACTTGTTTTTTAAAAAAATGACAACAGCTGTTGTTCAGTGGTTAGAGCACCGGCCCACACACCAAAGGGTGGTGGATTTGATTCCCAGTCAAGGGCACATACCTGAGGTTGCATGTTTGATCCCAACCCTGGTTGGGGCACGTGCAGGAGGCAACCAATTGATGTGTCTCTCTCACATTGATGTTTCTCTCTCTCCCCTGCTCCCTGCCTCCCTCTACTCTCTCTCTAAAAATCAATGAGGAAAAAATGACAAGTCACCACAACAATAGATGTCTGGTGTGAATGGATCAAAATTATACCAAATTTTTTTGTAAGATTAGCAAAAAATATATATATTGGTGTGCTGCAGAATTTTAGTAATTAGTTCATGCATGCCATGAGATGAAAAAGGTTGAAAATCACTGCTCTAAATAGTAAGATACCTCGTTTTATTGTGCTTCACCTTATTGCGCTTTGTAGATGTTGCATTTTTTTATAAATTGAAGGTTTGTGGCAACTCTGCATCAAGCAAGTCCGTCAATGCCATTTTTCCAACAGAATTTGCTCACTTTGTGTCTGTGTCACATTTTGGTAAGTCTCAAAATATTTCAAACTCTTTTTATTATTATTATATT
>NW_005362075.1:1887952-1897789 GCF_000412655.1 Myotis brandtii
ACCATCTTTGTTGGCGGTTAATTTGCATATCACGCTGATTAGCCCATGGGAGGCGTAGTGAAGGTACGGTCAATTACCATGTTTGTCTATTATTAGATAGGATTTGTTATGGTGACCTGTGATCAGTGATCTTTGATGTTACTGTTGTAATTGTTTTGGAGGTGCCAAGAAAAGCACCCATGTAAGACAGCAAACTTAACAGATAAATATTGTGTGTGTTCTGACTGTTGCTCTGACTGGCCATTACCCATCTTTGTCCCTCTCCTCAGGCCTTTCTATTCCCTAAGACACAACAATATTGAAATTAGGCCAATTAGGAACCCTAGAATGGCCTCTAAGTGTTCAAGTGAAAGCAAGTGTCACATGCCTCTCACTTTAAATCAAAAGCTACAAATGATTCAGCTTAGTGAATAAGGCATGTCAAAAGCGGAGATGGATCGAAAGCTGAGAGAAGCTGAAAGCTAGGCTTCTTGTACCAGTTAGCCAAGATGTGAATGAAAATGAAAAGTTCTTGTCCTACACATATGTAATACCCTTTGTAATACTTATAATATGATTAGAAAGTATATTTTGAATTGGTTAAGAAAATGTAAGCTCGGCTGGTGTGGCTCAGTGGTTGAGCATTGACCTATGAACCAGGTGGTCATGGTTTGATTTCAGGTCAGAGCACATGTCTGGGTTGAGGGCTCAACCCCCAGTAGGGGGTATACAAGAGGCAGCCGATCAATGATTCGCTCTCATCACTGATGTATCTATCTCTCTCTCCCTCTCCCTTCTCCCTGATACCAATAAAAAAATATTTTAAAAAAGAAAAGAAAATGAAAAGTTCTTGAAGGAAATTGAAAGAGCTACTCCAGTAAACACATCAATGATAAAAAAAAGTGAGACGTTCTTATTGCTGATATTCAGGAAGTTTTAGTGATCTAGAGACAGGATCAAAGCAGACCAAACATCCCGTAAGCCAAAGCCTGATACAGAGCAAGGCCCTAACTCTCTTCAATTCTTTGAAAGCTGAAAGAAGTGAGGAAGTTGCAGAAGAAAAATTTAAGGCTGGCGGTGGTTGATTTGTGAGGCTTAAGGGGGAAAAAGCCATCTCCAAAACATAAAGTGCAAGGTGTAGCAGTAAATGCTGATGTAGAAGTTGCAGCAAGTTATCCAGAAAATCTAGCTAAGATATTTAATGAAGGCGGCTATTCTAAACAATAGATTTTCAATGTAGACAAAACAGTTTTATATCAGAAGGAGATGCCATCTAGGACTTTCCTAGCTAGAGAAAAGTCAGTGCCTGGCTGCAAAGCTTTGAAGGACAGGCTAAATGCAGCTGGTGACTTTAAATTGTAATCAATACTTGTTGACTATCTGAAAATCCTAAGAACCTTAAGAATTATGCTAAATCTACTCTGCCTGTGCTCTATAAATGGAACAACAAAGCCTGGATGACAGCACATCTGTTTACAATATTGTTTACTGACTATTTTAAGCCCAATTTTACTGCTGAGACCTACTGCTCAGAAAAAAAGATTCCTGCCCGTGTGACTCAGTGGTTGGGTGCCAACCCATGAACCAGGAGGTCACGGTTCAATACCCATGAGGTCACGGTTCAATACCCATGAGGGCACATGTCTGCTTGTAGGCTCCATTCCCAGTAGGGGGCGTGCAGGAGGCTGATTCTCTGTCATCACTGATATTTCTATTCCTCTCTCCCTCTCTCTTCCTCTCTCTGAAATCAATAAAAACATATTTTTAAAAAAATCAAAGGAAGCTACTCCTGACTCTAGGCTGCCAGGAGCTCATGTGGCATTAAAAAAAAAAAAGATTCCTTTCAAAATATTACTGCTCATTGAAAGTGCAACTGGTAACCCAAGAGCTCTGATGGAGATGTACAGTGAAATTAAGGTTGTTTTCATGCCTGCTAACACAGCATCCTTTCTGCAGCCCATGAAGGAATAATTATTTAAGAAATACATTTCATACACCTATAGCTGCCATATTGTGATTCCTCTGATGAATCTGGGCAAAGTAAATTGAAAACCTTCTGGAAAGGATTCCCCATTCTAGATGCCATTAAGAACATTTTTAATTAATGAGAAGAGGTTAAAACATCAACATTAACAAGAGCTTGGAGGAATTTGATTCCAGCCCTCATGGATGACTTTGAGGGGTTCAAGACTTCAGTGGAGGAAGTAATTGCAGATGTGGTGAAACAGCAAGGGAACTAGAATTAGAAGTGGAGCCTGAAGATGTGACTGAACTGCTGCAATCTCATGATAAAACTTTAACAGATGAGCAGATGCTTCTTATGGATGAGCAAAGTGGTTTCTTGAGATGGAATCTACTCCTGGTTAACATACTATGAAGACTGCTGAAATGACAACGAAGCATTTAGAATGTTACATAAACTCAGCTGATAAAGCAGCAGGGTTTAAAAGGATTGGCTCCAATTTTAAAATAAGTTCTCCTCTGGGTAAAATGCTATCAAACAGCACTGCATGCTACAGAGAAATCATTCATGAAAGGATGAGTCAATTGATGTGGCAAAATTCACTGTTGTCTTGTTGTAAGAAATTACCACAGCCACCTAACCTTCAGCAACCACCACCTGATCAGTCCTGATCTGTCAGTAGCCATCAACATCCAGGCAAGACCCTCTACCAGTAAAAAGATTAAAACTTGCTGGAGGCTCACATGAGGTTAGCATTTTTTAGCAATAAAGTATTTTTTAGTTAAGGTATTTTTTAGATATAAAGTATTTTAGATATAATATTATTGCACACTTAATATACTGCAGTATAGTGTAACTATAATTTTAGATGCTCTGGGAAACCAAAACATTTGTGTGACTCACTTTATCACAATATTCACTTTATTACAGTGGTCTGAAATCTGTAATACCTGTGAGGTATGACTATACTCTTCAAGAACGAAATTTATTTGCCCTAGCCAGTTTGGCTCAGTGACTAGAGTGTCGGCCTGTGGACCAAAGGGTCCTAGGTTCAATTCTAGTCAAGGGCACATACCTCGGTAGCAGGCTCCTCCCTGACATGGGCCCTGGTCAGGGCTTGTGCAGGAGGCAACCAATCAATGTGTTTCTCTCACATCAATATTTCTCTCTGTCTTTCAGTCTCTCTCTAAAAAAATCAATGGAAAAATATTCTTGGGTGAGGATTTTTTTAAAAAGAGAATGAAATTTATTCACACAGATCTTTACTTTTTAAGGCATTTTCCTTAAATGCCTGAGACTATTTAGCAAAAATAATATTTTGTGTAAGTTTTAGCTTAAAAATAAGGATTTTAAAATGACATTTTAAAAGATTCTCTTTCTCCCCTCTTCCTTCCACTCCCCCTTCTCACACACACATGCACACACACATACACACACAAAGTTAATATTATTAAGTGAGCAATGCACAGTGTGATGATCCCAGAGACTCTAAAAAATTAAATCTGTCCCCCAGAACTCTTGGTGCTTCAAATGCCACAATAAAAATTTCATTTTTTGGCTTATACTAATAGTACTTTATCTCTTACTAAAACTCTTCACAATAACTGGTAATACTTCTCTATACTTTTCTTTGAACAAATATATTAGATATTTACTTCAGAGAAGTTTTGGATTGGTGGGAAAAGGGAGAGTGTAATGAGTAGATGAATAAGATTTGAAGGAAAAATTTTATGCATAATTTTCATGTGTTCCTGGTGGGTGTCTTTGTGTATGTATTTCATTCCAAGTTCTGAAAGAACCCTACATTATCAGCTCATTGGCTACCAAATGTGAGCATAGGAAACTTAAGCTCTACATCCAATATCATAACTCCCTAGACTTCTCAGGTTTATTTAGTAACTGTGCTGAAGTCAACATGGTAAGAAATAATTCAGATAGTACCTATAGAATACTTACATAAATGAGAGAGAACCATTTGAGCTGTGGTTCCCAGTCTTTCCAGCAAAACAATATTGTCATTATTAGCCCATCTCTTATCTGAAATTTGGAATAATTCTTCTACTATAAATATACTAGAGGCCCAGTGAATGAAATTCGTGCACAGGGGGCAGGGGGGATCCCTCAGCCCGACCTGCACCCTCTCCAATCCGGGAGCCCTCAGGGGATGATCTACTGACAGCTTAGGCCCGCTCCCCATGGTTCTCTGCTGTCTGCAGGGCCCGCTTGGCCACTCTCAGGTCGCCGCAGGCAACGGCCAAGCAGGCCCTGCTGTGTGTGGTCTGCGGCGCCCGCTTGGCCACTCCCAGGTCGGTGCGGGCGACGGCTAAGCAGGCCCTGCTGTGCGCAATCTGGGGGGCCTGCTTGGCCGCTCCTGGGTCACCACGGGCGATGGCCAAGCAGGCCCTGCTCTCAGCGGCCGTCCCCCAGGACTGGAGGACTCCAATGGGGCTGAGAGGACTGGACACCACCATCTTGTGGCTATGGGCACTGCCATCTTTGTGTCAGAGTGATGATTAATTTGCATATTACTCTTATTAGATAGGATTTATTATGAAATAAATATTGAATTTCTCCTTTTAACTTATAAAATACATTTAGCAGCAAACCAAAGCTTCTGAATAAACTGAGTTCACACAATTTCAAACAAAAACAAAGAAATAACATTTGTATTAATGTGTGTGCCTAACTGCATAAGTAATGCACAATGTTTATTAGGTTGTTTGAAATACTGAAAATAACTCAAAGATCCCTGTTACTAGTATATTGCTCTCACAGAGGTAAAAACCCCATGAAGGAAAACACTTCCAACTTTCCATTTTACAGATGACACACTAAATGGCTTGTCTAAAGCACACAGGTCTTTCATGACACAATTAGAATGCAAACTCAGGTAGGGGGTGGGTGGAGGTGGAGGAGGGCATAGAGGGGATAAATGGTGATGGAAAAGACTAAAATAAAATAAAGAGAAAAAAATACCCAAAAAATGCAAATTTAGTTTTTTCAACTTCAACAGCAATAATTGATACCCTCTACCATGTTGCTTGGCTTTTTGGTGCAGATACTTGGGAATAATAAATTAATTTAAGAATGTCTGTAAAAAAAATAAAGAAAACAGATTCCAGCTTTAACCATGTTGGAAAACTTTCAGGTATAATATAAATAATATAGAAATTTGTTTGAAGACATCATCAGGAAAATTACAGTGAAAATATTAAGTACTGACTAAAATCACATCATGTGCTAAAGTCATGTGCTTCTGCTGGAGCAGGAAGAGGGGAGGGATATGAATTAAGGTGAGAGAGGAGTCAGGGAAAGAGTCCAATGAACTGATTATAAGCTACCTCAGCTACCTCATTCACAGGAACACATTCTAAAAATATATCTTCACCAGTTCCAGCCCCTTGCTTATTCTCTAAGGAATATTTCTCTTCACCTGTTTGCTGACATGAAATTTTTTAACAGCAATAAAATGCTTCTAATTAATTAATAAAAGACACAAATCTTAAAATTCAAATGCCAACTAAAGGAAAAGCCAATCAACAAGTATAAATGACTGACAGTTAATCAGTTCTAAAGTTAGAAATGGGGTGAGAAGAACAGAAGAGCCCTGGAAACCTGAAATGCACTGCGTGGAAAATTGGGATGCAGAGAAGGGTGTTAACACTTCTTATAACACTTGCTATTTTTCATTGAACCTCTGATCACTTACATCAGCAGAAGTTGGACTCCAAGGAATATCAGTCATGGATGGATGCATACAGCGAACAATTTTAGTTGTGGCTGTTCAGCATTCCATTCTGCATAGTTCTGGTGAGTTTATCAGTCACAATACCCTGCTCCCCCAAGGGTAGGCCTGGCCAATCATCCCCTTGGCAACAGGGACTGATGTGAAGAGTGGGAACATGCCCACATAAAGCCATAGTCCTTTTCTAGAACTAACAGTCCTTTTCTAGCACCAATAGGAAGAACTGCTTGTGTGCCCAGGGCCATAATCCCTCCTAAATGAGCCATTCAGTCTGCAGTAAACAGAATAAAGCACAGTCCTTTCTAGCACCAATAGGAAGAACTGCTTGTGTGCCCAGGGCCATAATCCCTCCTAAATGAGCCATTCAGTCTGCAGTAAACAGAATAAAGCTAGCATACAACGAGAAATGGGGAGGAGCAGACAAAGAGAGATGGAAAGTGTTAGTGTTGAGTAACTTGCTCCAGTTCCTGATCCCCACAGCTTTCTTCCACTGTGTGAGCTCCTCCATAATATACTTCCCAGCTGTGAGAATTCACTGCTGCTTAAACGAATTGGATTTCTGTTTGCTTACAAGTATATGAAAGAATATTAATAATGTATTTTTGCCATGCTACAATTGCATATAGCCCTGATTTCAAGGGTTTAGAAAACATGGGTTTTTACAAATCCTAAACTTGGTTTACAAAAGGAATTTTTAAAATAACCTTCCTTAAATCAGGGCATCACACTTGTAGGTAAACAATAATGATTGCACCTCTTTACAAGATTTTTCTAGAAAACCCTTAACTAATCCGGAAAAAAATATGCGATAAAAAATTAATAGTATTAGTGACAGTACTCAAGAGAAACCCTGTGTATGTGATTACAAACTCAATTATTAAAATCCAAATAACTTAATAAAAATGTATTTTAAATGTACCAATAAATATAAAAATAACATTTTATATTACTTACTTTAATTTCTGGTTGAAACCAATTCTGTGTCTTTGTGTCAAATACATGAACATCATTATGCCATCCCCAGAATATCTGCTCTTCCTAAAACAAATTTTTTTTAATATTTAAAAGATTTTATAACTTTTAGATTATTGTTATAGTTTTATTGAATATTTACGGGTTAAATAATAGACACTTTTACAAAAATACAGCTGTTACCATAGTCATAAAGCTAATGCATACAGCAGTGGCTCACAAAGTGTGGTCCCCAGACCAGAGCAGTATCACTCAGCAACTTCTCTTCTCATAGTATCGCTTGCAGGATGTCATAATTTACTTGTTAACAATTTTCCAATTCCCTCAAAGGATTGTCTCTTTTAAAATTGCAGAGGACAGCCCTGGTTGCTGTGGCTCAGTTGGTTGGGCATCATCCCATGTACATAAAGATTGCTAGTTTGCTTCCTGATCAGGGCACATTCCTGGGTTGCAGGCTCAATCCCCGGTAAGGGGCATGCAGGAAGCAGCCAATCAATGATTCTCTCTTATCATTGATATTTCTCTCTCTCCCTCTTCCTTTCTCTCTCTCTAAAAAAAATCTTAAAAATAAAAATCTTAAAAAATAAAAATAACATTACAGAGGATATTTATATTTTAAAATCTGTTTTTCTAAAGTACATGCTTAGAATCCCTAATCTTTGCTATTAGAAAGTTCAGGGGACTATGAATCCTTTTTCAAAAAAGTTACAATCACTCTACTTAACCAAGCAATTTTCTCTTATAGGTAAAATTTGCTCACTTTCTTCTTTGTCTTCTAAGAGACAAAAATATCATCAAAGCAAAGATTTAGCAGTTATATTGTATTTAGAATCTTCCAGATTGTTAAAATCCTCTATTGCAGCTTATCTCTATACCAGATTTATCTGTATGTGAGAAACACATCATTGTTGTCAGGACTTGTCAAACTAAAAATTTTACTTAGTTTAAAATCTAAACCAAAAAAATCCACTATACACCAAAAATTTCAGAACATGATCATTAGCCTAACTGTACTAAGAGAGAAAAAAAATGAGAGATTTCACTGATGAGTAAAAATAGATCTAAACAATGGGAAGTTTTATTTCTGAAAATTATCAATAATACTATAAGTAGCAAAGCTTTAAACATATTTCATATTAAAAGCTAAAAAAATGTAAAGACATGGAAAATTTTAAAAATACCCACAAAGAGATATACACAAAATGTTCATATACATTAATAATGTACAATAATAATGTATGCTAGTAAAAGGTAAAACTGAAGAGTTACTGTGTATCTTGGTGGATCAATTTTTTTAAGTTATCTTTTAAAATATTTCATTTTTATACATTAGGACTACTTTTATTAATTATAGTTTATTCTCTAACCAGTAAGATTAACTAGGAAATGGATATCACTACTCACTCACTCCTGAATAAGAGTTATAACTAGTTCTAGTACACATATCTAAAAGCAGGTATATGTCAGCAATAGCCATTCTGGTTACCTATGGGCAAGTTTTTCTCAGTTGCGCTAAAACCTCTACTTGTCTAACAGAAGCCTCTACTTGTGTTTCAATAGGTATAAGTGATTAACTATGTAAGAAAAGAAATTACTCTTTCAGTAGCCATGAAGGTGGGAGAACTTCCTCTAATTGAATCCAAATTCAAAAGAGAACACTTTTTTTTTCATAGTCAATTATATAAAATGAAAATGAGAAAGAGTGGGCTCATTATTTCTAAAAACTTTAAGATAACAAACACTAAATTAGAGGAAAATGTAAATGGTGATTACTCTCTTACCCAAGATGCATCATGAACATCAAAACAGTCTTGGAGTTCATTGTGTCTCCTACACCCATAGCCACCAAAATATATTAATCTGAAAAACAAATATAAAAGGAGACACTTAGAAGTTCTACTTCCACTTTGTTCATAGACAATTGAATGAGATAATTTCTCTCACCCTAACAACCTAAATAAGCCAGATATAGTCATGTGCCATATAAAGACATTTCAGTCAATGACAAACTGCATAAATGACAGTGGCTCCATAAGATTGAAAGGGAGCTGAAAATTTTATATCACCTAGCAATGTTGCAGACATAATGTTATTGTGCAACATATTATTCACATGTTTGTGGTGATGCTGGTGTAAACAAACTTACTGCGCTGCCAGTTGTACAAAAGTATGGCACATACATTATATACAGTACATACTACTTGATAATAATAACAACTATGTTATTGTTTATGTATTTACTATACTATACTTTCTATCATTATTGTACAAAAGTATGGCACGTACATTATATACAGTACATACTACTTGATAATAATAACAACTATGTTATTGTTTATGTATTTACTATACTATACTTTCTATCATTATTTCAGAGTGTACTCTAATTATTTAAAAAAACGTTGTGCCTTGGCTGGTTTGGCTCAGTGGATAGAGTGTCGGCCTGCGGACTAAGGGGTCCTGGGTTCGATTCCAGTCAAGGGTAGGTACCTTGGTTGTGGGCATATCCCTTGTGGGCATCCCAGTAGGGGGTGTGCAGGAGGCAGCTGATCAATGTTTCCCTCTCATCAATGTTTCTAACTCTCTATCCCTCTCCCCTCCTCTCTGTAAAAAAAAAAAATCAATAAAATATATTTTTTAAAAAATGTTGTAAAACGGTAATGCCATGTTATGCTGGAAGCAGCCTCATACATATTTTGTTTATGTAGTCTCTTAATTGCATCATGTTCTCTTGTGCTTGATTTAATCTCATATCTTTTATACAGTAACACACAGTACAAGCTTGTAGTCTAAGAGCAGTTGGTTATATCATACTAGAGGCCCGGTGCACGAATTTGTGCACCAGTGGGGTCCCTCAGCCTGGCCTGAGGGATCGGGCCAAAACCGGCTCTGCAACACCTCCCCAGGGGTCCTGGATTGCGACAGGGCGCAGGCCAGGCCGAGAGACCCCAGTGCTGCAAAATCAGGGCTGGAGAGGTTGGCTAGCCAGGGAGGGACTGCAGGATGGCTCCAAGGTGTGTCCAACCCGTCATGCTCAGTCCCGATTGACTGGACCCCAAGAGCTAGCTAACCTACCGGTCAGAGCATCTGCCCCCTGGTGGTCAGTGCATGTCATAGCGACTGGTTGACCAGTTGACTGTCTGCCCCCTGGTGGTCAGTGCATGTCATAGCAACCTGT
>NW_005362075.1:1897930-1901236 GCF_000412655.1 Myotis brandtii
ATGCTTTAATTGGTTGAATGGACGACTGGACACTTAGCATATTAGGCTTTTATTATATAGGAGTAGAGCCCTGATGCACAAAATTCGTGCAAGGGGCTCAGCCCCCACCATCGTGGCAGCTGCCTCTGCCATGGCCCCCGCCTGCCGCGGCTTCGTCCAGAAGGTTGTCCGGAAGGATGTCTGGTCTAATTAGCATGTTACACTTTTATTATTATAGATAGCCTAGGTATGCAGTAGGCTATATCATCTAGGTTTGTATAAATACATTGTATGACATTTGCACAATGACAAAATTGCCTAACAACATATTTCTCAGAATGCATTCCCATCATTAAGTACTGCATGACTATAAACTACAAAACCATAGTTTAAAAAAGTCAAAGTGCTAAAGGAACAAAAAGACCTAAATGAACTAATTCCAGGAAATGATGAGCTTTCAATAGGAGAGAAGAGATTCGTGGCTGCTTTCATTCCTGGTGTAACAGCAAGAGGAAGAAGAATCCAATATAGAAAACACTGTACAAGAAACAACCCAAAATTTTAATAGCCACATGTAGACTGGCATAGTAAATAAGAATCTTAAAAAATTCAGGCACAGTGGGAGTTTTAACCCACTCAACAACTCTTTTGCATAGTCATCAGAGAGGGCTCATGATTAGTTAACAACAGCTGGAAGCAAAAGAGAGATGAGCAAACCTTGAGGCAATTGGAGTTTTCCTCCGAAGTGTGGGATCAGGGCAGAGATCTGAAGGAAACACCTTAGAAGTACGCCAAGCCATTATGGCATACAGGGTGACTTCCCCCAAAAGGCCAAAGGAGGAGGTGCAAGGCTGAAAGAGACCTCCCAAGGTACAGAAAGCATAAGGTGGGAATGGAGAGCAAAGAGAACTCCCTAGTGACTTGAAGACCTACCAATCAGGCTAACCACACAGAAAGATCTCCCACAGTTCAGAGAGGTGGAAACACAGTTGTGAAGCTCAGCTGAAAATCTCTGGGTGATCTCTAATGCTCAAACATGCGGCTCTAACAAAGGAAAGTCTTGATCCTACCTCAAAAATTTGAAACTAATAGTAAAATTGAATCAAACTAAAGTTACAACACAGCCCAAACACAAGTCAACTACAGATTACTAGTATACTGACTCAACTCACACTAGCAGCTTAAATAAAGAAGGGCATTTCTTTTTCTGGTGATAAGTATTATTTATTCCAATATTTACTATTCTTTCACAGAGAATGTCTAGTACAGGGGTGGGCAACCCCTGGCACGTGTGCCAAACATGGCACGCCAGTAACTTTTGCTGGCACGTGAAACCCTCTCTTATAATCTTCCATTTACATTTTTTCTTAATATTGACTTTTTTATTTTTCAGATAAATTCAGTGTAGGTGCATCTTAGATAAATAAATAATTTTACATAACAAGTTATCTTAAAGACCATAGACATGGATTGACGAGAGAGGGGAAGAGCAATTTCTATGCCTCTGCCTTAACTCTCCCTGCCTTCCTAGATCCGACCAGTGTTTTGGTTTCATCCACATACGCTTGTGAATCTTTGTTCTCAGTGATGAATTTTGTTAAGTCTCATAATAGGAGTAGCCTGACGGATGAAAGTAGTAGCTCGTGCATATCTCTGAAGGTCACGAAATATAAACCTGATGTAAAATCTCTGTCATCAGTGATGCAGCAGCAAAAGTCCCACTGATAATATCAAACGGAGTCATAAAGTTTTCTGTCGGACTATCAGTGTACATGTATACATTAAAAAATAAATGTATTTTTCATCATCATATACTGTGTTTTTGTCACTCGAATGAATTTTATTATTTCTTCAAGGTTCTTCACATACGTACACCTTAAGAGATATCAAGTAGGCGTAACATGTTCTCAAAAAATTAGGGTTGGCACGCAGAAGAATTTTAAGTCAGAGATTTTGCTGGTTTTGGCACGCACTCACAAAAAGGTTGCCCACCCCTGGTCTAGTATATGATGAAAAAAATTATAAGATACACAAAAAGACAAAAAAAGTGACCCATGATTGAGAGAGGAGAGAATCAATATAAGCTGACACCAAGGTGGCCCAAATACTGGAATTAGACACTGCCTTTAAAGTAACTATGATAAAAATGCTTATGAACCTAGTTTATAAAAGCTGGACAACATGCAGGAAGAACTCAATAATTTCAACAGAGACATGTAGCCATGAAAAAGAACTAAATGGCCTGGCTGGCGTGGCTCAGTGGTTGGGCGTCGACCTATGAACCAGGAGGTCATGGTTCGATTCCTGGTCAGGGCACATGCCCAGGTTGCAGGCTCGATCCGCAGTGTGGGATGTGCAGGAGGCAGCCAATGTTTCCATCTCTCTCTCCCTCTCCCTCCTTCTCTGAAATCAGTAAAAAAATATAAGAAAAAATAAGAACTAAATGGAAATACTGAAAGTGGAAAATAAGATGTCAGAAATAAAGAATTCTCTAGATAGGAATCCTATCTCGTCTATTATAAGTGGACATGGCAATGAAAAATATCAGTGAATTTGCAGACAGGTCAATAGGGTCAATAAAAGATAACCAAATTTTTTAAAAAGAAAGATCTCAAATTAATAATATCCCAAATTAAACCAAAGAGAAAAAAAGAGCAGGGGCAAGGGGACAAGGAGCCCAAGCTCTTGGAACAATTTCAAATGGTATAATGTGCATGAAACAGGAGTCCCAGAAGGAGGAGAGACAAATAAATGTGTAGAAGAAATATTTAATAATTACTAAGTACTTTCTAAAATTGATGAGAGATATACAGCCACCAACTCCAAAAATTCAGCACAGTCCAAAAAGGATAAATACAGAGGAAAGTACATGTAGGCACATTTTAATCAAATCAATAAAGAGCAAAAATAAAGAACAGATAAACAACAACAACAAAAAAAACAGAGAAAAAAAAGACGTATACATGGGAACAAAAACACAAATGAGAGTGAATTTCTCACTAGAAAAACAGAGGCCAAAAGGCATGCTAAAAGGAAAAAAAAAATAACCTGTCAATCCAATGGGTGAGAAAAAAAAACAACAGGCAAAATTAGAAATTACCTTGAAATAAATGAATATAAAATAAAACAAAACTAATGGGATACAGTGATGGCAGTGCTCAAAAGGAATTTTATAGGTATAAATACCTATGAATTTTTTAAAAATAAAGATTTCAAATTAATAACATAATTGTACAAATTAAGATACTAGAGAGAGCCCTAACCGGTTTGGCTCAGTGGATAGAGCGTCGGCCTGCGGACTGTAAGGTCCCAGGTTTGATTCCGGTC
>NW_005362075.1:1901378-1903365 GCF_000412655.1 Myotis brandtii
AAAAAAGAAACTAGAGAGAGAGAGAGAGAGAGAGAGAGAGAGAGAGAGGAAAGCTAGACCCATAGATGACAGAAGGAAGGAAATAACAAAAATTAAAGGGAAAATAAACAAAATATTTCATAGAAAAACCACAGAGAAAAAAACAAAACCAAAAGTTGGTTCTTTGAAAAGATCAATAAAATTGACAAATCTTTAGCTAAGTTGACTAAGAAAAAAGGAGAAAAACATCAGAAAAGACATTCCTGGCAACCTTACAGAAATAAAAAGGATTATAAGAAAATACTATGGGAAAGTGATGCCAACAGATTGGATAAACTAGATGAAATAGAAATATTCCAGGAAAGAGTACTACCAAAATGGCTCAAAAAGAAATAAAAAATATGAATAAACCTATAACAAATAAGATATTGAATCAGTAATCAAAAAACCACCCAACCAAGAAAAACCCCAAACCAGATTGCTTTACTTGTGAATTCTACTAAATATTGGAAGAATTAATACCAATTCTTTTCAAACTCTTCCAAAATATTGAAGAGGAGCAAACACTCTAAATCATTCAATGAGTCCAGCCAGATAATGATAGTACAACAAAAGAACACTACATATATCTCATAAGGGATTAAGATCCACAATAAGTAGAGAACTCCTACAAATCAACAACAGAAAGAGAAACAACCCAATTTTTTTAAATGGGCAAAGAACTTGAATCGACATTTCTGTAAAGATATGCAAATGGCCAAAAAGATGGTCAACATCATTAGTCACTGGGGAAATACAAATCAAAACCACAATGAACATCACTTCACACCCACTCTGATGGTTATTATAAAATGAAACAAAAAAACAAGAACAAAAATAAAAAACAGAAAATCACAAGTGTTAGCAAAGTTACGGAGAAATTGGAACACTTGTACATTGCCAGTGGGAACATAAAATGGAATAGTAACTGTGGAAACAGTTTGATGCTTCCTCAAAAAGTTAAACAGAGAATTATCATATGACCCAACAATTCTACTCTTAGGTATACGCAGAAGAATTGACAATAGGGACTCAAACAATACTTGCAAGTCAATGTTCATAGCAGCATTGTTCACAGTAGCCAAAACATGGAAACAACCTATGTGTTCATCAACAGATGGATAAACAAAATGCAGTCTATACATACAATGGAATATTATTCAGCCTTAAAAAATGAATGAAGTTCTGATACATACTTACAACATAGAAAACTTGGAAAACATTTTGTTAAGTGAAATAAGCCAGATATCAAAAAACAAATATTGTATGATTCCACTTATATGAAATATCTATAACAGGCAAATTCATGGAGACAGGAAGTAGAAGTTACCCAGGGTTGGGGAGGAGGGAAAATAGAGAGGTATTGCTTAATGAGTACAGTCGGCCCTCTATATCTATGTGTTCTGCATCCATGAATTCAACCAACTATGGATCAAAAATATTTGAAAAATAAAAGTGCTGCCTAGCCAGCATAGCTCAACGGTTGAGCACCGACCTATAAACCAGGAGGTCATGGTTCAGATTTCCAGTCAGGGCACATGCCTGGGTTGCTGGCTCCATCCCAAGCATGGGCTGTGCAGGAGACAGCTGATCAATGATTCTCTCTCATCACTGATGTTTCGATCTCTGTCTCCCTCTCCCTTCCTCTTCCTGAAATCAATAAAAATATTATTTTTTTTAAAAAGAAAAAGGAACTGGGGGAGGAAGCAAGATGGCGGCGATATAGGCAGACGCGTCCCAGGTCTTGTCCCGGAGCAAATGGAGTAAGCAGCTGAAACTAATAACACCCACCCCGAATTGGCGAAATTACTCAGCTGGTGAGACGGTTTGCAGCCGGGAAGGGCAGAGCTCCCCTGGAAAGGTAAAAAACCAGGGATCTGGGCAGGAAACTTTGCCAGACCTCTGAGCCCAGAGGGTCGGAGGGAGACCGCGTGGCAGACAGCCGCGTCTCTTGGGACAGACACAGCCC
>NW_005362075.1:1905994-1907234 GCF_000412655.1 Myotis brandtii
ACAGTTTTGGTAATATTATTATACTTAAAATCCTTTTATTCTTGAAATATTAATGTTTATGGCATGTAATATTGTATGTAAGATCATTTTTCTCGAATAATTGGTGTTTATAGCATGTAACATTATATTTAAAATCGTTTTTCTTGAGATATTAATGTTTATTGCATGTAACATTATATTTAAGATTGTTTTTCTTAAAATATTAAGGTTTATTTCATAACATTAAAAATAAATAAAAAATAATAAAACAAAAAACCTGCAACAAAATTAAAACTGTTTTTAGTAATCATATTTTTTGTGATATTACATTATTGTTGTGTGAATCATGGATAAAGCAAATGAATGCTTATATTGATGACTCTGAGAACCAGGATTTTCAACATAGAAGAAAGAACATACAAATGTTTGCAATCAGTGAAGTTTAGTTAAAAACTTAGTAATTCTGAATATGAAATGTAAGTATCTCCTTTGGTACATTTTGTGTTTTATCTTAAAAACTTTCTTATTTCCTGTCTCTGGCTTCTGAAAGAGTGTAAAAATAATAACTCACCCCATAGCAATGGCACTGAGATTGAAATCTCTAAATACCACTTGCCATCAAACAGAATCAGAATTCCTTGGAGAAATGGCTCATTATTGGTCTAGGATAGGATATATCCAAGATGAGCCTGGAATACTTTGTCATACTGAAAAGCATGCAGATTATAAGACTGGTAGACAGCTGGGAGGAGGGTGGGATGGAGGAATTGAGCAAAAAAAGAAATAAAAGGGAAAGAACTACTCATGGACACAGACAACAGTGTGGTGATTGCAAGGGGGGCAAGCGGTGGGTAGAGGTAAAAGATGGTATGGGGGAATAAATGGAAATAAATTTTTTATTAAAAAAGGAAAGATCCAGTCAAAAGGATTTAGGAGCTATGCCAAAGAGGCTCCCACTTGACAAAAATGGGATAGTTTGAGCTTCAGAAAGAGAAATAAAATACATAAACTATTTTGAATTCATGATTTCATAATGACAATTTTAAAACTTACCTATCACTTTGGAGAATCTATACTAATAATAGAGGAATATACAGACTGTCCAGGACAATAACAGTAACAGTAACTACCAGCAGGCTGCATGGGGCAACAAGGCCGGCAGGGGTGTTAGTGAGGGATGACCAAACGACTGAACAGCAGGCTGCATGGGACAACCAGGCTGGCAGGGGGGTTAGTGAGGGATGTCCAAATGACTGAACAG
>NW_005362075.1:1907643-1909536 GCF_000412655.1 Myotis brandtii
GCAGGCTGGGCCGGGGGGCCCCCCCCCCCCAGTGCAAGAATTTCATGCACCGGGCCTCTAGTGTTAGAGAAATGACTATTTGTTGAACACTAATAAACAAAGGGAAAGAATCAAGCCTTTGCATCCTCTCGTGCATAAATGGGTCCAGGCAACAACCATCAATGTTTGCTAACAAAGAGAGACAACTAGTCACCATGTGCCCACTAATGAAATACTTAACTATAAATAGTTTTGCCTGCATCCGAAACCAACAACCAACAAAAGAACATGAATCTGACCAAGATCTAGATGTAAGTATCTGTACTGATTTACAGAAAATACAAGGTAGAGATTAACATGTTAAAAGCTACCATGGGGACACAATCAACATAAGCCAGACTGTTGGAAATTCTATAGTCAAATGACCTGATTTCTTCAGCAAGTAAATTTCAAAACCAAAACAATAATAACAACAAAGATCAAAAGGGAATCTCTAGAATAAAAGCAATTTAAGAGACGTAACAATCAATTGTAATGGATAGACCTTATCTAGATCCTCTATTGAACAAATTGTTTTTAAAAATTTATAAGACAAACAGGAAAATTTGAATACTGAATATTAAATAATGCATGGTAATAAGCAAAAAAATTAGTTAAGGAAACCTTCAAAGCAAAAATATAAGAGCTCAGCTAACAGAGTTGATGGACAGAAAATATGAAGAGGTGAAACAGAATTGGTAGAAATTAGGAAAGAAATAGAAGGAAAAAAAAACACATTTTGGAAATGAAGATAAAGTCACAAAGGGCAAAAGACAGAACAGACATCTCAGAAAATATAGTAAAGCACCATAAAGGATAGAAATAAGAAAAGTCAACAAGAAAAAAAAAAATGAGTGAAAAAATGATAAACATGCAGAGGAGAGTTAAATATCTGTAACTGAAGTTGGAACAGAGAAATAAAAAACATAATTAACAAAAATGGTGTTGAATGAAAGGGAGAGGTAGAAGGAAGAGGCTACATTCTAATTTGATTGATACTTAGAGTAGAAAAGGAGATATTGTTTAAGGAAAAAGAAAGCTAAAGGTAATATATTAAAGTATGAATATAAGCACTAGAACTGCTGAAAGTCCTACACAATGCAATAAAGCAAATAAAAAGTATAAGGATTATAAAGGAAGGGAAAAAATGACATTATTCACAGAAATTCTGATTATGTACAAAATTCAAAAAATCTATTGTTAAATTATTAGAATTAATAAGAGAACTTAGTAGGGGTGCTGACTACAAGGCCAAAATATGGCTGCTGCTGACGTGAAATATGTAGCTGACATGAACAATGGTTGTGTCTGTATTGAACATGTGCAGACTTTTTTTCTTGTTATTATTCCCAAACAATACAGTATAACGATTATTTACATAGCATATACATTGTATTTAAGTCTACAGATTATTTAAAGTATACAAAGGGCGACAACCAAGATGGCGGCATAGGTAAACACCTGAACTTGCTGCTGCGTACAACCACATTAAAACTACAACTAAAAGACAAAATGAATAGCATCCAGAACCACGGGAAGGCTGGCTGAGTGGAAATTCTACAACTAGAAAGAAAGAGAAGAGCACACAGACTCAGAGGAGCGACGAAAGTAAAGTGCAGAGGTACGGAGGCTCCAATGCAGAGGTACGGAGGCTCCGGCGTGCGCGGAAAGGGGCGGGCACCTGAGGACGAGGCTGTCTTTTTGAATCGGGAGGGAGTCACAAGCTCCCGACTGCTCTGAACTCCGGTTCCGGAAATCTCTGGGGTCCCAGGGCTCATACAGGGAGAAACTGGACGGTCTGGCAGCAGGCAGAACTCGGAACTTGAGGGCGGCTTTCCCTCAGAGGTGCTGGCAGCAATTACCGGGACACTGAGA
>NW_005362075.1:1916406-1922610 GCF_000412655.1 Myotis brandtii
GCAGGCTGGGCCGGGGGGCCCCCCCCCCCCAGTGCAAGAATTTCATGCACCGGGCCTCTAGTGTTAGAGAAATGACTATTTGTTGAACACTAATAAACAAAGGGAAAGAATCAAGCCTTTGCATCCTCTCGTGCATAAATGGGTCCAGGCAACAACCATCAATGTTTGCTAACAAAGAGAGACAACTAGTCACCATGTGCCCACTAATGAAATACTTAACTATAAATAGTTTTGCCTGCATCCGAAACCAACAACCAACAAAAGAACATGAATCTGACCAAGATCTAGATGTAAGTATCTGTACTGATTTACAGAAAATACAAGGTAGAGATTAACATGTTAAAAGCTACCATGGGGACACAATCAACATAAGCCAGACTGTTGGAAATTCTATAGTCAAATGACCTGATTTCTTCAGCAAGTAAATTTCAAAACCAAAACAATAATAACAACAAAGATCAAAAGGGAATCTCTAGAATAAAAGCAATTTAAGAGACGTAACAATCAATTGTAATGGATAGACCTTATCTAGATCCTCTATTGAACAAATTGTTTTTAAAAATTTATAAGACAAACAGGAAAATTTGAATACTGAATATTAAATAATGCATGGTAATAAGCAAAAAAATTAGTTAAGGAAACCTTCAAAGCAAAAATATAAGAGCTCAGCTAACAGAGTTGATGGACAGAAAATATGAAGAGGTGAAACAGAATTGGTAGAAATTAGGAAAGAAATAGAAGGAAAAAAAAACACATTTTGGAAATGAAGATAAAGTCACAAAGGGCAAAAGACAGAACAGACATCTCAGAAAATATAGTAAAGCACCATAAAGGATAGAAATAAGAAAAGTCAACAAGAAAAAAAAAAATGAGTGAAAAAATGATAAACATGCAGAGGAGAGTTAAATATCTGTAACTGAAGTTGGAACAGAGAAATAAAAAACATAATTAACAAAAATGGTGTTGAATGAAAGGGAGAGGTAGAAGGAAGAGGCTACATTCTAATTTGATTGATACTTAGAGTAGAAAAGGAGATATTGTTTAAGGAAAAAGAAAGCTAAAGGTAATATATTAAAGTATGAATATAAGCACTAGAACTGCTGAAAGTCCTACACAATGCAATAAAGCAAATAAAAAGTATAAGGATTATAAAGGAAGGGAAAAAATGACATTATTCACAGAAATTCTGATTATGTACAAAATTCAAAAAATCTATTGTTAAATTATTAGAATTAATAAGAGAACTTAGTAGGGGTGCTGACTACAAGGCCAATATATAGTAAAATCAATTCTGTTTCTATATACTAGTGACAAATAGAAAATGAACATTTTTTTTTTGTTTTTGTTAATCCTCACCCAAGGATTTTTTCAATTGCTTTTTAGAGAGAGTGGAAGGGAGGGGTGAGGGGAGAGGGAGAGAGGGGGGGAGAGACAGAGACAGAGATAGAAAGAGAAATATCTATGTAAAAGACACAAAATTGGAACAACTTCAAAAATACAACTAAAAGACAGAACGGTCATCAAATTGGTTGCCTCCTGCACACACCTGGACCAGGGCCAGGGATCAAACCTGCAACCCAAATATATACCCTTGATCAGAAATCGAGCCTAAGACTCTTTGGTTCCCAGTTCAATGCTCTAACCTCTGAGCTCTGGCCAGGTGGCTCAGTTGGTTACAGCATCATCCCATACATCAAAAGGTTGCGGGTTCAATTCTGGGTCAGGTCACAGCCACTCATCCTGGGCTCCAGGAAAAGAGAGGGCAGAGCAGACTAGAATTGTCTGAGGAGAGTCTGAGGTTTGTAACTCTGGGAGGGAGATGGGGAAGACAGCCGCCAGAGTCCCTGTGCTGAGTCATTCTTTGATACCACAGTCACCTTGGGTGGAGTACTCCTCTCTGTGCAGTATCAGCCTTAGGGAAAACAACTGCCCAACTCTTTGGACTCCAACTTGCCCCACCATGCCAAGCTTAGGCCCTGCTGAGGAGTCAGCTGCCTTGGCCAGGGTGTAGAGGTCTGAGCAGACACAGGGGATGTCAGTGATTGAGTTCTGTACCTTTGGAGCAGGAGCAATTCCCCCCACTTTTCCATGAATCTGATTGGCGCTTCCCCTCATTGGAGGTCTGATAGAACCACCCTCCTGTGTTCAGCAGACACAACCTCCAGGTTCTGGAGGCCCCAGGTTCTGACTTCTAGTGGCTTTGCCCTGATAAGATGGAGGCAAAATCCAGGACAGACTGAATCATGTGGCTCTGGGACAGGAATCATAACCACCATCTTCCCTGAAGCCTGGACATATCCTCCCTTTTACAGGCAATCCAATAGTCCCATCATCCTGACTCCACCTGAGGGTCTTTCAGTGACTGAACCTAACAGGCAGCCAGCAGGTAGAGGCAGGAGGAGGCGGATCTTGCTGTGGTGCTTTGGGACTTTTGCTGACCTGCCACCAAGCCGGTGCTGATAAAAGCTGGCCTTGGTGCACAGCTTGGTCCTTCCCATGGGTACCCAAGCCCAGCAGAGGTCACCACAAACTGTGGATTGCTTGTAGCTCCAAACAGGTTGCCAAGCAAGGGCCAGGCACAGACAGTGTCTGATACTGGCCTACACCAGAGTCCAATCCAAGAGACCCAGAACCAACACACCCAATGGCCAGGTTCAAACAACATCAAAGCAGGATCCAATAAGCTTAATAAACAGCATATCCAAAGGGCGATCTCAGTTTGCACTAAACTCTGCTGAGATGAATCCACTTCATGTGGTCAGCACCTGCACAGTTGCTCACACATGGTGGTCAGGGTTGAGCCTCACAATCAGCCAGCCTGAGGGTTGAACCCACACACAAATGGGCTAATAGCAATCAAGACCCAATTAAAACAGGAGGGCCCACATAACGCATAGAAGGGATATTCCTAGAGCACCCAGCTTACATGATCAAGGAGACTGTGCCCCTGGGTCCCACCAAACAACTACTATATAAGGCCACCTCACAAAGATGGGAGTCAAAACAAATCTATCTAATACATAGAAACAAACACAAAGAGACAGCCAAATGGGGAGGCAAAGAAACTGACCCCAAATAAAAGAACAGGAGAACTCCCCCAAAAAAGAACTAAATGAAATATAGGCAAGCAATTTATCAAACTTAGAGTTCAAAGTAACGGATATAAGTATGTTTAAGAAACTTAGTGAGAATTACAAGAGTATGAAAAAGAACATAGAAACCATGAAAAAGAACCAGTCAAAAATGAACAATACCATAGTTAACATCAAGAATATACTGGAGCCCTAGCCAGTTTGGTTCAGTGGTTAGAATGTCAGCCTGCAGACTGAAGAGTCATGGGTTCATTTCTGGTCAAGGGCACGTACCTCAACTGTAGGCTCCATCCCCTGTTCTAGTCAGGGAGCATGAGGGAGTCGACCGATTGATGTGTCTCTCTCATATCCATGTTTCTCTCTCTCTGTCTCTCCCCCTCCCTTCTACTCTCTCTAAAAATCAATAGAAAAAGTATCCTTGGGTGAGAATTAAAAACAACAACAAAAAAGAATACACTAGAAAAAATAAAAAGTATGTTGGATAAAGCACAGAGTCAAATCAATGATTTGGTGGACAAGGTAGAAAAAAACACCCAATCAGAGGAGCAAAAAGAAAAAAGAATTTAAAAGAATGAGGACAGTTTAAGGGACGTTTGGGACAACATGAAGGGTAACAACTTCGGCATCATAGGAGTGTTAGGAGAAGAGAGAGAGAACAAGGGATCAAGAACCTATTTGAAGAAATAATGACTAAAAACTCACCTAACCTGGTGAAGGAAAAAGACCCACAAGTCCAGGAAGTGCAGAGAATCCCAAACAAGATGAACCCAAAGATGCCCACACCATGGCATGTCATAATTAAAATTGCAAAGGTTAAAGACAAAGAGGGAATCTTAAAAGCAGCAAGAGAAAAGCAGTCAGTTACATACATGGGAGCTCCTATAAAACTGCCAGCTGAATTCTCAACAGAAACATTTCAGGCCAGAGGGATTGGCATGAAATATTCAAAATTATTAAAAGCAAGAACCTACTACCAAGACTATGTTATACAGCAAGGGTAACATTTAAAATTGAAGAAGAAATAAAGAGCTTTCCAGACAAGAAAAAGCTAAAGGAGTTTGTTACCACCAAGCCTGTATTACAAGACATGTTTAAGGGGCATGCTTTAAGAAGTAGAAGAAGAAAAAAAATTGAGGAACATACTTAAAAAAATAAAATGGCAATAAATACATATCTATCAATAATCACTTTAAATGTAAATGGTTTAAATGTGCCAATCAAAAGACATAGGGTAGCCAAATGGATAAGCAAGTAAGATCCATATATATGTTGTCTACAAGAGACCCACCTTACAACAAAAGATACACACAGAGTAAAAGTAAAGAGATGAGAAAGATATTTCATGCAAATGGAAGTGAAAAAAAGCTGAGGTAGCAATACTGTATCTAACAAAACAGACTTTAAAACAAAGGCTACAGTAAAAGACAAAGAAGGATATTACATAACTAGAGGCCCAGTGCACACACAAAAAAAATTTGTGCACAGTGGGGGGTCCCCTCAGCCCAGCCTGCACCCTCTCACAATCCGGGACCACTGGCTCCTAACTGCCTGCCTGATTGCCTGTAATGGCCTCTGCCTGCCTGCCTGATTGCCCCTAACTACCCCCCTGCCAGCCTGATCATCCCTAACTGCCTCTGCCTGCTGGCCTGATCACCCAAAACTGCCTACCTGCCAGCCTGGTCTCCCCCAACTGCCCCCCGCTGCCAGCCTGGTTGCCCCTAACTGCCCCCCCTGCCGGCCTAGTCACCCCACGCAGCCTGCTGTTAGGTTGTTTGGTCGCCCCTCACTGCCCCCGCTGCTGGTCTGGTTGCCCCACGCAGCCTGCTGTTTGGTTGTTGTGTGAGGGCGTCCCAACCAATTTGCATATTACCCTTTTATTAGTATAGACTAGGGGCCCAGTGCACGAAATTTGTGCACTGGGAAGGTCCATCAGCCCAGCCTGCCCCCTTTCACATACTGGGAGCCCTCAGGGGATGTTCTACTGACGGTTAGGCCCACTCCCTGCTCCCCTTGGGGAACGGGCCTAAGTTGCAGTCTGGCCTCCCTTTGTGGGAGGCAACTGGGCTGATTAGGGGAAGGCACCAGTCCCATCACCCCACTGCTGCAGCCACTGCCAGTCACCGCAGCCACCAAGGTGTTTTCATCAACACGGACTCCAGTCCCTTTACCATGAAAAAATGACAACTTTCTTTAGGCATTTTCAAGAAGTGTCTTTCATAGGATATGACATTTCTTTCTTTCTTTATCCTCACCTGGGGATATGTTTCCATTGATTTTTAGAGAATGTGGAAGAGAAAGGGAAAGACAGAGAGAAACATCAAAGTGAGAGGAACACTTTGATTGGTTGCCTCCTGCATGAGCCTGACCTGGGCCCCGGCCAGGGAGGAGCCTGCAACTTAGGTACATGCTCTGATGGCCGGCTCCGCCCCTGCCCAGGCCGAAAGCCTCTGGCCGAGGCTTTAGGCTTGAGCAGGGGTCCCCTCGACTCCGATCGCAGGCTCGGCCCCCCCCAGGAGCCCCCTGGCTCAGGCCCTTCCTAGGCTGCTCAGAGTCCACACGGGGCCTACCTCAGAGTGACCTCGGTGCCGATGATGTTCCCAGGACCCAGGCTACTGGGCGCTTACGTATGCAAATTAACCGCCATCTTTGTTGGGTTAATTTGCATAGTCACTCTGATTGGCTGGTGGGTATAGCGGAGTGACACCAATTTGCCTGTTTGTCTATTATTAGGTAAGATGATAAAGGGAACAATATAACAAGAAGATATAACCCTTGTATTTATGCAGCCAACATATGAACACCTAAATGTTTAAAGCAAATCTTGATGGAAATAAAGGGAGAGACTGACAGTAATACAGTCATAGTACGGTGTTTTAACATCTCATTGACATCAATGGATAGATATTCTAGATCAGGGGTCCTCAAACTACGGCCCGCGGGCCACATGCAAATACAAATATTGTATTTGTTCCCGTTTTGTTTTTTTACTTCAAAATAAGATATGTGCAGTGTGCATAGGAATTTGTTCATAGTTTTTTTTAAAACTATAGTCCGGCCCTCCAACGGTCTGAGGGACAGTGAACTGGCCCCCTGTTTAAAAAGTTTGAGGACC
>NW_005362075.1:1922839-1924678 GCF_000412655.1 Myotis brandtii
GTGTGTGTATATATATATATATATATATATATATATGTTTCAAATGAAGTAAAAAATCAAAACTTTTAAACTTTTGACTTTAAAACTATACAAAATATTATATGATAATAAAAAATTTTAAATTAAAAAAACAGCCAGTTTGGCTCAGTGAATAGACCATCAGCCTGTGAAAATCAACAAAGGAATGGTGGCGTTAAGTGACACACTAGATCAGATAAATTTAATTGATATCTTCAGAGCATTTCACCCTAAAGCAGCAGTATATACATTCTTTTCAAGTGCAATAAATACATATCTACCAATATGTGATCAATGGATCATTTTCTAGGACAGACTACATGTTAGGACACAAAACAAGTCCCAATAAATTTAAGAAGATTGAAATCATATCAAGCATCTTTTCTGACCAAAGTGGCATGAAACCAGAAATCAATCACAAGAAAAAAAACTGAAAAACACACTCAGACACAGAGGCTAAATAACATGTTATTAAATAATGAATGGGTTAACAATGAGAACAAGGAGGAAATCAAAAGATATCTTGAAACAAATGAAAATGAGAAAATAACCTGAAATCTATGGGACACAGTAAAAGCAGTCCTAAGAAGGAAATTCATAGCATTACAGTTCTATCTCAAGAAACAAGAAAAAATCTCAAATAAACAACAAATAAACAAATGAATCTATGCAATAGTGGGCAGGATGATTACCCAGAAGAGAACTTTTTAAAGTGACTACAAAACACAAGATATGACTCTACATCTCTAGTGGTATAGAACATAAAAATAAAAAAACTACAATCAGGAATTATTTAATAAAACCAGCTTCTTGGGAGGATGCTGCACAGTCATACTCCCAGGACCAACCTGGAATTACAACTGAAGTACGGAAAGGCTTCCTGAATAATCAATGGAAAACTCACAGGAGAGAACCCTGATACCAAGGACCGAAGGTGGAGACGGCATAGAGAGACTGGTAGGAGGGGTGAAGGCACGAAAGGGCTGGCCGGACACCCACAGATTGCAACTGAAGACCTGGAGAGATATCTCAGTTGTGGGGGGGAACTACTGAGAACTCTGGGATCTAATCCCGAAGCTAAGCTCCCCAGCAGAGAACACCAAACTGAGGAGGGTATCCACATAACATCTAGCTATGAAAAGCAGTGGCGTGCTATCTGCCAGGGGGTGGCAGCTGAAATTTTGGGCACCCTCTTAAAGCACCAATGCAAAAGAATTCCCTGTGGAGCCACCCAACTTGTGCACTGGCAGAGGGAGGGTGAAGTGGTCTGAAGCTGTGAGAGCAGAACCCAGGACTGGGGACTCAGGGGATAGAGCTCAGAAGGCAGACACCCCAAGTTTCCTGGGATGAGTCATTCCCTCACACAGTAGAGGACATCTTTCCCACATAGACATCAGCCTTGCCTGAGGGGAGGAAGGTTGACACACCCTATTGGAGAATACCTTGCCCTGAGGCCACTTAAGAGATTAAAAGTAACAATTAGCCTCCAGGCAGAAGCAACTGCCCCACCTTGTTGAAAAAACTCTCTCTCGCCACACTTGAGGACAATTACCTGGCGGGGGGCAATTCAAATAGGACTCCTATTAGTCTGTAGGGAGAGGTGGTCTCTGGAGGCTTTGAGTCTTTTCCTGATCCAATTAGTCAGAAACAGCCTTTAACAATGTCCTGCACTAGAGATTGAGGGGTATAGAGGATCTAACTAAAACATAGTCACAAACCCAAACGGACAACCAAAATGAGGAAACAAAGAAACAACCCACCAAATGAAAGAGCTAGAGAATTCTCCAGAAGAAGAGATAAATGAAGCAGAGATAAGAAATT
>NW_005362075.1:1932798-1934163 GCF_000412655.1 Myotis brandtii
TAGACCAGGGGTCCTCAAACTACGGCCCGTGGGCCACATGCAAATACAAATATTGTATTTGTTCCCGTTTTGTTTTTTTACTTCAAAATAAGATATGTGCAGTGTGCATAGGAATTTGTTCATAGTTTTTTTTTAAACTATAGTCCGGCCCTCCAACAGTCTGAGGGACAGTGAACTGGCCCCCTGTTTAAAAAGTTTGAGGACCCCTGTTCTAGATAGAAAATCAACAAAGGAATGGTGGCGTTAAGTGACACACTAGATCAGATAAATTTAATTGATATCTTCAGAGCATTTCACCCTAAAGCAGCAGTATATACATTCTTTTCAAGTGCAATAAATACATATCTACCAATATGTGATCAATGGATCATTTTCTAGGACAGACTACATGTTAGGACACAAAACAAGTCCCAATAAATTTAAGAAGATTGAAATCATATCAAGCATCTTTTCTGACCAAAGTGGCATGAAACCAGAAATCAATCACAAGAAAAAAAACTGAAAAACACACTCAGACACAGAGGCTAAATAACATGTTATTAAATAATGAATGGGTTAACAATGAGAACAAGGAGGAAATCAAAAGATATCTTGAAACAAATGAAAATGAGAAAATAACCTGAAATCTATGGGACACAGTAAAAGCAGTCCTAAGAAGGAAATTCATAGCATTACAGTTCTATCTCAAGAAACAAGAAAAAATCTCAAATAAACAACCTGACTTTATACTTAACGGAACTGGAAAAAGAACAAAAAACAAAGCCCAAAATGATTAGAAGGAAGGTAATATAACAATCAGAGCAGAAGTAAACAAAATAAAGTCCAAAAAACAATACAAAATATCAATGAGCCCTGGCCAGTGCTGCTCAGTTGTTAGTGTGTTGGCCCATGCACCACCAAAGAGTTGTGGGTTCAATTCCCAATCAAGGGCACGTACCTGGGTTTCAGATTCATTTCTGGGCCCCAGTCCAGGTGTGTGCAGAAGACAACCAATTGACCGACCTTCCTTCCTTCCTTCCTTCCTTCCTTCCTTCCTTGGGATCTAATCCCGAAGCTAAGCTCCCCAGCAGAGAACACCAAACTGAGGAGGGTATCCACATAACATCTAGCTATGAAAAGCAGTGGCGTGCTATCTGCCAGGGGGTGGCAGCTGAAATTTTGGGCACCCTCTTAAAGCACCAATGCAAAAGAATTCCCTGTGGAGCCACCCAACTTGTGCAGTTCTCCCTCCCTCTTTTCCACTCTATCTAAAAGGAATGGGAAAATACCCTCAGGTGATTATTTTTAAAAAAATATATTTTATTGATTTTTTTACAGAGAGGAAGGAAGAAGGATAGAGAGTTAGAAACATCGATGAGAGAGAAA
>NW_005362075.1:1934356-1942611 GCF_000412655.1 Myotis brandtii
GGGGAAAAAGAGGAACAACTGTAATAATCTGAACAATAAAGATTTATTAAAAAAATAAAGTATAAAAAGGATGTGCATAGTTTATATGCAAATACTGTGCCATTTTACATAAGGGACTTGAGCATCAGTGGATTTTTCCCCCAACAGATACCGAGGATGATCACTATGTAATGCAATACAAATTTTTAGAACCAGATAATAATGATGGTTGCACAGCACTGTAAAGTTAATTAATGCCACTACATAGTACACTTCAATATCATTAAAATGGCAAATGTTATGTTACATATATTTTATTACAACTTTCTGAAAAAGTATGGTAAAAAGTAAGTCTCCCCCCTACTCTTAGTCACTCAGTATCGGTGTCTAGGTCAACCACTGTGACCAGTTTCTTGTAAACACAAAACTAGAAAAACTTTAAAGGACCAGAAATACTTTGTAGGTTTGGGGTCAATTAAGTCCTGGAAAAACAAAAGTAGAAAACTCTAGTGGCTTACAGGAACATACTTCATTGCTATTAATCATTCACAAAGATATTCCCTTTCTGCAAGCCTACCCAAAGCTCAGAGATATAGTTCAATTCTATTTTAAGCTCCAGTCCCTATAATGCTTCTTCCAAACTGACATGACAAAAAAATTAAGACTTAACCAAGAAATGAATTAACAAAGTTATCCTTACTCCCCCTAAAAAATTCTGAATATGTTTACTAATAGAATTCAATAGTGTGTTGAAATACTTGTTACAACCAATTAAGATTTATATCTGAAATACAAATATGTAAAATATACAAATTAAAGTATATTCAAATTAGAAAATATATCACATCAGTATTTAAATTAGAGAAAAAAACTCTCATCATCTTAGAAGAGAGGAAAAAGTATTTAATAAAAATCAATATTGCTTGCTCATAAACATCCATGTTTTAAAAAGTAGGAATACAATAATATGCCATATATATATAATATATATATATATATATATATATATATATATATATATATATATATATATATATATATATATATATATATATATATATATATATATATATATATATATATATATATATATATATATATATATATATATATATATATATATATATATATATATATATATATATATATATATATATATATATATATATATATATATATATATATATATGTTTCAAATGAAGTAAAAAATCAAAACTTTTAAACTTTTGACTTTAAAACTATACAAAATATTATATGATAATAAAAAATTTTAAATTAAAAAAACAGCCAGTTTGGCTCAGTGAATAGACCATCAGCCTGTAGACCAAAGGATCCCAGGTTCGATTCCAGTCAAGGGCACATGCCCAGGTTGCAGGCTCGATCCCCAGTAGGGGGCATGCAGGAGGTAGCCAATCAATGATTCTCTCTCATTATTGATGTTTCTCTCTCTCTCCCTCTCCCCCTTCCTCTCTGAAATCAATAAAAATATACTTTTTAAAAAAACAACCAAAAAACAAATAAAAAATAAAAAGCAAAATAAACAAATGAATCTATGCAATAGTGGGCAGGATGATTACCCAGAAGAGAACTTTTTAAAGTGACTACAAAACACAAGATATGACTCTACATCTCTAGTGGTATAGAACATAAAAATAAAAAAACTACAATCAGGAATTATTTAATAAAACCAGCTTCTTGGGAGGATGCTGCACAGTCATACTCCCAGGACCAACCTGGAATTACAACTGAAGTACG
The DNA here is from genome assembly GCF_000412655.1 of Myotis brandtii. Classification (NCBI taxonomy): domain Eukaryota; kingdom Metazoa; phylum Chordata; class Mammalia; order Chiroptera; family Vespertilionidae; genus Myotis; species Myotis brandtii. The sequence continues at coordinate 1,936,091 of NW_005362075.1, forward strand.
GAAAGGCTTCCTGAATAATCAATGGAAAACTCACAGGAGAGAACCCTGATACCAAGGACCGAAGGTGGAGACGGCATAGAGAGACTGGTAGGAGGGGTGAAGGCACGAAAGGGCTGGCCGGACACCCACAGATTGCAACTGAAGACCTGGAGAGATATCTCAGTTGTGGGGGGGAACTACTGAGAACTCTGGGATCTAATCCCGAAGCTAAGCTCCCCAGCAGAGAACACCAAACTGAGGAGGGTATCCACATAACATCTAGCTATGAAAAGCAGTGGCGTGCTATCTGCCAGGGGGTGGCAGCTGAAATTTTGGGCACCCTCTTAAAGCACCAATGCAAAAGAATTCCCTGTGGAGCCACCCAACTTGTGCACTGGCAGAGGGAGGGTGAAGTGGTCTGAAGCTGTGAGAGCAGAACCCAGGACTGGGGACTCAGGGGATAGAGCTCAGAAGGCAGACACCCCAAGTTTCCTGGGCTGAGTAATTCCCTCACACAGTAGAGGACATCTTTCCCACATAGACATCTGCCTTGCCTGGTGGGGAGATAGTTGACACATCCTATTGGAGAATACCTTGCCCTGAGGCCACTTAAGAGATTAAAAGTAACAATTAGCCTCCAGGCAGAAGCAACTGCCCCACCTTGTTGAAAAAACTCTCTCTCGCCACACTTGAGGACAATTACCTGGCGGGGGGCAATTCAAATAGGACTCCTATTAGTCTGTAGGGAGAGGTGGTCTCTGGAGCAAGATTGAGAAACCTTTAACCAGACTCATCAAGAAAAAAAAGAGAGAGGACCTAAATAAATAAAATCAGAAATAAAAGAGAAGAAGCAACAACTGATATCAAAGACATGCAAAGGATTATTAAGAAAATGTTATGAAGAACTGAAGAACTATATGCCAACAAATTGGACAATCAGGGAGAAAGGATCAATTCCTAGAAACATATAATCTTCCAAAACTGAATCAGGAAGAATTAGAGAATCTGAATAGACAAAGTACAACTAGTGAAATAATAATTTTTAAGAAGCTCCCAACAAATAAAAGTCCTGGACCAGATGGCTTCACAAGTGAATTTTACCAAACATTCAAAGAACTAGCGTCCATCCTTCTCAAACTATTCCAACAATTCAAGAGGAGGAAAGACACCCACACTCATTTTCCAAGGCCAGCATTATCCTAATTCTAAAATGAGATAAAGACACTATAAAGAAAAAAAATTATAGGCCAACATCCCTGATGAACATAAATGCTAAAATCTTCAACAAAATATTAGCAAACCAGATCCAGCAATATATTAAACAGATCATACACCACGATTAAGTGGGATTTATGCCGGGGATGCAAGGTTGGTTCAAAATCCGCAAATCAAAAAATGTGATTACATCACATAAAATGGAGTATAAAAACCACATTATTGAAGGGGTTGGAGGTAGGAGGTAAAAGAAGCCTAATATATGGTGATGGAAGAAGATATGACTTGGGTGGTGGGTACACAGTCTGATATACAGGTATTATATCATAGAAATCTACCTTTTAATCAATGTCACTCTGCTGACATCTCAGCAGATCTCAGACTTCTAGCCTCCAGAACTGTGAGACAGTACATTTCTGTTTAAGCCACTGGGTTTGTGGTACTTTGTTAGAGCAGTCTTAGCAAACTAAACATCTACAAAATTACAAATACATTACCTTTTGACCCAACCATCTAATTCTGGAATTTTATTCAATAGATCTATCTGATATGTACACACACACACACACACACACATGCACAGATTCATTAAAGCATAGTTTGCAGAAAGGAGTTGAACAATCAACAGGGTAAAAGCTAAATAAACAATGGTATTTATATTCACAGAGAAGAATCTATGCAGCTGCAAAAAGAAAAAAAAACATCAAGAACAAACTTTCTAACTAGGGATAGCATAGTTTGCAGAAAGGAGTTGAACAATCAACAGGGTAAAAGCTAAATAAACAATGGTATTTATATTCACAGAGGAGAATCTATGCAGCTGCAAAAAGAAAAAAAAAACATCAAGAACAAACTTTCTAACTAGGGATTCAGAAAGATGAAAGATCACATCTATACTGTTAACTAAAAAAAGTAGCAGGGTACAGAACAGTGTACACAGATATTTATGTAAGGAGAAGGGAAAAAAAGACCAATACATACATACATACATACATACATACATACATACTTGCTTCTATTTGCATAAAGTAACACTGATGGCAGTGGTTTCCTGGTTTCCAAACTTGTCTGCATCTTGCAATCACCTGAGGAGGTTCGAAAACTCATACTTCCAGGGACTGCAATCTAATTTGTCTAGGGCAATGGTTCTCAACCTTCCTAAAACCGCGACCCTTTAATACAGTTCCTCATGTTGTGGTGACCCCCAACAATAAAATTATTTTTGTTGCTACTTCATAACTGTAATTTTGCTACTGAATCGTAATGTAAATATCTGATATGCAGGATGTATTTTCATTGTTACAAATTGAACATAGTTAAAGCATAGTGATTAATCACAAAAACAATATGTAATTATATATGTGTTTTCCGATGGTCTTAGGCGACCCCTGTGAAAGGGTCGTTCGACCCCCAAAGGGGTCGTGACCCACAGGTTGAGAACTGCTGGTCTAGGGTATCACCTGGGCTTTGGAATTTTTAAGACTCCAGGTGATTACAATGGCAGACAATTTTGGGAACCACTGTTATAACAATACAAAAGATATTAATAGAAGTAGCTATTTGTGCATGGGGGATCAGGAGTGGGAGTCAAAGCTTTCACTGTAATATTTTTAATATGGTTTTGAACCATGTGAACTATTCAGAATTTTAATTAAATGTTTCTTTTTAGAAAACAAATTGTTGCTCCCACATGTTTATTTTTATTACTTAGCTCTTCCGGGGTTTAAAACGGCTGTTACCATTAACATTAAAAAAACTTTGTAATCATATGATGAAAAAAATTCAGACTCTCAAGTTTTCCCTATTTTGGCCACAAGTTATCCGATCATCCTACGTAAATGTAGTTAATGAGGTGATTTTGTGCATTACCTGTCTTTATATACCCAGCAAGAAAGTTTATCACGTGGTGTGGGTGGTTTTCCTTCAAAGTTGGTGATTTTTTCCCAAACATAGGTTCCATCTCTGGTTCGCAAATTAACAAAATAAAGCTTTTAAAAGAGGAGAATACCATTAATAGACAGGGCATTTGAAAACTGAATCCATATCTGAGGATTATATGATCTAAAATTAATAATATTACTTTTTCTTTTTAAAAGGTAAAAATTTTACCTGTGGAGTTAATGAAAATGAGACTGTTTTAGAAGCAAAAATGATATATAAAACATACTGAACTAGATCTTTTCCTGGCATTCTCTTGCCATATAGATATTAAGTATATAGTTAATTCTGTAGCAGAAAGATATGGAAGAAAAGCACAACCACTACATTTTCACTCTAAAACCTTATAATCATAAACACAATATTTTCTATATATATCTTCTTTTTTAAATATATGTAAACTTGATCCTGGCTGGTGTGGCTCAATGGTTGAGTGTCGACCTATGAACCAGGAAGTCACGGTTAGATTCCCTGTCAGGGCACATTGCCTGAGTTGTGGGCTTGATCCCCAGTAGGGGGATTACATGAGGCAGCCAATCAATGATTCTCTCTCATCATTGATGTTTCTATCTCTCCCTCTCCCTTCCTCTCTCTGAAATCAATAAAAAAACAAACTTAAAATATTTGTAAACTTATGAGGTAAAATGGTACACTAAATATTACACATTTTGCTGCACGCCTGAATTGAAAGAAAATATTACTCGATTGCTGTATCCTTTGTCATCATATCCTCCAAAAACGTACAGCTTTCCATTAATGCAAGCACCACAACTTCCTGACATGGAGGTAGGGAGTTCTCCTTCCATGAGGTGCATTGTCCTGCAGCAAGAATAATATGAAATTTCAAAACTTTCCAGAAAAGCAAATTAAAATTCCCTTTGAACTCCAGGAGTCTTTTTAAAATGAAAATTGTCACTGACAATTACAATTAAAATAGAATGGTAGCCAATACTGTAAAGACTCTAAGAAGAGCCACTGTAAATCTTTTTCAGCTTTACATGTGTCACCAGAATTGGGAATTAATTAGCAGAACAAAGTCTTCAGAGACAGTCTTAGAATTGTGAGGAGTGGAAAGGACAAATAGTGGAGAAAGGAAGGGAGCAGAGGAAAGAAACAGCCAGAGAGAATAAAGCATTGAAAGAAAAGGAAAGGGAGAAATAAGTGGTGCAGTATGTTCTAAGTATGGTCTTAAATTCCCCTAAGTCTATGAAAACATTCATAACATATATGGTGAGTGCATGATACCGTATGCAGATAATGTTTTATTGAGTTGTACATGTGAAATCTATGATTTTATTAACCAATGTCACACCCCAATAAATTCAATTTTAAAAAGACTGGACATTCTGCAATTTAAAATTACTTACCACAACCCACTATCAATATCATAGGTCCAAATTTCATCATTAGGCAAATATACTTCATTGTCTTCAATAGACTAAAAACATAGAATACATGAATTATGCTTTTTAAATACATAGTAACAATTCAATAGTTCCTCAGGATAGGAAAACTGCAATTAAAATATTGTGAAACACAAAATCATAAACAGACTCAAACATTTTTAATATAAATTAAGCTAGATCAAAAGAGAAAAGGAAAATACATTTTCTAAGAGAAAATTGGCAAACAAAGGTTTAAAATACAAAGTACATGAATTTCAAGAAAAAGACCAAGGACAATTAAACCTTAAAAAGGGATTTCAAGAAAGGGAAAACAGCAAAATAATAATATTCAGAGTAGAACTTCCAGGAAGAAAATAAATATCAAACAGAGCAATATGTTTTGTGTGAAGGGAAGGAATTAAGGAAGGACATTTTTATAAGGTGTAATTAAGAGCACTGTAAAGAAAAAGAAGGAAATCTTACCATTTTCGACAGCAGGAATGAACCTAGAGGGTATTGTGCTAAGTTAAATAAGTCAGACAGAGAAGGACAAATACCATATGATTCACTTATATGTAGAATCTAAAGAACAAAATAAATGAACAAACAAAATTGAAAAAGACTCACAGATACAATGAAGAGACTAATGGTTTCCAGAGGGGGTTGTTGGGAGATTGGATGAAAACATTGAAGGGATTAAGAAGTACAAATTGGTAGTTACAAAATAGTCATGGGGATGTAAAGTACAACATAGAGAATATAGTCAGGAATATTGTAACTATGTATGGTGCCTGGTGGGTACTGGAAATAATGGATGTGGGACCCTTTTAAAGTATATGATTATCTAATCACTATGCTGTACACCTGAAACTAATACAAAATAATACTGAATATAACTGTAATTGAAAAATAAAATTTTAAAAAGGTAACTATATCAGATACCTTGATTCACTGAACTTATTTTTGAGTGCCTACTATGTGTGAGGCATAGTGCTAGGTGGCTATTAAATATAGAATCTATGGCTCAATATAAATTTAACTAGTCCAAATGATAACTCTGAATAATCTCTAAAGAAGCTGATAATATAAACAGAAGAGTGCATTCTGACATTTGTGATGAAAAGAGAAATAAGAATAGAGTAACAATCATTTCTATTAAGTAAAAAACTTAGGGGTTGAAACAAAGTCTTACATAAATCTGTCATAATTTCTTAGAATAATTCAAAAATAACCAAATATAAGATAGCAGTTTAAGAATTTCTAATGCTGCATGATGCATAAATTATTAGCATGCTAAGTAGATTTAGGTAAATTCTCATTGCTATGTTAGATTTTAAAAATAGTATCTTACCTACCAGCTATCTCCTCCCCCCTCCTCTCTCTCTCTCTCTCTCTCTCTCTCTCTCTCTCTCTCTCTCACACACACACACACACACACACACACACAAAGCAGAAAATCATTTTATTAATTCCAAGGCAACTTCCACTTATGTCTGAATGAGGAAGTCATACTTAATGGCTAAGTAAACAAATAATTTGAAAAAGGGGAGTTAGTTGTATGATTCTAACAGTGTCAGGCTCCAGTATCTTTGTGTGTATACCTATATAACCAAAATATTACAAAAATGGATTCTGTCACGACTCTGTTTAAGTCCCTTCAATACTTCCCTAGTGCTCTCAGGATAAGCTAAAAATCTTGAGTCTGTTCTATTTGGTACCTGCTGTCCCTCCAGTTCATCTTGTCTTTCACTCATTATGCTCTAGTCTTCTGTCAATTCCTGAACCTCTGCAAATTCCTGCTGCAATAGGGCTTCAATTATGCTCGTCTCTCTTCTTGGAATGCTTCCAGGAATTTTTCTGGCTAACTAACTCATTCTTTGGAAACAGCTTAAATGTCCCTCCTCTATTATCCCAGAATAAGGTTGAAGGATTAAGTGACCTATTAAATGCTCTCATACAGTCCTGTACTTGCCCTTCTAAGTCCTTTGTTTAGATCATACCAAG
>NW_005362075.1:1942798-1950296 GCF_000412655.1 Myotis brandtii
ATTTTCATTGTTACAAATTGAACATAATTAAAGCACAGTGATTAATCACAAAAACAATATGTAATTATACATGTGTTTTCCGATGGTCTTAGGCGACCCCTGTGAAAGGGTCGTTCGATCCCCCAAAGGGGTCGCAACCCACAGGTTGAGAACCGCTGGTCTAGAGCCTAGCACAGTGCCTGACACATAAAAAGCAAATGGAATATTTGTTGATTAAGTGAATGGGTAAGGTGAATAATACCTATTAAACTGATTGCACAGTCACCTCAGCCTGATTAAAAAGAAAAGTCCCCTTTTTTTAAAGGGGGTGGTACAAAAGCACAAAGGAAGTTCAGAATTGAAAAATTTGGACCTAGTTCCTTCTCACTTTTTCAGAAATTTCGCTACAAAATTCTCTCTTCTTGTGGAGAAAAGGGATTCCTTGTGCACTGTTGGTGGGAATGCAGACTGGTGCAGCCACTGTGGAAAATAGTGTGGAGTTTCCTCAAAATATTAAAAATGGAACTGTCTTTTGACCCGGGGATCATACTTCTGGGAATATATCCTAAGAATCCCAAAATACCAATCAGAAAGAATATATGCACCCCTATGTTCATAGCAGCATTATTTACAATAGCTAAGATTTGGAAACAGCCCAAATGCTCATCTGTGGAGGAGTTGGGGGGAAAAGCTGTGGTACATTTACACAATGGGATACTATGTGGTTGTAAAAAAGAATGAACTCTTACCTTATGCCACAGCATGGATGGACCTGGAGATTATTATGCTAAGCAAAATAAGCCAGGCAGAGAAAGACAAATATCATATGACCTCACTTATATGTGGAATCCAAATGAACAAAATAAACGGAAAAAATAGAACTAGAGGCATGGATACACGGAACAGACTGACAGAGGTCAGAGGGGAGGGGATGGGAAGGATGGATGAAAGAATTAGCCAAAGAGCAAAACCCATGGACACAAACAGCAGTGTGGTAATGGTCAGAGGGAGGGGGTGCAGGGACTGGGTGGAGGTGGGCAAAGAAGGGGCAATGGGGGATATCTGTAATAGTGTCCAAAAAAAAAAGAAAACAAAATTATCTGTTCTTTTCTACATCATCAAGTTTTCCTTCTCTGCTAGATCATTCCAAACATGCCTTGATATCATTTTCTATAAATTAAAAACAAACAAACACCAACTCTCATAACTCTTTCTTCTATTTCTCTGCACCCTTCAAAGAAAAGCTTCCACGGTTAACTATGGTGGATGTTTCCATAGTTTCACCTCGCATTTTCTCATCACTTCAGATTAATCTGGCTACGGAGCCCATCACTCCACTAAAATTGCTCTTGTCAAGGTTTCACTAAAATAGACTTACTTAACTGATTTATCCAGAAATATAGCCCAGAGAGATGGAGTATATGGAAAAGAAGTTAAGAGACATGAAGAAAAATTAAGTCTAATCAGAATTACATTAGGAAGTAACAGAATGAGGAAGAGGCAATATTTGAAGAGACAAGGCTGAGAGTTTAGCAAAATTGTTGAAAGTCATCAATCCTTGAAATATACGAAGTACTACAAATCCATAACTAGACATATCATAGTAAAACTACAGATCATCGAAGAAAAAAATTATTTAAAACTACCAGCGACAAGCCCTGGCTGCTGTGGCTCAGTTGGTTGGAGCGTTGTTCAGTACACCAGAAGGTGTCGGGTTCCATTCCTGCTCTGGGCACATGCTCAGATTGCTGGTTCAATTCCCAGTCAAGGCACATATAGGAGACAACCAATCGATATTTCTCTCTCTCTTCTCTTTTCTCTCCCCCCCCCCCCCCCGCTCCTCCAACCCCCAACAATGAATATAGAGCGTCAGCCTGCAGACTGAAGGGTCCCAGGTTATATTCCAATCAAGAGCACATACCTTGGTTGCAGGTTCCCTGGCCCTGGTCGGGGTGTGCACAGGAGGCAACCAATTGATGTGTCTCTCTCACATTGATGTTTCTCTCTGTCTCTCCCTCTCCCTTCCATTCTCAAAAAAAAAAAATCAATGGAAAAATATCCTTGGGTGAGGATTAACAAAAACAAACAAACAACAAAAGAATGATTGTTGTAGCTTGCCTTTTAATACTAAAAAAATAGAAACATTCAAATATTCATCAATAGTGGAATGAATAAATAAATTGCAGTAAATTCACATAATGGAGTATTTTACAGGACACACATCAAATGAATGAATTCAGTGATGATTTTCAAAATATTTAATAACTGGCCAGCACAGACACTGACCAACTGGAATGACACCAAATAGAGACAGGTTCAGCCATGCAATTACACACCAGCTAAATACAAGCAATTTGTGAATCCAAAAAAAACATAACGTAGAAAAAGAGTTGTCATGAAGTAAAACACATGCTATGATTCCAAAACCAAAAAAAATATTGTTTAGAAATAGATGCAGCCCTGGTCGGTTTGCCTCAGTGGATAGTGTCAGAATGTGGACTGGAGGGTCCCAGGTTCGAATACGGTCCAGGGCACATGCAGGGTTACAGTCTCAATCCCCAGTAGGGGGCGTGTGGGAGGCGGCTGATCAATGCTTCTCTCTCATCATTGATGTATCTGTCTCTCTCTCCCTCTCCATTTCTCTCTGAAATCAATAAAAATATATATTTTTAAAAGAAATAGATGCATATGTGCTAAAACTATAAAGAAAAGAGTGATTAACAATAAATCTAAGATAGTGCTACTCTCTTGGGGTGGAAGGAGCACTGTAATAAGTAAAGGATTAACAGGAATCTTCTAAGGTACTGGTTCTAGTCCATTTCTTAATCTGGAAGTTGAACATGTTTACCTTTAAATGGTACTCATTTTACACATTCTTTTGTACATACATTTCAAATTTTAAAATTAAGAAGAAAATAAGATCTTAAGAAATGAATATTAAGGAGCTCACAGAATCAGGGAGGCTGGAAAACCAGCCTCTGATCTATGTATGGAGGAGCAAGGTCTGAAACCATGCCAAAACACAGGTCTGGTGACCATCACACTGAAGCTTGCAGCACCACCTTTTATGCCTGGGGCCTTGACCATCCTACAAACTCTACTGCTGGGTAAGAATCCTCTTCAGGTCCTGATTTTTATATCTTTACTCCTGAGTCCAAATCTAGCACAGATTCATCTAACAGAGTCCAAGCCACCTGTCCACAACCTAGCTGCAAGTGAGGTTGGGAAAGTGAATATCTGGCACTTAGGTTCTTTTAATTGGGCATCTATTATACCCAATTCTAGACTCTAGGGATACAACAGGGAACAAAATCCCCATCTTTACACAATTTATATCCTATGGGGGTAGTAGGAAGTAGTCAGACAACTGAAATAAATATCCTGAGAAAACTCACTCAGTGGGAGATACTACAGAAGGAGGAGGTTCAAATACTGCGTGTCTAAAAAGAATAAACATCTTCCATATGACATGGATGGCTTATGTGACCATCTATAAATATATAAAGTGCAACTATTAGGTTAAAGAGAACACACACTTAAGGCTTTTGCTAAACATCGCTTAATTTCTCCTCAAAAAGGTTAGACAAATTTATACTCCCATTATCAGTATATGAGTAATTCATTTCCTCATGCTATTTTCAAAAAATATTTTTAAGTCCTAGCCGGTTTGGCTCAATGGATAGAGTGTCAGCCTGTGGACTAAAGGGTCCCGGGTTCAAGTCCAGTCAAGGGCCCAGGTTTCGGGCTCCATCCCCAGTGTGGGGCTTGCAGGAGGCAGCCAATCAATGATTCTCTTATCATTGATGTTTCTATCTCTCTCTCCCTTCCTTTCTGAAATCAATAAAAGTATATTAAAACAAACAAAATCTTTTTAATATTTGCAAATTGGAGAAAAATAATCTCATTGTTTATTTTCATTGTTTATTGGATTTCTTTGATTCACATTATATTTGTATTTATTCTTTTGTAAATTGTGAACATTGTTTATTTTTTCAATGGAGATATTAATCTTTATTTTCACTGGAACTTTACCTATTATATATGTTGCAAATACTTTCCCCAGTTTGTCATTTGCCTTCTCACTTTATAGTGAGAGTTACAGCATTAAAAAGTTACTATTTAAAAAGCACAGTATACATATTTTTTAAGTTTGACCTACCAATATTTTTCTTTTATAGTTTTTCCCAATTCAGTTTTTCTTTTCCCAACTCAAGGTTTTTACAAGAGTCACATCTTTCCTTCTGGTTTTGTATAGCTTAATTTTTCTACATTTAACTCACCAATCTTAAAACTCTACTAGCATTTTCCTCCAGCTATTCCTGGACCATTTATTGAATAAGTGGTTATTTTTCCAGCATTGAAATGCTACCTTTTAAATACAAACTATCTGTATGCTTGGCTGCTCATGTAATTTCTTTTCCATCCCCTCATGCTCTCTCAACTTGCATCAAGACCACTGATTTAATTATTACAGTATTGTGATACATTTTAATAACTGCCACTGTAAGTCTCCCACTTTTATTCTTTTCAAATATTTCCTGAAATTATCCTTCTTGCCTTTAAATATATATTCAAAACAGAAATATGTATTTAAGCACATTTATGCAGATGTCTTCTGTAAGGAAAAGTTTATAGCAAAATGTATTAACATCAGTTGTACTGTGGAAATAACACCATTCATATGATTAAGACTTAAGAGGAAAGCACATATCATCTGCAATCACGCTAAAACACTGCTTTTCTTCCAACATTTTGGAAAACTACTCACAATTTTTAAATGTCCCTAGAAGCACCACTAAAGTTTGTATGAATTTCAGTAATCTGGAAAGGATATGGAAGAACTAGAAAAAAGAACTGACATCAATTAAAATTTACCACTTACTTTTTTGGCATTGCCACTCTGACCTTTAGAGGTAGGGGTGTTCTCAGATACAATGTCCTTTAGAATATGTTTGACAATAGCATAATAAGTAACTTAGCCATTCAAAAGTCTTAGGATATAATGAAATCTGAAACACCAATCAGAAAGAATGTATGCACCCCTATGTTCATAGCAGCACAATTTACAATAGCTAAAATCTGAAAACAGCCTGAGTGCCCATCCTATATAATAAAAGGGTAATATGCAAATCGACCAAACGGCAGAACGACTGGTTGCTATGATGCACATTGACCACCAGTGGGCAGACACTCAACGCAGGAGCTGCCCCCTGGTGATCAGTGTGCTCCCACAGGGGGAGCGCTGCTCAGCCAGAAGCCTTGAGCCAGGCTCACGGCTGGCGAGCACAGCGGCGATGGTGGGAGCCTCTCCCGCCTCTGTGGCAGCGCTGGATGTCCAACTGCCAGTCGGACTCCCCCAAGAGCGCACAGGCCGATCTGTGAGATGACACCCCCTCTCCAGTGCATAAAATTCGTGCACCAGGCCTCTAGTCAGTAGATAAGTGAATAAAAAAGCTGTGGTACACTTATACCATGGAATACAATGCAGCAGTAAAAAAGAAGAATCTCTTACCCTTTGAGACAGCATGGAGGCACCTGGACAGTATCATGCTAAGTGAAATAAGTCAGTCAGAGAAAGACAAGTATCCCATGATCTCACCCTTATGTGGAATCTAAGTAACAAAATAAACTGATGAAGGGAGTGGATCCAGAGACATGGAAGCATATGGAACACAGTGTGGAATCTTGGAGGGAAGGTGGGGAGAGTGGGTGGGTGGGAGGTAATCAACCAAGGGAGGGCCTGGGGCGGGGGCTGGGGCGGGCTGGAGGGGGCCAATGGGGGGGAAAAAGGTGACGTGTAATACTTTCAATAATAAAGAATTACTTTTTTAAAGTTTTAGGATATATGTTTGTCAATTTAAACAAATAGGGAAAATTGTGATTGGAACATAACAATCTGGAATCATCTGATCATTACTCTTAACTATTGACTACTGGTTTGGATTACCTTCAGATTCCAGGGCCTTTCAGCTATCTTCTGTTCAGAAGGATCTGAATAAGACAATTGTTGGAAGAATACTTTTTCTCATGTTGTGTCATGTCTTCTTTTATGCCTCTCACTCTCCCTTTCCTTTCACTTATGCCTTAGACATATTTTAACTGCTGATAATCACTGGCATTTAAAAAGTAGTAGTCTCAGTCTAAATCCGTGTAGTACTTTCCAGGTTGGTTCTTACAGCACACTATTCATTGGATCAATAAGTAGTATGAAAAGATTTTTAATTCACTGACTGCCACCTAAAGACCTGGCATCTTACTAATTATACAATTTTCAAGATTAAAATGAGATACAAAAAATTCAGACATTTATGGGCCAAAAAGAAATCTATACTGTCACTAGATATCATATTAAAAACTACTATTTTAAGTGAAAAAATTTTCACTTAACTTTTACAATATTAAGAATCAAAATAGTAGATGAAGGTTGACACCTCTACATCAAAATATTTCTTTGCATAAAACCATCATTATGTCTCGACTACTTTTCTGTCCAGAACAAATGGCGGAAATATCAGACATTAATAAAGCACAGTAACCTAATGTATGTTCACTTATCACAGAAAAAAAATAGGCTTTGGAAATCCAATATATCTAGTTGGAATCTGCTACTGTTGAGGTCAATGGCCAGTCAAGTTATTCATTCTCATTGACTCACTGTTCTTATTTTTAAAATAGAATATTACTTACCTTACAAGATATAGTAAGGATTACATATGATTAGAGATAAGAGAGTTTCTAGCACATACCAGGTATAGTAGGCACTCAAAGGTTACTTCTAATTTTCCTGATACTGCACCAACTTAAAAACAAACACACAAACAAAACAACAAAACCAACTTAAATTTGAGAATCATTTAACATCGATAGTATGTACTTTATTTCAGTGGATGATGCAGTCATGTTACATCTGTCACAGTAGTATCAAGACAGTCAGAAAATGTAGGTTCTACCTCCAAATGGCTGGCCTTTTTTTTTTTTTTTTTTTTAATCTATAAACTAAAGGGCTGGTATATATTCTTGAACTATTTCCAGCTATAGAATCCTTGATTCTATAATCCAGTGATTATAGAAACAAAACAAATACAAACTTCCATGACAGTAAGAAATTTTAATAATATTCTCTAGTATATTGTTCCTAATATGAGTGACTCTACCTTGAGATTTGAAAACAAAAATCGTAATTATCCATCTGGCAACAGCGACATTTCCAAGTAAATCTGGAAATGTGTGTACCAAGTGACCCAGCATTCCATTCCTTGGTATGTATGCCGAGCGTACACGCTCTTGGTAAAGAAATGCCACTAAAAACTGCTTCGAAATATTTAAATGATTCGGTGATTTCGATATTTTATGTCCAATTGCGCCATGGCGAAAAGAAATATCTACAAAATAATACAACACGGCGTCCTCTGCGCACTTTTAAATCTCCGCAAGCATTTTAGGATCATTAATCGCGCGGGCACTGATTTAGTGTCGGGCAAACCGGCTGCGGGGAGAGCGGGGCGGGGGACGGAGCTGG
>NW_005362075.1:1950867-1951770 GCF_000412655.1 Myotis brandtii
CGGTCGGTGCAGCCAGCTCCCTCGCACTCCCGGGCTGCTGCACTTAGGGTCTGTGGGAGGTGATGCAGCGGCGACAGAAATCAGCATATTAGTGATTTCCATTCAGCCTCCAGCGGAGATGGTTATCCACAATAATAGTGTGTGTGTATTTAATAGACTTTTTTTTTTTTTAAGTTAGGAATTTTCTAAAGCATACCAGCAAACTAGGCCTGGAGGTCAAGTTCTGTCCACCACTAATTTTGTAGGGCCCACAAGCTAAGAACGTTTTACTTTTTGTTGTTGTTTAGCATCTGGATTTTTTTTTCTTTTAATCTTTATTGTTGAAAGTATTACATAGGTCCTCACGTTTTACATTTTTAAAGGATTGGGGGGGGGGCGAAAATTAAAGGAGTGATAATTTGTAACTCATGAAAATGAAATGAATTGAAATTTCAGTATCTGTACATAAAGTTTTATTGTCACACAGCCACCCTAATTCACTTAAGTATTGTCCATGGCTACTTTTAACCATAACCATAGAGTTGAGTAAGTGGAGCCAAGGAGTTGCAACAAAGGCCATGTAGCCCACGCCGCTAAAAATAGTTACTCTCTGGCCCCCTGCCGAAAAAGTTGGCTAGCCCTTGTTGTAAAATGTTACTGAAGTAAAACTAAGACCAGGAGGGAAGATAATTGTACTAGTGTCTGTAAATGCACTTGTCCAAAGCCACTTTTTGAAGAGATTGTGGCTGCCCACCACTCAGAACAAGTTAATTCATTCACTTATTCAGTATGAACATATGAAGTGCCTGCTTGCTATCTACACTAATAAAAGAGAAACATGGTAATTGGCGTACGACCGCTACCCTTTTCATTGGCTAATCAGCATATCCTTATGCAAATTAACTGTCAGCCAAGATGGCGGCC
>NW_005362075.1:1952937-1955095 GCF_000412655.1 Myotis brandtii
CCGGGTGAAGGACCCCCCCCCCGAGTGCACAAATTTTTGTGCACCAGGCCTCTAGTAGATATATAAAAGCCAAGTCCTGTGTGGCTTGGGTTCGGGACCTGGAGAAGGGCCGCTCACAAATGAAGAGACTAGACAAGAAATATGAATTTGGAAATTACAGGGGGGCAGGTGGAGAGTCTTTCTCAAGAGGAAAGGCTTCACTGGTGCCTAGGCCCTGCTAGCTTTTTATTCAATTTTAGATCCACATCTTGCCCTTAGGCAATTCTGGTAGCAGACAGACTATCTTAAAGGTCAGTAAATATTAGTAAAGATTCACTTTGAGACTATTAGGTCAGGAAATTACTTGAGCTACCATTGTCTCAACAGAACAATTGGTGCATAGCTTTAGCCCTTGCCAAAGCTCAAGGTCCATCATCCTTCTGGGTTCCTTGTTTGCACTTTCCTGATGTGTAGACAATGGATAGCTTCCAGCATAGATAGTTGATGCCGAGGCTCTATTACACTGGAATATTTGTTGACGGAATGAAAAACAAAGAGAATTTTTTTTCAACATACAAAATAAATCTATTACCAGATTGTAGATACAAAGTAGCCATTTACATGCAATAAACATGAATATTTCAAGAAAAATGATTTTAAATATAATATTACATGCAATAAACATTAATATTTCAAGAAAGAAATTAAAATATAATATTACCAAAACTGTAGTAACATAGTATAATATCACAAAAGTTGTAGGAAATATTAAACATCTCCAAATAACAGAATTGCTTCTATTCTAAAATATTTTTTTCTCTGGCTCCATTTTTGTTCATCAGTTTATGCTATTCATTATGTTTCACAAATGAGTGAAATCATGTGATATTTATCTTTCTCTGACTGGCTTATTTCACTTAACATAATGCTCTCCAGGTCCGTCCATGCTGTTGCAAATGGTAAGAGTTCCTTCTTTTTTACAGCAGCGTAGTATTCCATTGTGTAGATGTACCACTTTTTTTTAATCCACTCATCTGCTGGTGGGCACTTAGGCTGTTTCCAAATCTTAGCTATTGTAAATTGTGCTGCTATGAACAGAGGGTTGCATATATCCTTTCTGATGAGTATTTCTGATTTCTTGGAATATATGCCTAGAAGTGGGATCACTGGGTCAAATGGGAGTTCCATTTTTAATTTTTTGAGGAAACTCCATACTGTTTTCCACAATGGCTGCACCAGTCTGCATTCCCACCAGCAGTGCAAGAGGGTTCTTTTTTCTCCGCACCCTCACCAGCACTTGTTGTTTTTTGGTTTGTTGATGATAGCCATTCTGACAGCTGTGAGATGGTGCCTCATTGGCATTTTGATTTGCATCTCTCCCAAGATTAGTGACTTTGAGCATGTTTTCATATGTCTCTTGGCCTTCTGTATGTCCTCTTTGGAAAAGTATCTATTTAGGTCCATTGCCTATTTTTTTATTGGATAGTTTATCTTCCTTTTGTTAAGTTGCATGAGTTCCCTGTAAATTTTGGAGATAACATTGGCAAATATGTTCTCCCATGCAGTGGGCTCTCTTGTTGTTTTGTTGATGGTTTCTTTTGCTGTGCAGAAGCATTTTATTTTGATGTAGTCCCATTTGCTTATTTTCTCTGTAGTTTCCATTGCCTTAGGAGCTCTATCAGTAAAGATATTGCTATGACATGTGTCTACTATTTTGCTGCCTATGGATTCTTCTAAGATTTTTATGGTTTCCCATCTTACATTTAAGTCCTTTATCCATTTTGAGTTTATTTTTGTGTATGGTGTAAGTTGATGACCTAGTTTCAATTTTTTGCATGTATCTGTCCAATTTGCCCAACACCATTTATTGAAGAGACTGTCTTGACTCCATTGTATGCCCTTGCCTCCTTTGTCAAATACTAATTGAGCATAATGGCTTGGGTCAATTTTTGTGTTCTCTGTTCTGTTCCATTGGTCTATCTGTCCTTGTGCCAGTACCAGGCAGTTTTGAGAACAGTGGCTTTGTAATATAGCTTGATATCTGGTATTATGATCCCTCCAACTTTGTTGTTCTTTCTCAGGATTGCTGCGGCTATTCAGGGTCTTTTTTTATTCCATATGAATATTTGGATAGTTTGTTCTAGGTCTGTGAAATATGCCATTGGTATTTTAATGGGGA
>NW_005362075.1:1955822-1964773 GCF_000412655.1 Myotis brandtii
CTGATCACTATGGCTAGCACTTCCAGTACTATGTCAAACAAGAGTGGTGAGAGTGGGCATCCCTCTCTTGTTCCTATTCTTAGGGGAAATGGTTTTAGTTTTGGCCCATTGATTATGATGTTGGCTGTAGGTTTGTCATATTTGGCCTTTATCATGTTGAGGTATGATCCCTCTATTCCCACTTTACTAAGAGTTTTTATCAAAAATGGGTGTTATATTGTGTCAAATGCTTTCTCTGTATCTATTGATATGATCATGTGATTTTTTTCGTTTATGTGATGTATCACCCTTATTGATTTGTGAATATTATACCAGCCTTGCATCCCTGGAATAAATCCCACTTGATCATGGTGTATGATCTTTTTAATATATTGCTGGATGCAATTTGCTAATATTTTATTGAGGGTTTTAGCATCTATTTTCATCAGGGATATTGGCCTGTAATTCTCTTTCTTTGTAGTGTCTTTATCTGGTTTTGGAATTAGGTTAATGATGGCCTCATAAAAAGAGTTTGGAAGTGTTCCTTCCTCTTGGATTTTCTGAAATAGTTTGAGGAGTATAGGTGTTAGTTCTTCTTTGGATGTTTGATAAAACTCCCCTGTGTAGCCCTCTGGATCGGGGCTTTTGTTTGGTGGGAGTTTTTTTTTTTTTTTATTTCTGCTCCTGTTTTATCAGTTGTTATTGGACTATTCAGATTTTCGGATTCTTCCAAATTCAGTTTTGGGAGATTATATTTTTCTAGGAATTTGTCTATTTCATCCACATTGTCCAGCTTGTTGGCATATAGTTGTTCATAGTATTTTCTTACAATCCTTTTTATTTCTGTGGTGTCTGTGGTTACTTCTCCACTTTTGTTTCTGATTTTATTTATTTGAGTACTTTCTCTTTGTTTCTTGATGAGTCTGGCTAACGGTTTATCAATTTTGTTTATCCTTTCAATCAGCTCTTGGTTTCATTGATTTTTTTGTATTGTGTTTTTAGTCTCTATGTTATTTATTTCTGCTCTAATCTTTATTATTTCCTCCTTTCTGCTTACTCTGGGCTTTCCTTATTGTTGTTTTCTAGTTCTTTAAGCTGTAGGGTTAAATAGTTTATTGCTGATTTTTCTTGTGTTTTTTTTTTTCAATGTCTCCCCATTCACAATACAGACCAGGCAAAGAGCCTGAGCTGAGGTGTATATGGGGTAAGTTTACTCTGCCTCCTATTTCTGTACAGTCAGTGTAAGAACACAGCCTGTGGTAAGCACCAGGAGGCCGATTTTTCTTGTTTTTTGAGGTAGGCCTATTGTACTATGAACTTCCCTCTCAGGACTGCTTTTGCTGTGTCTCAGAGATTTTTGTTTTTTGTGTGTTTATTTTCACTTGTTTCTAGGAAGTTTTTGATTTCTTTCTTGATCTCATTGGTAACCCATTCATTGTTTAATAACATGCTATTTAGCCTCCATGTGTTTAAATGTTTTTGGGTATTTTTACTGTAGTTGATTTGTAATTTCATTCCACTGTGCTCTGAGAAGATGCTTAATAGGATTTCAATCTTCTTGAACTTGTATAGACTTGCTTTGCCCCCCGGCCCTGGATTGGAGAACTTGGGCCACCTTTGCCTGCCCCCCCAGCTGGTGATCGCGATCAGAAAGGCGGCACCCCCCGGGACCCAGGAGCCGCCTTGCCTCGGGCTCATGATCGTGATTGGAAAGCTGCAATCAAGCTATGAGGGGGAGGGGGGGTGGGCGGAAGGAGCTACAGGAGCAGCTCTGGCCGGAGACTGAAGACTCCTGCCGGAGCGAGGAGCAAAGACTGAAGGCTCCAGCTGTAGAGAAGACTGTGTCCAGAGCGAAGATGGAAGGCGGTGGCCAGAGTGAAGGTCTGGGTCCCGGGTGCCAGAGGAAAACTGGTGCCAGCAGCCAGGGGAAGGGAAAGCTTATTGCACGAATCTTTTCGTGCAACAGGCCTCTAGTATTCTATAAATGTCAATTATCCATCTGATCCAGTGTGTCCTTTAGAGTATCTGTTTCCTTGTTAATTTTTTGTCTGGAAGATCTATCCAGTGAAGTCAGCAGGGTGTTAAAGTCCCCTACCATGACTGTATTGTTGTCTATCTCTCCATTAAAGTTCTCTAGAGGTTTTTAAAATATATTTAGGTGCTCCTATATTGGGTGCATATATGTTTACCAGGGTTATATCCTCTTGTTGGATCGATCCCTTTAGTATTGTGTAGTGACTTTTGTTGTCTCTTGTGATGGCCTTCATTTTAAAATCTATTTTGTCAGATATGAGTATTGCTATTCCAGCTATTTTTCTTTTCTATTTGCATAAAAAATTTTTTTCCATTCCTTCACTCTCATCCTGTGTATGTCTTTTGTTTTGAGGTGAGTCTCTTGTAGACAGCATATAGTTGGATCATGTTTTTGTATCCATTCAGCTACCCTATG
Organism: Myotis brandtii; assembly: GCF_000412655.1. Taxonomy (NCBI): domain Eukaryota; kingdom Metazoa; phylum Chordata; class Mammalia; order Chiroptera; family Vespertilionidae; genus Myotis; species Myotis brandtii. Next base: position 1,958,251 of record NW_005362075.1, read on the forward strand.
TCTTTTGATGGGAGCATGTAATCTATTTACATTTAAGGTTATTATTGATAAGTACTTATTTATTGCCATTATATTTCTGTATGGCTAGGTTTCTCTCTTTCTTTCTTCTTCTCATTACAGCAATCCCTTTAGCATTTCTTGTAATGCTGGCTTGGTGGTGATGAACTCCTTTAGCCTTTTTTTGGTCTGGGAAACTCTTCATTAGACCATCTATTTTGAATGACAGCCTTGCTGGATATAGTAAACTTGATTGCAGATCCTTGTTTTCCATTACCTTGAGTTCTTCATGCCATTCCCTTCTGGCCTGTAGAGTTTCTGATGAGAAATCAGGTGTCAGCCTTATGGGGACTCCTTTGTAGGTAACAGTTTTCTTTTCTCTTGCTGCCTGTAAGATTCTCTCTTTGTCTTTAATTTTTGGTATTTTAATTATGATGTGTCTGAGTGTGGGCCTGTTTGGGTTCTTCTTGCTTGGGGTTCTCTGTGCCTCCTGAACTTGTGTGACTTTTTCCTTTACAGGTCAGGGCAGTTTTCTTCCATTATTTCTTCAAACATGTTCTCTATTCCTTTTTCCCTTTCTGCCTCTTCTGGCATACCTGCTATTCTAATATTGTTACACTTCACATGGTCCCACACCTTCCTTAAGCTGTCCTCCTGGTTTTTTTATTGTTTTTTCTTTTTGGTTTTCTAATTGAGTGATATTTTCAACTCTGTCTTCTAATTCACTTTAGCTTCCTCTAATCTGCTGTATATTCCTTCCAATGTGTTCTTTATTTGTGTTATGTAATTCTTTATCTCAGACTGTTTTTTTTTTCATAGTTACTATATCTTTTTTTCATGCTGTGGAGCATCTTTACCATTGTTACTCTGAACTCTGTTTCAGATAAATTTCTTATCTCTGCTTCACTTATATCTTCTTCTGGAGAATTCTCTAGTTCTTTCATTTGGTGGGTTGTTTCTTTGTTTCCTCATTTTGGCTGTCTGTTTGGGTTTGTGACTATGTTTTGGGTAGATCCTCTATATCTCTCAATCTCTAGTTCAGGACAGTGTTAAAGGCTGTTTCTGACTATTTAGATCAGACAAAGCCTCCAGAGACCACCTCTCCCTACAGACTAATAGGAGTCTCATTTGAATTGCCCCCCAGGCAATCATCCTGAGGTGTGGCGAGAATTTTTTTTTCAACAGGGTAGGTCAGCCCTAGTTGGTTTGGCTCAGTGGATAGAGTGTTGGCCTTGCAGACTGAAGGGTCCCAGGTTCGATTCTAGTCAAGGGCACATGCCTGGGTTGAGGGCTCAATCCCCAGTAGGGGGCATGCAGGAGGCAGCCAATCAATGATTCCCTCTCATCATTGATGTTTTTATCTTTTTCTCCCTCTCCCATTCTCTCTGAAACCAGTAAGAATATACTTAAAAAATAAAGTAAAACGTGTAAGCATGGGACAGGAGTGCCTTAAACCGAAGGCTTTTCAGTAAAAATGACACTTTTTTCTCTAAAGTATTTGGACGGAACAGTGTTCTGAATAACACACAATTCCCTAAGCAAGGGCTGGACTGCCCATCAGAGAGACCTGATGATAGATAAGAGGGACAGGTGTTGCTTTTGGTAGGGTTTTAAGTCTCTCCACAGGCACTGATTCTCTAGAAAAAAAACCCACAAAACACTTGCCACCATCAACACCAACTCCACACAACTGCCAGCAAAAGAAAAGCTACTTTTTAGCTGATCTCGAAAGCCTACCTGTTTCTAAGTCACAGACATAAACGACACCTACACCAGGTCCCTTTGCCCATGTGGAGTACATCCACTTCACCCTCCCTCTGCCAGAGCACAAGGGGGGTGGCTCCACAGGGAATTTTATGCATTGGCCCTTTAAGAGGGTGCCTGAATTTTCAGCTGTCACTCCCTGCAGACAGCACCCCAAAAGCTGCTTTTCATAGCTGGATATTATGTGTGTACCCTCCTCAGTTTGGTGCTCTCTGCTGGGGAGGTCAGCTTTGGGATTAGATCCCAGAGTTCTCAGTGGCAACCCCCCACAACTGAGATATCTCTCTGGGACTTCAGTTGCTGTCTGTGGGCACCCGGCCAGCCCTGTTGTGCCTCCGCCCCTCCTACCAGTCTCTATGCGGTCTCTACTTTCTGTCCTGGGATATCATGGTTCCCTCCTGCGAGTTTTCCATTGATTATTCAGGAAGTTTTTCTGTATTTTAGTTGTAATTCCAGCTTGTTCCTGGGAGTATGTCCGTGCAGCATCCTCCTACTCTACCGCCCTCAGATGACTGTAACAAAGAAAATTTTAAGGTGCATAAGACATAGTTCTACTACAGGGGCTTCAAAGTCCAGTCAGAGGAAAACATATGTAAGGAAATTAATGCCATATGGGTTGAGAAGTATAGTAGAAATGTGGACAAAATACAGGAGAAAAACAGGAAGGAAAGGTGTGATCTATTGGGGAAGGAGGTTCACAAAGGGAGACACTTGAGTTTTTCTGACTAACTATAAATAGTTCAGTATGGCTATAGAATGAATGTGGGATGCAGCCAAGGATAAAGTTGGAATAGGCAATCACAAAGCCTTGTTTGTAATGCTAAGTCTGAACTTTAAGTGTGAGCCCAAAGATCTTAAGCAGGGAGTGAATAATATAACTTGATTATTAGGACATTTACTTTGGATAGTTGGGCGGCCAGTATGTAAGGCAGCAAGTTGGATACCACATAGCACTGCTCTGGTGTAAGCGCTCAGCTAGGTGCTCAGTAAATGGCAGCAGCAGCGGTAGAAGTCATTGTTATTAATATATGTAACTGTGAAGGAAAACCCCTATTCCGTAAAACTACTGTTTGGAATTCTCTGCTACTCTTTAGATGGCCTCTTATTCTGAAAAAGTAACTTTGCTTTCTAGCCTGCTTGAATAGTGGGGGAGATCAACTTAGCTGTCTGACCTTGTAGGCCAGAGACTAGATACACCCAATGCCATGCCAGGTGCATTTTTTAATTAATAGAACTATGTAGTTTTCAAGGCCGCGGCCAGTAAGCACACAAAGCTCTTCTATAAAAAGGGAAGTTCTGCTTATAACTTTACTTAAATTTGGATTCATTTCCCTAGGCCCGCCGCGGTAAATAAAATATAACTCCAAACTCTCAGAGCGCTGTATGGTTCTGGTCCGGTTTTTCTATAACATAACCTTTGTCCCAGGAATCCCTTTCCTACCTGCAGTGGAATTCCAACGCCCTCATGAAGATTTTTGTGAATTCTTAGAAGGTTTATAATCTCATAATCCTCTGGATTTAAACTCCTATGGTTACTGGAATAATTCCATTTACAGATTTATGGATCTTCTCCCCCAAGAAGCATGCTAATTCTCTAAAGCATCACTCCAGACATGAAACTCAGAGGGTCCCTAACTCAGATTTGGGAGTCAGGGAATGTTCCCAAGAGAAAGTAAAATCTAAACTAAGAACTAAAGGATGAGTGGAAGTTGTTTAGGCAAATGGAGGTGAAGAGGGAGAGAAGTGCTCCTAGCAGATGGAACAGGAGAGAAAGAAAGAAATGACCTGTTCACTTTATCCAAATAGAGGAGATTTGGAGTGTTTTAAAAGTAAGGAAGCAGGAAGCGGCAGTATAAGAATTATCTTTTAGAAAGTTTATCCTGATGGCAAGATTGGTGTCCTAGTAAGGGCCCCAGCCATGGAGATAGAAATGGTTAGTTTGAGAGATAGTTAAATATTATTTCCTTAAACTGAAAGATCAAGACTTGATTAAATTGAGGTTAACATTTTTGGCAAGAATACTTCAGAAGTGATGCTGTATATTGTATCATAACAGTAACAATGTAAAATTAGTCCATTATTTGTGAGGCAAGTTTGATGCTTGGTTAAGGTGGTAACCTCTGAAGATTCATTTTAAAAGTTTTGTCTGTGTATTATTAACTAGTAGTCTGTAGGGTGGTACTTTGGGACTGTGCAAATATCCTTTTCTCTTTTGTCTAATAGTTTTAGCATTTTATATTCTTACTAGAGGCCCGGTGCACGAAATTCATGTATGGGGCCGAGGGGTCCCTCAGCCTGGCCTGCACCTTCTCCAATCCAGGAACCCTCGGGGGATGACCGACTGCCGGTTTAGGCCCGATGCCAGGGATCGGGCCTAAACCGGCAGTAGGACATCCCTCTCGCAATCCGGGACTGCTGGCCCCCAACAGCTCACCTGCCTGCCTGCCTGCCTGCCTGATGCCCCTAACTGTTCCCCTGCCGGCCTGATCACCCCTAACCGTCTCTGCCTGCCGGCCTGATTGTCCCTAACTGCTCTCCGCTCCCGGCCTGATCACCTCTAACTGCCTCTGCCTGCCTGCCTGATGCCCCTAACTGCTTTTCCGTGTGGGCCTGATCACTCCTAACTGTTCTCCCCTGCTGGTCTGATCACCCCTAACCGCTCTTCCCGGCCGTCCTGATTGCCCTTAACCATCTCTGTCTCAGTCCCTGCCACCATGGCTTTGTCTGGAAGGACGCCCTGTCTATTTGGTCTAATTAGTATATTACCCTTTTATTACTATAGATTCTTTCCACTTTCCTGCTCCAAATAACCATTTGTCCTTCATTTTTTAAAATTTTATTTGATTGATTTCTAGAGAGAGAGGAAGTGTGTGTGTGTGTGTGTGTGTGTGTGTGTGTGAGAGAGAGAGAGAGAGAGAGAGAGAATCAGAGAGAGAAACATGGATTTGTTGCACCCATTTATGCATTCATTGGTTGTTTCTTGTAGTATGTGACCTGACCCAGGATTGAATCCAAAACCTTGGTGTATGAGGACACTCTAACAAACTGAGCTACCAGGCCACGGCCCATTTTTTTCTTGTTTATCCTTCTGGTAGTTAAGCAGATATAGTCAATCTTCATTATTTGTGCATTCTATATTTGTGAATTAATCTATTTACTAAAATTTACTTGTAACACCCAAATCAATATTGGGATCTTTCATAATCATTTGTGAACATTTGCAAAGCATTGAAAATTTGTTGCCCATCACACATGTTCCCAGGTGAATTTGAACAAGGTGACATTTTACTTTTTTGTTTCATTTCTCATACTATTTTTAAAAAGTGATTTTTTGAGATACATTTAGTGCCACATATTACATATTTTGTGATTTCTCTTGGTGATTTTGTTGTTTAAGTGGCTTCCAAGCATAGTGCTGACATGCTGGCTAGTACTCCAAGGCACAGGAAGACTGTAATGTGCCTTAGGGAGAAAATACGTTAGATAAGCTTCCTCAGGTACAAGTACAAATTATCGTGCTGGGGGCCTTAGTCAATGTTCATGGTTCAAAAATATATAGTAGGTGTTTTTATACAGAAATACATGGAAAACAAGCTTATGTATTGATCAGTTAATGAAAATGTGAGGAAAGGCTCATAGGAACCTAGGAACGATGAGCATTCGTTAAACCAATGTTGGTGACCACTAACTATGTAGAAGAAAATTACCTCAAACAATGAAAATTGACTGTTTCTTTTTATTTCAGACATAAAAATTCAAATTTTCTTTGCAGTTTTTTGTCTTTATAATATATTTCACTGAAAATATACAGAAAACTGTTCAAAAAATCACTTTTCTCTGTGATGTTATGTTACCAATTTAATATACAGTTAGGTATATTGGTTTGGTTATGCTTTTACTGTTAAGTTTACTTTTTTCTTTTACTTTTTTTGAATATGTAAGACATCATGGTTGATAGTTAAAACTCTCACTACAAAGAAAGTTCTCACTGTGATCTTTATCCCTTTCTGCCCTTTATGGTTAATCATATTTTTAGGGTCTAGTTTTAGTGTCAGAGGTTTTTTAAAATGCAAAAACAAGTATATGTGTACACACACACATTTCCCCTTCTTTACCATACTGTACTTTGCTTGTGTGTGTGTGTGTTTTAAATTAACCATATACCCCAGAGGTTACCGTACATCAGTACTTCAAAATTGTCCTTATATGTTATAAGGCTGCGTGCATTCCATGGTTTTATTCAACACACTGGAGCAAGCCTTCTGAAATGTGGCAGATTAATAGTCCACTTGCTGGAATCAGATTGAGTTCAAATCCTGGCTCCACTCTCTGAACCTTTCATTTTGAGTTAGCCATCTACCAACTTCTCAGCTATAAAATGAGGATGCTGAAAAAGTGGCATACAACTCATTAGAGTTTATGAGCATACAGCAATCAATACATTTATAACACCTGTGACAGTTTATGGCGCATAGGAAAGCCTCAACTTTTAAATAAAAAGTGGGCGGGTTGGGAATGCATGATGGTGGTTTTTAGCTATTTCGAGTGAATGTCGGGGAAAACCAAGCGGCGCCTTGGCGTACTTCCAGGGCCTGTGTAAAGCAGGAAACTCGAGTCACACCGGACCCCGGGTCGGGGCAAGCCCGACGGAGTGCTGGAAGGCCGAGGGCAGCGCTGGGAGCGGCTCCAGGACGGATCGGGATAAGCGGGGCCAGCACACGCCCAAGCAGACTCGGGAAGGCACTCTCCTTCCGTCGGGGGC
>NW_005362075.1:1965228-1965582 GCF_000412655.1 Myotis brandtii
AGGGCACGCACCGCGGTGGCAGGCTCGGTCCCTGGGGGCGTGGGGAGGCAGCCAATCGATGCGTCTGTCTCACCTGATGGACCCCTCTCTCTCTCTCTCCCCACCCCCTCCCTTCACTCTCCATAAAAATCAATGGAGAACAGTAGCCCTGGGTGAGGATTAACAACAACTACAAGAAAGTCCTAAGAAACAAAGTGCTTTTGGGGCACGGCGGGCAGGTTGCGATGCCTTCGTAGGTCTCTCTGAGGTTGGCAGAGTCGAAGAGTTTCTCCCGGGTTCGAGGGTCCCCTCCTGCCCGTGCCGAGCAGGGGCGATCGGAGTCACAGCAGCAGCAGCTTGTTAGCACCGTGACTG
>NW_005362075.1:1965784-1981095 GCF_000412655.1 Myotis brandtii
GGGAATCCTGGCGGCGCTGGCGGGCGTCCCTGAGACAGCAAATGAGAGACCTGGGACGCTCCTGTGCCCTCAGCAGCTGTCAACTGATATTGTTGCAGAAAGTAGGCCCAGCCAGCCTTCCCGATTCCGGACCATAGACAGTTCCTGAGCGTTAAACACTGGGTAGGCTGCAAGCTGTGCCTAGGTCTCCTGGGTCTTTTTCTTTTTCTCTCCTCCTCTTCTCTTTTCTCTCCTTTCTCTTTCCTTACTTTCTTCCTTGATTTCCTTTAGAACTTCTCTGATAGGTTTCCTGGCCATATCAGTGTTTTCTAGGACCTACAGAACGAAGCTTTCGAAGATTTTTCTTGTTAAACCTGCTTTAAAAAGCAAGGAAGGGAGGAAGGGAGGAAGAAAATACAGTGTTTACTCATTTTAATACCTCCAGATGGGATATACTTTTCTGTACCAGGTTTTCATTATAACTTGTGTGTAAAGAGTTTTTTGTTTGTTTTTGTAAGGATACGTTTTATGGGACTTTTAATTTTGCCTTTGGCTTAGTGGTGAACAAGGGCAAGAGTGGATATGCTCTGGGAGAAAATAATGAATTGTTTTTCGTTGATTCCTGGCATTTTAAAAATATGATCAATTTTTCTTTCTTTTCACTTAGAATTTGAATATTAAGCTATCATTCCTTCAGTCAGAAATACACTGAAATCTATGAGCTGCAAAACACTGTGCTGGGGCAAGGGAGTAGGAGAGAGTAAGATACTATGGTGCTTGGGGCAGATGGTATATTAGTTATTTATGCTGCATAACAAACTATCCCAAAACTTAGAAGCTTAAAACAGCACACACAGACTTTCTCACATTCTCCTCGGGTCGGTAATTTAAGCAGGCTTAACTGGGTCCTCAGCTTCAGGGCGCTCACAAGGATGTGGTCAAGTTGGGACTATCTCCCATGTCAGCTGGGTAGGATTCGCTTCCAAGCTCATTCAGTGCTTGGCAGTGTTCAGTTCCTGCAGGATGGCTGGACTGGGGGCCTCCGTCCTTGCTGGCTGTCAGTGGGAGGACGCCCTCAGTTCCTTGCCATTTGGGCCTCCCCAACACCGCAGCTTGCTTCATCAAACCCAGCAAGAGAGAGTCTGCTCTCAAGATGGAAACCACAATCTTTTATAACCTAATCATGCGACATTCTTGTCACTTACAAAATATTACTTTTAAAATTACAATATCACTTGTGCTATATTCTGTGGTCAGGAAAGTCACTAAGTTCAGCCTCCAGTTAAGGGGAGGGAATTGCACATGGATGTGAATACCAGGAAGCATGGATTATTAAGGGGTCATCTTAGAAGTCTGGCTACCATGAATATTAAATAATTCACAATTATTTAACATCAATTGTGAAAAGTATCCACGGAAAGATGTGTTGAAATAGCGTATAATCAGGTTTGTATAAATGGCTCTAGAGTCAAGGAAGGGCTTTATTGAAGAACTGGTTTGAGTGAGTGTTAAAGGATGAGCAGGACTTGACTAGGTGAAGAAATGAGTGGGAGGAAATGACCATTTAAGACTATGCGGCAGGAGAAGACCAGAAAAATCAGAGCCACTGGATGAGCCTAATGAGATTTGGCAGGGCTAGATACTATACATTTTATGGGCTTTGGTCTATCCTAAGAGCTGTCCCAAAATGTGTGTGATTTTAGGGACTCAACATCAAATATTTATGGGCCACCTTTAGTGTGCTTAGCACTCTGCCAAAGGATGATACAGTTTCAATTCTCAAGGAGTATCATCTATAATAAATATGAAACACTTACATATGAAACAATCAATAAGCAATCCAAGATATAGAACAATTAGTGTGACCAGTTAAACAATAGTATTGACATAAAGTATAAAGTTGTGTGCTACAAATACAGAATGGTATGTAATTAGCTAATTGTTTAAGTGCAAAGTGTTCATTCTGAGCACTATTGGTATTTATATCAGAGATTCATGTAATTTTTTAAAAATTTCAGCTTTATTGAGTTTTTTGTTGTTGTTGGAGAGATTCATGTAATTTAATATGAGTGTTGCTTAAGTAAGGCTGTTATGTTCAGAACACCGAAACAAATGAAGTCCTGCCTTGAGAGTATGGTAAGAAATTGTACAAAGCTAATGTAATATATCAAATCTCAGGTAAATATAAGTGAGCTTTTTAAAAATACAGATTTTTATTGATTTCAGAAAGGAGGGGAGAGGGAGAGAGAGATAGAAACATCAATGATGAGAGAATCATTGATCATCTGCCTCCTGCATACCCCCTACTGGGGATACAGCCCGCAACCCGGGCATGTGCCCTGACCAGGAATCGAACCTCGACCTCCTGTTTCATAGGTTGATGCTCAACCACTGAGCCATACTGCTGGGCATAGTAAGCTTTTTAACAATTTCAGAAGGAAGGAGAGATTGCAGCAGGTAGTGCTGGTCTAGGAAGACTTCTATTTTTAAAAAAATATTTTTTATTATTATTGACTAGAGGCCTGGTGCACGAAATTTGTGCGTGGGTGGGGGATCCCTCAGCCCGGCTTTCATAGGTTGATGCTCAACCACTGAGCCATACTGCTGGGCATAGTAAGCTTTTTAACAATTTCAGAAGGAAGGAGAGATTGCAGCAGGTAGTGCTGGTCTAGGAAGACTTCTATTTTTAAAAAAATATTTTTTATTATTATTGACTAGAGGCCTGGTGCACGAAATTTGTGCGTGGGTGGGGGATCCCTCAGCCCGGCCTGCACCCTTCCCAATCCAGGACCCCTCGGGGGATGTCCACAAGGATTGAGGCCTAAACCGGCAGCCGGACATGCCTCTAGCAATCTGGGACTGCTGGATCCTAACCGCTCACCTGCCTGTCTGATAGCCCCTAACCCCTCTGCCTGCCTGCCTGATCGCCCCTAACTGCCTCTGCCTCGGCCCCGCACCCAGGACCAGGATTCCCTCCTCCAGCTGGCCGCAGGTACCCAGGACCGTGGGGCAGGTGGCTTTTCTCTGTCTCCCGGACCGCTGGCACTGCCCAGGACTGCAGGGCAGGCGGCTTTTCTTTGTCTCCAGGGCCACAGGTGCTGACGCCTGGGACCAAGGGGCTGACGGCTTTTCTCCATCTCCCAGGTGGCAGGCTTTTCTCTGTCTCCTGGGCTGCAGCCGCAGGCGCTGGCACCCGGGACCGCAGGCAGGCGGCTTTGCCTGGGCCCGGCTTTGTCGGGAAGGACGTCCTGAAGGTCGTCTGGAAGACTGCCAGTCTAATTAGCTTACTACCCTTTTATTAGTATAGATTTTTAGAGAGAGAGGAAGGGAGAAGGATAGAGAGATAGAAACATCAATGAGAGAGGAACATCATCAATCGGCTGCCTGCTGCACACCTCCTACTGGGGATCAAGCCTGCAATCCAGGCATATGCCCTGACCAGGAATCAAACCGGCAACCTCTTGGTTCCTGGGTCAACGCTTAACTGCTGAGCAGCACTGGCTGGGCTAGGAAGGGTTCTTAAAAGGAGGATGTGATTTGGGGCTTTAAGAACAGTTAGGTTGGGACTCTTTCCCCCTCCTCACGTGGGAGTTTGTGCTATGAGATTCTTTCCCCTCTCCACATGGGAGTCCGTACTTGTTCTTCAATAAATTTCCACTTTTGCTATGAAATAAATAAATAAATAAATAACGGTTATGTTGACAGGGGATAGAAGGAATAATTTGTTTAGAAAGTGCAGGAAAGGTGGATACTCCTGCAGAGAGTGAGTGGATCTTAATTTCAATGCCATTTTGATGAGCGTTTGCCATTTTGTCATAAAACTTTTAGCCTTAATTACCAATGACTTGCCTCATCTTTTCTTTCCATCTCTTATCAGTGAAGCTATTAAGTACCTCACAGAAGCTCTTCAGTCTATCAGTGAAGTAGAGCTTGAAGATGCACTGGAAAAGATCATTGATGCAGTTGAAAAGCAACCCTGTAAGTAACATTCTGATAGCTCTTAAATTGTTAGTATACTTCTATATCCTTAACAGACTTAGAGATTTGAGTAGAAGTTGAGGATTCAGTATGAAGATGTCCCAGCCTTATGGGACATACCCCTGGTAGCACTTCTTCCCAAGGGGTAACTTCTAGTTCCTTTGGAACCTCAGTGCATTCCCCAGAGACTCTTACAGTTCTTCCCCCTCGTAGAGCTGTCACCTCCATATTTCTGCACTTAACTTCTGATTTTGATCTGATCCTTTAGGGTCACTTTTGTCTCGCTGTAGGCCTATAACTTTGTCTTACTTAAGTACCCCTAAATGTTGCGGGTAGGGGAAAAAGTGAGCCAGGCTAACTCCCTTCTTGCTTCAGCCTTTCTTCAGGGATCTTTTTGTTAACACATTGTTTGCGGGTAGTTTTTATCGCGCGCTAACAGGTGGCGCGGGCCATTTTTGCTAATTTATTGCGCAAATGGCAATGTTCAGTAAAATTATAACTTTAGTTTACGTATTTATGTTACCCGCATTCTACCGCTAGTCTATAAAAAATGTATTAATACATGTCCCGCGCTCTACTACTTACAGTCAACGTAAAACGTATAAATGCGTTTCCCGCATACAATGTGTTAAGTACTTAACTTTTTGCCACAAGTATAGGCCTACAAAGGAGAAATGCTCTTCTAAAAAAAAAAAAAAAGTTCACTGTTTCTGGAGCACTGAAGGAGAGAAGAGGATGTAGCTTGCTCTCATATGGTGGATAGATGTCAGTTTCTTAATTAAAAAGGAAGAAACATGTTCTATGCTATAGGAGAAATTACTGTATATCTCATTTTCACTTCTAAAGGTAGATTTTTTAAAAAAATCTTATTTTGTTTTTTCCATCCCCTCTATGCCCTCTTCAACCCTCTTCCCTCTTTCCCTACCCCACCATCACTACACTGTTGTCCATTTCCATGAGTTCTCCTTTTTTTTTCCTTTTTTGCTCAATCCCTCTAACCCCACAGCACCTGACCACTACCAGAGCTGTCTCTTGCTCTCTATCTATAAGTCAGTCTCTATTTTGCTTGATAGTTCACTTTGTTCATTAAATTCCACATATGAGTGAAATCATATGGTACTTGTCTTTCTCTGACTGGTGTATTTCACTTAGCATAATGTTCTCCAGGTCCATCCATGCTATTGCAAAGGGTAACTTTTTTTTCCTTTTTACAGCAGAGTAGTATTCCATTGTGTAAGTGTACCACAGCTTTTTTATCCACTCATCTACTTATGGACACTTGGGCTGCTTCCAAATCTTGGCTATCCTATATAATAAAAGAGAATCATGTAAATTGATTGTCCCTCCGCTACACTCACCAGCCAATCAGGAGAGAGTATGCAAATTAACCAACAAAGATGGCGGATTAATTTGCATGCACAAGCACTGGGCGGAGAGCAGAGTGGGAGAGCCGGCAGAGAGTGGAGCGGCTTGGGGAACTTGGCTCCCCAAGCCGCCAGACGGAGAGCAGAGAGGGAGAGCTGGCAGCTTGGAGGACTTGGCAGAGTGGGAGGCCATGAGACAGAGACAGAGCAGGAAGGGAAAACTAAGAGCATGGGGAGCACCAGGAATTCTGGGAATAGTAGTTCTGGTGGCAGCCCCAGGACCAGAAGCGGAAGCCCAGAGTGTGGGGAGCACCAGGACTGCTGGGAATCATAGTTCTGGTGGCAGATGGATCTCCTAGACACTAGAGCAAAGTGAGCCTGGAGCAAGTTACTGCTGTGATGGGGGATGGAGGGAATGCAAAGGTGAGAGACATAAGTAAAATCAGAGTGTCTAGGAAAAATTAAAGGGAAGATATCCTAAAACTTCCAGGAAATCTCCACCAGTGAAACAAAGAAAAAAAAATGCCTCTATTATTCTTTGAGCAACAAACCAAACTGGGTTGGGGGGGGGGGGTGGCCTGAGGAACCCACCCCCAGTGCACAAATCTTCGTGCACCGGGCCCCTAGTTGTAAATAACACTGCAATTCCCAGAAGTAGGATCACTGGGTTATAAGGCAGTTCCATTGTTTTTTTTCCTTCAGGTAATTCCATACTGCTTTCCACAGTGCCTGTACCAATCTGCATTCCCACCAACAGTGCTCAAGGGTTCACTTTTCTCCACACCCTTGCCAACACTTGTTTGTTGACTTATTGATGACTAGAGGCCTGATGCACGAAATTCGTGCAAGAGTAGGCCTTCCTTCCCTCAGCTGCCGGCACTGGCTTCCCTCTGGCACCTGGAACTGGGCTTCCCTCCAGCTGCCGGCAGGCACCCGGGACCCGGGCTTCCCTCACATGCCCGGCTTTGTCCAGAAGGTCGTCTGGAAGGACGTTCGGAAGGACATCTGGTCTAATTAGCATATTACGCTTTATTATTATAGATAGCATTTCTGACAGTTGTGAGGTGATATTTCATTGTAGTTTTAATTTGCATTTCTCTGATGATTAGTGACTTTGAGCACCTTTTCATGTCTATTGGTCACCTGTATGTCCTCTTTTGAGAAGTGTCTATTCAGGTCTTTTGCCCATTGTAATTGAAATATTTGTGTGTGTGTGTGTGTGTGTGTGTGTGTGTGTGTGTGTGTGTTTGGTGTTGAGTTTTATAAGTTCTTTATAAATTTTGGATATTAACCCCTTATCAGATGTATCATTGGAGAATATGTTCTCCCATTCAGTGGGTTGTCTTTTAATTTTGTTGATGGTTTCCTTTGCTGTGTAAAAACTCTTTAGTTTGATGTAGTCTATTTGTTTATTTTTTTGTTTATTTTTTCTTTTGTTTCCACTGCCCAAGGAGATATATTAGAAAAAATATTGCTATGAGAAATGTTTGAGATTTTACTGTAAAGGCAGAATTTTAAATATAATTTTGCTTTCAAAAATTATTTACAGTTTGAAAATTCAGAAAATGGTTATATTTTGAAAATTGGTATTTGTAAAATTAAGATGGCACATGGTATTTTGCCTGAAAACATACCAAAGTGGTTAAGGACACCCAGTGTAGAATCAGGCTTCGGTTTGTGTTGCTGTTCTAGTTATGCTGTTGGTCAGGTTGTTCAACCTCTCAATGTTGCACTTTCCTCATCTGTAAGATATGGGCATATGGACATTAATCTTATAGAATATCTCTTTAATAGGAGAATGCTTATATAGTAATGAGCATAGTGCCAAACACACATTTACTAAGGGCTTAATAAGTGGTAGCTGTTATTGTTATTATTGTTATCATGGCTACTAAAATATAGCACTTGTGATAAAAAGTTACACTAATATAAAGTTATTAAACCTAGGGGCTTACAATATTACTAAACAATATTTATAACAGTAAGATACAGTTAAGGTATTTAAATTATGACTTTTGTTAATGTTCTGACCTAATACTTTTTTTCCTCCTGAAAACTGTGTAATGAGAACGTCTGCATTAGTGTCTGCAGATTATTTGTAGGAAAAAAGCTATCTGTGGGAAGAACTAATTTTTAAGCCTGTTTTTAAAACTTGACTTTGAAATTCTTTTTTCAGTGTCATCCAACATGATTGAACGATCTGTAGTGGAGGCAGCAGTCCAGGAATGCAGTCAGTCGGTAGATGAAACTATGTATGTGGAAAAAATGAACTTTTCCCCAATGTTGGAGGTGCTTTCTAAAAATTATTTTCTTGGGGAAATTAATTAGTGGTCAACAATTCTGTAGTGGTTATTTCCTAGTGTTTCCTTTAAAGTGATAGTCTTCATTAAAACCTCATTATCAAATAACTTGTCTTTACTATTTTTTCCTAGGATTTGAGGTAATCCTGTTGTTTGTATCATGACCACTTTTACCTCTTATCCAATGTTATATTTTGTAGGTTATGAATGAATTGAATTTAATATTCAAAAGTATAACTGACTTTTGCTCTCAGGAAAGTACTGAACCTAGAGAAGTTCAAAGACTTAACATGGGTCACATGGTGGATGGCAAATGAGGTAGAACCTTAGTTTTATGACTGTCCCCATCTCGTGCTACTAGAGCTTAGGAATTTACATGGCAGTCATTTTCCTGGGTTTTATTTCCCTGAGTGGCCCTCTTTCTTTCCTCCTTTTGAATGTGATACTTCTTTGCAAATTCACAAGGTTTAACTGAGAGAAAAACATCTGGGTTTTAACTTTAACAATTTTTTTCTATTCGGGGCAATGAGATCATTGAAAGGACTCATTACTCTTATTTTGGTCAGTCGTTTTAGTTTCCTATCAGAACAAAGAGCTGCTAAAACAATAGAGAAATCGTGGAATTTTAACTTTATCCTTGGAAATTCATTATTTAAGGTACTAGAGTACAGTGACGTGCTCTTAAAGCCATCAATTAAAATTTTAAATGATTGTTTAGAAGTGTAAGGATGATAATCATAAAATAGGCATTAAAGTTACCAGTTATTTCTGTCTAGCTGTTTATATGCTCTAGTCAGCCAATGTAGAGGTCCAGTGGGGACTGAATGGTAAATAATCTTTGTAACTTCAATTGTCAGAAAGTCATAGTATAGCACGAGAGAGGCTCTCATTTCTCTAGATGGAGAAATGCCATAATGAGTTCAATAACTTGTCAAGATTGATCCACTAGAACATAGTGGAGCTGTGCTTGCATTCTAGGTTTTCCTCAAGTCCAGGATTCTCTGCTACTCTATACTTAGTGCTACCACCACGGTAGCATGAACATTTTTTTACCGTTTTCAATTTTGGAGATAAACAGATATCATTTTAGGGAAGATTTTTTGTTGTTGTTGGAATATTTATGCAATAGTGCTGTGACTTTTTTTTTTTAAACCTCTTTCAAACATGTTTATGTTGTTAACATAATATAAGTACCTGAAAGTAAAATTATTTTGTTCATTTTCCTTCTCTAATTGTAAGTCTCAAAGATGTGGCCAGAAATTGGGGGAGTTCCTTTTCTATTTTACATCTTTTTCTGGAATACTTTTGCATAATTTGGAATAAAAAATTATTGAA
The DNA here is from genome assembly GCF_000412655.1 of Myotis brandtii. Classification (NCBI taxonomy): domain Eukaryota; kingdom Metazoa; phylum Chordata; class Mammalia; order Chiroptera; family Vespertilionidae; genus Myotis; species Myotis brandtii. Next base: position 1,974,741 of record NW_005362075.1, read on the forward strand.
AATTAATCCTATCCTTTAATAATATTGTAGCTCATAAAAGTAGTTCATAGGGGAAAATTTTTTCAGATGTGACTATTTTATACATAAATGTTCTTTTTCAACATGTAACAGTCTTAATTAGAAGTTAACCTGACTAAATTTTTTTCTTTGCTTGAGAATATTGGCAGTGCTTTCTTGTGTTTAGAGAGGAAAATGCACAAGCTAACCTCTGACTCTGTATTTTTTGACAGTATAAGATATTGTGTGTATGACCTGTCAAAAGTATATATGTATGTAAGATTATTATGCAAGTTTTCATGTTCATCTAAAATACTTATGTTTTAGTAAATCAGGTCTATGTTTTTGTGGGATGTTTTTCAGAGAACATATTTTCAATATCATAGGAGCATTTGATATTCCACGCTTTGTGTACAATTCAGAAAGAAAAAAATTTCTTCCGTAAGTATTCCATCCATTGACTTTAAACAATTTCCAAATGTACATTATTTTCAGAAGTCTTGAGTAGGGATTCCTTTTTTTTTTTTTTATAGTCTATTAATGACCAACCACCCTAAACCAAATTTATTTGGAATAGCAAGAGATAAAGCAGAGCTGTTTCGTGAACGCTACACCATTTTACACCAGGTAAGTTGGTGGAGAAAGACACTGTTTCAGCTTAGGTAAGACTTGAGGATAATAAAAGGATGGAATTTTGTAGTCTAAAGTTTGTCATTCATTACATTTATTGGGCTCCCTATATTTGAGACCTTGTAAGGGATACAGAAATAAAAAAGATACCTTAGCAATCATGATGATGATAAAAATAGTAGCTAACTGCCCTAACCGGTTTGGCTCAGTGGATAGAGCGTCAGCCTGCGGACTCAAGGGTCCCAGGTTCGATTCCGGTCAAGGGCATGTGCCTTGGTTGCGGGCACATTCCCGGTAGGGAGGGTGCAGGAGGCAGCTGATTGATGTTTCTAACTCTCTATCCCTCTCCCTTCCTCTCTGTAAAAAAATCAAATCAATAAAATATATTTTTTAAAAAATAGTAGCTAACATTTATTACATGTGTTGTTTTTTAATTGATTTCAGAGAGGAAAGGAGATGGGGAGAGAGATAGAAACATCAATGAGAGAGAATCATTGATCGGCTGCCTCCTGCACCCCCGCTACTGGGGATCGAGCCTGCAACCCATACATGTGCCCTTGACCAGAATCAAACCCTGGACCTTTCAGTCCACAGTCCGATGCTCTATTGGCTGAACCAAACCAGCTAGGGCTATTATATGTTTTTGATATGCTAGGCACTGTTTATCACTTTATAGACATTATTTACCTTATTTAATCATCTTAATATCAATGTATAAATGCTATTATTCCCATTTTACAAATGAGGAAACTGAGATCTAGAGAAGTTTAGAAACTTGCCCAAATATGACATCTAGGAAGTAGAGACAAGGTTTTAATCCAGTTATTCTAATTCTGGAGCCCAACCTTTGCCTGATATAGTCTAGTATATCAGCTTCAAGCAGCTTGTAGTCTATGAAGTTAAAGACATTCGCACAAATAAAATATAAAGTACAATTTTATACTTGCTATAAAAGAGATTCAAATAAAATGCATTCAATGGACAAACCAGGGAAGGCTTCAAGGAAACTATGGCACTTGACATGGACATTGATTGTTTTGCTCTTGTGGCATTGGGGGAAAGGTAGTAGTGGTAACAGTGTGAACAGAGGCACAGCAAAAGTTAAAAATGGACTCTGTCCACTTTGTGTGGGGAGGAAGGCTCATGAAGAAGAGCATTATGGGATAACTTTGGAAAGGTACTTGGGAGCCAAATTGTGGGAGTGCCTTGGATGGCACTCGGGAGTTAGGACTCTGTTCTCTTGGTACAAGGAGCCTTGGAATACCAGAGAGAGAGAGACTCAATCTCAGCTTCCTTTACCAGCAGATTTTAGGGTGAGTTAGAGGGTGAGAGGAGACTCACAAGAGCTTGTGGTATTAGTCCTGGCATAAAAGATAGCCAGGATGAAGAAAATGGCAAGTGGAGTAGACAGAGGGGACAGCACTGGAGCAGTGAAAGCCATACTTCATGGTGACTGGTTGGATGTGAAGGAGAAGGGAGAGAGTGAAGACTCAAAGATGGTTAAGGTTTTGAATCTGAGAGAGTAGGATGGTAGAATAATGGTAATATGCTAACAAATAGGGACAAGATAATGTTTGAAGAAGATGATGACAGGTTCTGTTTTAAACATTTGAGTTAAGGTTATAGTAGGGTATCAAGTAAAAGTTATGTCTGAACTAAAGAAAGCCATCTGGGTAGAGAGAGATAAAGGGTGCATCTGCTTGTAGTAATAGATGGACTATTTAGGTGTGAGATCCTGAGAGGAAGAGGCAATAGAAAAGGAAAGAGGATAGAATTTGGGGGCCATGCTAGGATGGTGTTATAAGGCAGAAGCACAAGGTTTTAAGGAGGAGAGAAATGGCAGCAGGCATAAGCAGTGAAAAGACTGAAGAGAATGAGCACTGAAGATGTCTGTTCTCTCCTGCTTTCATCACCTACATAATGTTCCAGGTTGATCTTCTTGAGATGGAGCTCTGATCATGTCATGACTTTGAACAGATTTCTTTCCAGGAAATCTACTGCCTATTGAATTAAATACAAATTATACTTAACTAGAGGCCCGGTGCAGGAAATTTGTGCACGGGGGTGGGAGGTATGTCCCTCAGCCCAGCCTGCACCCTCTCCAATCTGGGACCCCCTAACTGCCCTCCCCTGCCGGCCTGGTCGCCCCCAACAGCTCTCCACTCCCGGCCATTTTGTGGTGGCCATCTTGTGTGTTGGAGTGATGGTCTGCATATTACCTCTTTATGAGATAGGATACTTGAGATCTGTCACATGTTTTTGACCTAATCTCTACTTATCCTCTAATCATACTGTGCTATAGCCAAAACTGAAGTTTGGAATTATTGTTTGTTTCTTCCTCTGTTCTGTGACTTTGCTTAGACTGTTCACTCCCTAGACAACTCTTCCTTCTTATCTCTGGTTGAAACCCTCCTACTTCGGGAAGGCTCTTCTCAAATTCCTCTTCTTCCCTGAGGCCCTTCTTGATCCCCAGTTTGTTGCAATGGTTTAAATCTCTGTTTTAAACCATTGGCTACTCAGTGTTTCCCCTCCGTCACTTACTAGAGTTGGCCCCACCTTGCATTTGGGGTGCTTATCCCTGTCATCAAACTGCAGGCTCCTTGCTTGTTTTCTCTGCCCCATCTGGCACAGTGCTTTTCACAGGGAAGATGCTTAGTAAATACAACGTTTCTCTTTTTTTTAAAAATTGTGTCTTAAAGCCTACTATATTCTTTTGGGTGTGTCACTAACCCTTTGAGTATTTTTTTCCTCATCTATGAAGTTAAAGCGTTACATTTTATTTTAGTCCATTCACATTTTCATCACAGTTGCCTTCCTAAAAGCAAACCTGATTTCATCATTATTCTACTTCAAAATCTTTGTTTTCCATTGTCTATAAGATAAGCTTCTTGGTTTGGCATACAAAGTCTGTATTGTCAGGACTCTTTTATTGGAGGTTACAGAAATGCAAATTGACTAAAACAGAAAGAGGAATTTATTGGCTTGTATTATGGACAAGTCTAGGGCTCCACCTGTATCAAGCATGACTGGATCCAGGTGCTCATACAATATCATGAGACATCTACCTCTATCCATCTCCCCGCAATTTTTAAATTTGATTTTACTTTCTAACAAGTTCTACCTATAAGGTGACAGAGATGGCTACTAGTAACCTTAGCAATAATCTCTTTTTGGCCCAGCTTGAGGCCCTTGCTTAATCCTGAGATAATCATTGGTCAAAGAGATGGAGTACTTTGATTCATTAGGCCTTGGTGGCCTGTCTGTAGAAAGGGGAAGGGGCACCAACCTAAACTACATGGACCGACACTGGGGGAAGGAGGGTTTTCCAAACAGAGGCTCCAACTAATCTCTTGCCTTGTCTGACATTCTGCCTCACGCATCTCAGGCTCTAACTGTACTAAACTTTGCAACAGTACCTAAATATCCTTTACTCTCATAACTCATTCTTGTGACACACCCCTTCTTTTGCCTGAAGTGTCTTGTCTCAGCCTCCCTTTGATTCTTACTAGCAAAATCTTTTTTTTTTTTTTTTTATCATTTAGGATCTTGTTAAATGGCCCCTCTGCCAAGGGTCCTTTTTTGTGTTGTGACCTGTTGGCGGTACTTCTCTCTCACTAGCCCCATGCTCTGAGGATGACAACTTGGTTTGTTGTCTTCACATCCCTAGGCCAGAGTGTGCTGCTGCCAGGTATACAATAGACTTTTAAATTTTTAAAAAATAATTTTATTTTTATTTAAAAAATTATATTTCTAGATTTCTACATTAAGTTATGTGGGTTTTCAAATTTGTTGAAAATAGATAACAAACATTAACATGTGGACAGTGTTTTGTCAGGGCACTATTTTAATGAGTCTTAGTTTTAAATGTCTGCTTCAGTAATTCATGTGAATCTTTCTTTTTTATAGAGGACCCACAGACATGAATTATTTACTCCTCCAGTGATAGGTTCTCACCCTGATGAAAGCGGAAGCAAATTCCAGGTTAGAACATTATTCTAGTTATTTAGGGGGTGTAAGTATACAAATTTAATACTTACTGCTTATTATAATTTACTGAATTTTTAATGAAAATTAACCACTAGTAACTGTTTGACTAGCTAACTGACCTGTGCATGCCCACTGTTGATAAAGTCCATGAGTCCTGCAAATCTCTATTAAAAGCATTAACTTCCTTCTTTGAAGCAGGCCCTGGGATTATGTAGCCCCCAGAGAGTCTCTGGCACCAAGACGGACCCCTAGTCCTCCCAGTCCATTTGCTATACACTACACTGGCTCTGTCCAACTCTCAGCATTACCCTTTGCCCTCACTCATACTCCAAAATACTGGTCCTTGCCCAGCCCAGCCCTCTAGTGATCACCACACCTTTGTTCAACTAAAATGTAGTATATCATTTTAGTACTTTATATGGCACTAAAGAACAACATTTATAGAATGAATGAGATGTCACAGACAGGCCACAGGGCTGTTGGGATCCGAGGAGCAGAGGTAAAAGGGAGAGTTTCCTTCATGTGTGCTCCTTCCACTTTTATACCTTGGAAAGTGATTACCAACCAGCACTCTCGCTTTTGTTCCAGCAACACAATCACTGTCAGCCTGTCTGTGGCTCTCTTTCTCTCTCCAGCACACAGAACCCTGCAGTGGGGATAATTCCTTGGCTACTTGTGTCTGGGCTCTACCATTTCTGCAAGGTTCCAAATAGGTTCTGAAGAGGCCCAGCCTCTTTTAAGATTCACCAAATTCTCTGCCAAGTTAGATGAGAAACCATGATGATGAGTAGTCTCATAGATACTAAAACCATAATACTAGAGCATGCTCAAATTAATGCTTGATTGCAGCACTGTAGGACAAGACATTTATAGTATTTGATAGTTTCTGCTTTTAACTTTTATTAAGAGAAAAACATATAGTATGTTTTTGGAAATTTATATTATGTATATTTCTCAAATATAAATATATATGAGAATAAATATATTTATATTTGTATAAATATACATATATATTTATGGTCTCCTATGGCAACTTTGATACCCACAGTCCGGAAGCAATATTTCTCCTCTCCACCAAAGTAACTTTAAGCTTAGCTAAATAATTTATTTTTCTTTTCAGTCTTTCCAAGCTATTTAATTTTATATCCTTGGTGGTAAGTTCCCTATTTGAACTACCACTTATAATACCTATATGGTGGTCTCCCTTTAAAGACTGCAAAATGGTGTCCTCAGGAATCCTTTCTTGCAGCTTTGTATCCCTGTGTTGCTCATTTGCTTGATCAATTGATTGAGTGATTGATTTATTTTATGTGAATTGCAATGTTTTTCCCAGTTTTTAAAATTTATTTTTATTTTCTTAACTGTCTTTTTGAAGAACCTAAGTCCTTAATTTTGTTGAAGTCCAACTAACAATTTTTTTTTTATTGGATATTTTTGGTGTTGTGTCTAAGAAATTTTTACCTAATCCAGTTTTTAGGTTACAGGTCTGATATACTTTTATTTATTTATTTTATATCTTTTTCTTTAGATTTATCTCTAAGTATTTCAATTTTTTAAAACTATTTTAAATGTACATTATACTCCTGTGTTGCTTTAGGTTCATGTTTTTTAAGAACTCCAATTGTTGTTCCACTTATTAATGCCTTCATTGGTTGATTCCTGTATGTGCCCTAACTGGGGATCAAACCCACAACCTTGGCATATCAGGATGATCCTCTAACCAACTGAGCTACACATCCAG
>NW_005362075.1:1981123-1989079 GCF_000412655.1 Myotis brandtii
TTTTTAATTAAATCTTTATTGTTCAGATTACATTTGTTCCTCTTCTTTTTTTCCCACCCCATAACTCCCCTCCTCCCAGTTCCCGTTTCTTAAAAGAATATATTTTCAATCTTTAAGAATTTATTTTGTTTTATTTTAGCTTAAAACAATAGAAACCCTATTGGGCAATACAACCAAAATTGGAGATGTAATTGTTCTTGGAATGATAACACAGTTAAAAGAGGTAAGTTAAACTGAATAAGCATCATACTTTTATGTACACCCTTCAGATTAATGAAATGTCAGTTACATATAGCATCTCTACAGAGGTACAGGAGCATAGTCTTTTTTAAAATATATATATTTTTATTGTTTTTAGAGAGGAAGGGAGAGAGAGAGAGAGAGAAACATTAATGATGAGAGAGAATCATTGATCGGCTGCCTCCTGCACACCCCACACTGGGGATCGAGCCCACAACCTGGGCATGTGCCCTGACTGGGAATCGAACCATCACCTTCTGGTTCATGGGTCAACACTCAACCACTGAGCCACACCTGCTGGGCAGGAGCACAGTCTTCATTGATGGTTCATACCTCAGTCACCAAGTAGCCTTTTCATCTGTATTTGGTTTCCTGGGAGACATCTGGAAGGAGTGTCTTCTACAGATTGCATAGTCTGCAGTTAGTCTCCCAGTGACCTCTGGTTGCACTGAGAGTACTGAGTTTCTGAACAAACAAAGCTGCAGACCATATCCTGGTCCCTTGGAGACACTGTTGACTCTCTTAGGTGAAGGCACCTGGTGAGGTCCAATGGCAGCCAGCAAGTGTCCTCTTGCCATCTCTTGATCTTCAGTGGTCATTCTTTGAGTATCTAGAAGTCTAAGTCTCAGTTAAGTGGTTTGTCTGATGTCACCAGATTAGTAAATGGAAAAGCCTAGACTAGGAATTGTTGATTTTTAAAAAAATATATTTTTATTGATTTCAGAGAGGAAGGGGGAGGGAAAGAGAGAGAGAAACATCAATGATGAGAGAGAATCATTGATCAGCTGCCTCCTGCACGCCCCCTACTGAGGATTGAGCCCGCAACCCGGGCATGTGCCCTTGACCGGAATCGAACCCGGGACCCTTCAGTCCACAGGAACCAAACCAGCTAGGGCAGGAATTGTTGATTTTTTTAAGTATACTATACTCTCTACTATATTCTGTTGTCAAAATTGTCAGTATTTTAATTATTTTATTATTGTATTCATTTTTACATAATTGTGGACATATGTCTTTTAATTTGTTTTTAGGGAAAATTTTTTCTGGAAGATCCGACGGGCACAGTACAACTGGATCTTAGTAAAGCTATATCCTTCACTTTTATTTTCTTAAACCTATATCCTTCTCTTTTATTTTTTTAAATCTTCAAGTTAGGGAAATTGATTATATATCATTCCCAAATTTAGCTATTTGGTTTCCTGGTGTAACTTTCATATGGTGGTGGTGTAGGAATTTACTGTAGAAACACAATCCTAAGTAGAGACAAAAATACTACTTCCCTCTTATCTGGAGAGTCCAGACAAATCACTGAGGGAGTTAATAACATGCCAAGAATGATTTATACTGTCAATATTACCAGGCTACGTCCTAGAATCAGACATAGGTACATTTCAAGCTAAAATTTTTTAAGGTGTGATCTAGCCATAGTTTCAAATGTGAAGTCTTTAATTATTATTTAGAAGTCCTGTCAGGCCCAAAATGTGTGTTGACTATCACTACCTCAAGCATAGAAATAAAATTATTTTCCTCAACTGTGTGTACCAGTTCCATAGTGGTTTATACACAGAGTCATGCTTTGTCTTAGCAGAAGGTAAGTCAGTATTCATCATTCTACAGTAAAACCATTTTTACATTGTTTAAAATACGTTAACATGGTATAATTTGGGAGAATAGCAATTATAAAAGCATACTTTTGACAACTTAAAATGACTCTCAGTCTGCTAATTGGCACGGGTTTCTTTTTGGGTTGATAAAAGCAGTCTGAAATCAGTGGTGATGGTTATACAACTTGTGAATATACTAAAATTTTTACTTTATATACTTTTAAAGGTGGATTGTATGATATGTGAATTATATCAATAAAGTTGAAAAAAAACAGATTTTACATAGGGTCATAAGATAAAAGATTTCCTAATCAGGGTACCTTATCTCTCTTTATTGACGCATGCATTGTGAGTAAAATGAAAAGTTTCAATTCTGAATCTATTTCTATTTCATGAGGGTTTTTTGTTTGTTTGTTTTAATAGAACTGAGACTGTCTCTGGATCTGAAGTTGTTTTCTAGCTCAGTGGGACTGGCAACTTCTGCAGTTAGTTGACAAGGGATGAGATGACAGCCTAGTATTACTGCTTTGTGTTCTATAGTTTTGTCCTTTCAAACAAGAAGAAGAATTGGATAAATGAAAGTGATTTTTGACTTATGTTTTTTCAGGTTGGTTTGAAGATCAGGTGTTTCATGTCAATGCCTTTGGATTTCCACCCACTGAGCCCTCTAGCACTACTAGGTATAAACATGTTTGACTTAAACTCTTTAGGAATTTTGTAATGCTGACAGTAATGAATGTTAGATATATCATATCTCGGTTATTACAAGGCCTCAGGCTTTGTGTCAGAACTCAAAGAGCAATGGAAAATTAGAGTTAGAAGACTGGGTAGTATGTGTAACTGAAAACTAGTGGATTGACTCCAGATCAGTTGCAAAAGCATTTCCATACTTGTCTTTAACTGGAAAAGATTGCCAGTTGAACTGTCTTACTTGTCTGTAGGGTAGATGAGAAGTTCAACTGAGATAAGAGAGAGGAAAAACACTTAGGAGAATATAATTGCCATCCTATATAATAAAAGCCCAGCAACCATAATGGCAGAACGACTGCTTGACCAGTCACTATGAGGTACTGACCACCTCTTGGTCCCTTTCCCTGGCCAGCAGGCTCCGATTGCCAATGACGAATTGGGACCCGGGGTGGGTGGCGGGGGATGTGGGCAGCACCAGGCTAAGACCCCCACCCTGCCTGTCGCCCCACACACAGAGGGCGACCAGCGGTGGCGGCGGGGGTGGGGCTGATGAGCGGCCGACCTCTTGGTCCCTCCCCCAGGGCCTTCAGGCTCCCACCACTGGGTGTGAAATGGGTGGGTGGCTGCAGAGGGCAGGGCCAGCTGCCAGCAGCCTGGGAAGATGGCCCTGATCGCAGGCTGGGCCTAGGGACTGTACCCGCACACAATTTTGTGCGCCGGGCCTCTAGTGATAATATAAAATTCTTGTTTTTATATTCTACTGAGTCAAAGTTACAAGAGGCAGCTTCTGTAGCTCTTTAATATAAGTGAAAGCACCATAATATTAGAGTTATTCCAAAAGGGCCTTCTCTGAGAGGAGTGAGTTCCTATCATTTGAGCTATTTGAGCAGAGGCTGACTGATGGTATAAAAGTATAGCTGGTGGGCTGTGTGTTGAACGTTGTCTACAGACCTTTCTTTCCCCTTTGAGATGTTAAAACACATTTTGAGTTAGTTCCAGTGTTTAAAAATAGATTTCTCATAAAAGTCTAGATTTCTGAGTTCTCTTGAACCATCAGATCTGAGAACATGGTGCCTGAATTCTCACCTAGCTACAACCCTACTGCAGGTTATATGTGTGCACCCTAGCTCGTTCCTAGTCAGCCTCAGCTGGCGGCTACTTTGATATCTGTGTTTCCTCCTTGAAGCCTTGCCAGCATTTGAGTTTGCTACCTCTGGGGGAATTAAAGTTGCATTCTAACTTTAGAATCTATTGTAATGGTAAAGATTTAAAGGAGTGTGAGGATTAAGATTTTAGTTCTACATACCTGTATCAATTCAGGTGCAGAGGCCATGTCTCCGGGCTGGGAGTCACTGGCAGGGCAGCCTTTGCAGTGCAGCCCCTCTTCCTTTGAAGTCATTTGGGGACAATGCTGGTCACACTAAGGAGAACACAAGCCCTCATCAAGCCAGCTCTCTTTTAAGTGAATGTTTTTAATGCTAGTTTGTGGCTTTTTACAACCTGGTAGGGTTTCCTTGAAATACATTTCAATCAGAATTGCTGTCTTGGTGTTTTAGTTTCATACAAGCTTCAAAATTACTACTTGAGAATGAGAGGTGTAATTAAGGAAGCTGGCCATGAGAATTACCATTTGTATCAATTTAGCAAAGAGATTATCATTGTAATGTCTCAAATAATATTCCATTTAAATTATGCCATTTTTTCCTAAATTGAACTGATCTCTGTGTTTAGTACACCAAAGACTAGTATGAGTTGTCACAAAGTACATTAAAATGAAATAATCATTTTATTCCTGTTAGGATTATAAATTACTTTTCTCTTTAAACACCTTCCAAATAAAACTCTGGTGGTAGTCAGTGGATTCAGCAACAGTTATTTTATTAAGTATTTTTTTATGTGCAAATAAGCACAAATAATGGTCCTGTCCCAAAAGGATTTATACTAACCTAATGCCTTCCCACCATTGCACAGTATATCATATAGGTTTGTTATCCTAGAATTTCTAGAATATTTCTTTCTTTTCAAATTTGACAACTTAGGATAATATGTACTGTCAGGCCTTCCTCTTGATCCTGTACTTGCACCTTATATTTCATGAACCATGGACAGATGATGTTAGTAAGTCTTGTCTGAGCTTTAATTTCTGAAGAATCAGTTTAATAGGTATTTCTTTCTGTGATGCTCTGGCTTATGCTTGGGTATATATTAAATTGAAGTCAGCATACAATTGTATCAACTTACTGCATTCCTCTGATAACTGCTAGATTATAACTGTAAGGTCATACCTTTGAAAATGCCAAGTATAATTGGTGGCAACAGTAACAGCTACCATGTCTGAGTGCTCACAGTGTACTAAGGGCTACCTAGTTCTAGTATACCTCCAAATTTTCACAATTCTGGAATGTAGGCTAGCCTTTGTAGATATTCTTACCCCTTAGGACAAATTAGAAGTAAAATTGTTTGGTCAAATAATTAGTACTCTTTTTGAGCACTTTGATTAGATATTGTTCAAATTGAGTACCCATTTTTCTTTCAACTACATGGGAAATTATGATTTATTTTAGTATTTGCTTTAGTTTTAAAAGGCACAGATATAGCCTATTATGAATTTTATTTTATTTTTTTTTTAAATTTTTTATTTTTTTTCTTTTTAAAAAAATATTATAAGTATTACATTTCTCATTTTAGAACATTTAAGTAAACTTGTTTGCTACAAATAATACATTTTCATGGTACTATATACATTGATGGGAGGAAAAACCTCATTAGATAGAAAGAAGTTTAATTTGTAAAATTATAAAAATACCAGAGGCCCGGTGCACGAAATTTAGTGCACTGGGGGGAAGTCCCTCAGCCCGGCCTGCGCCCTCTTGCAGTCTGGGACCCCTTGCTCCTTACCGCCTGCCTGCAGCGGAGGCAGGAGAGGCTCCCACCACCACCACGGCACTCACCAGCTGTGAGCCCAGCTTCTGGCTGAGCAGTGCTCCCCCTGTGGGAGTGCACTGACCACCAGGGGGCAGCTCCTGCATTGAGCTTCTGCCCCCTGGTGGTCAGTGCATGTCATAGTGGCTGGTCCTTTCACCATTCAGTCGATTTGCATATTAGTGTTTTATTATATAGGATCTTCCAGAGATTATTGAAGATAATAATTGTGTTATAATTACCTAGGGCATACTATGGAAATATTAATTTTTTTGGAGGGCCTTCTAATACATCTGTAAAGACTTCTGCAAAACTAAAACAACTAGAAGATGAGAATAAAGATGCCATGTTTGTGTTTATATCTGATGTTTGGTTAGACCAAGCAGAGGTGTTGGAAAAACTTCACACCATGTTTTCTGGTAGGTTTCATTTTTTTTATTATTATTATTCTTTTTTGAACGATTATCAGGGGTCATGTTTTAAAACTAAATTCTTAAAAAATACATTTTTTAAGTAGTTTATTTTAAAAAAACACTTTGAGTCAGCAGTGAGATATTTTAAGTGGGTTCATCTTAAAGGCTCACATTTTTACATTTGAAAAATAACTGTGTGTGTGTGTGTGTGTATTCATGGTACATAAGAATTAGTCCTAAGTATAGTATAAGAGTGAACAAGAGCTTGGACTTGGGGTCTGACATAAATTGCAGCCTAATACCTTGGGCAGATTACTTAATTTCTCTTCAGCTTCTAGAGATGTCAGGAGGGTATTAATCAACCCATTGCAGGGCCTGGCATATAATAAGTGCTCACTGGACCTACTATTACTATTACCATTACTTATAAATAATAAGTTATTAAAATATTGTTTTTATTATTAACAACCCATGGCTAAAGGCTTTTAAACCTGACTTGTAGATTAGAAAAATAATGATATTTATTCTCATATTTTTAGGTTATTCACCAGCACCTCCAACCTGCTTTATTCTGTGTGGCAATTTTTCATCTGCACCATATGGAAAAAACCAAGTTCAAGCTTTGAAAGGTATTAAGGGTCTATTGAATAAATGTTTCTATATTTATATAAACTAACAAAAAATTATCTATATTTTAATTTTATTCAAAGGATACAGGGTTCTAACTAATGAAACAATTTGATTCTTATGTGCATTATGTATAAATTAAATTTAATATCCCTTTAAAATTTTAGATTCCCTAAAAACTTTGGCAGACATAATATGCGAATATCCCAATATTCACCAAAGGTAATGATTTCTACTGCTATATTTTTTATTTAAACAATTTTATTTTAAAAAAATGAATCTTATGTTTGATATCAGTGATTATTAAGAAGTGAATAGAAGAAAAAGTTGAGGAAATTAGTACAGCTAAGAGATAAATTATCCTCACATCATGATAATGTGTGTTACACTATACTGGAGACTTGTAGTTCAAACTATTAAAAGTGTGAGTGACAATTTCAACCATGTTTTGAATTTCTTGGTGATATTACTCTACGTCAGGGGTGAGGAACTTCTGGCCCGGAAGCCATATCATTTGGCCCTGCCAAGGCAACCACAGGTGGGTCTTGAAATTCAATAAATCTAGGAGCTTTTTTCATAGCAACATAATTTTTAAGCTGATAATTTTGTATGGTTCTTGAATGATGTTATAAATATCCAAATGGCCCTTGGTAGAAAAAAGGTCCCCCACCCTGCTCTAAGTATAGAGCTTCATTCTTCAATAGGATAGTCACTGGCCACATGTGTCTCTTTAAATTAAATTATTTAAAGTTAAATAAAATCTAAAATTTAGTTGCACTAGCCACAGGTCACGCACTCAGTTATTGGACAGTGCAGTTATGTCATTGCAAAAGGTCTACTGGTAATGTTGGTCTGGAGACTCTTAGTAGTTCATTTATTAAAATGCATGTAATTTTTAAATCTCTTAAAATTATTACTTAATTAAAGGCAATAACTTGTTTTTAGAAAATTGGATTGGTTTGCAATTTTTTAAAATGAATTATGTTGAATTTTGCTACAGTAGTCGTTTTGTGTTTGTACCTGGTCCAGAGGATCCTGGATTTGGTTCCATCTTACCAAGGTAAGTTTTATTCAGATTTTGTGACAGTAAAGAAAATTTTATAAAGTTTAAAAATATACACTGTTTCACATAAATTGTTTTTATAGGCCACCACTTGCTGAAAGCATTACTAATGAATTCAGGCAAAGAGTGCCATTTTCAGTTTTTACTACTAATCCTTGCAGGTAAATATTAAAATTTTGTGTTTTTTTTTTTTTCCTTTCATTTAAAAATTCTTATAATGTGTCTCTGAAGTGTGACTATTATGAGATAAATATAAAATTTCACTTTATGTTTCTCACAACTTTGAAAATATTTTAACTATATTTAAATAATTCACTAATAATGAATTTAGAAGTTTGATTAATGGAGTTTTCTTTTTAATTAAATCTTTATTGTTCAGATTATTACATTTGTTCCT
>NW_005362075.1:1990764-2012961 GCF_000412655.1 Myotis brandtii
CTCTTTCCTCCTAGTTGTAGAACTTCCACTCAGCCAGCCTTCCTGTGGTTCTGGATGATGTCCGTTCCGTCTTTTAGTTGTATTTTTGAAGTGGTTGTTCGAGGCAGCAAACTCCGGTGTTTACCTATGCCGCCATCTTGGTTTCTCCTAATGGAGTTTTTTTTTTTTTTAATATTTTTTTATTGAGTTCAGAGAGGAAGGGAGAGGGAAAGAGAGATAGAAACATCAATGATGAGAGGGAATCATTGATCAGCTGTCTCGAGTCTACATGTGCCCTAACTGGGAATCAAATTGTGACCTCCTAGTTCATAGGTCGATACTCAACCACTGAGTCACCTCAGCCTGGAGATTTTAAAATAGATATTCTCATTACATACACATCCTTTTAAAAAAGTGACAATGGAAGAATGAAAAGATTACAAGTTTACTATTTGTGCCACTTACTGTGATCATTGGCTCTTCTGAGTGCATACCCACAGTCCTTGGTTCTCCTCTTTTCTGCCCACATTCACTCCTGCTGTGACCTTATCTATCCCCATGGCTTTAAATACCTATGTTTTGACAACTCCCACATTTATATATCCAGCTCAAACCTCCCAAACTTCAGCCTCACATATGCCTACTCATCATTTTCCCTTGGATGTCTAATAAACAACTCCAGACTGAACCTCTGATCTTCTTCCTCCCCTGTCAGGCCCCAACTTGTTCTGTAGCCTTCCTCATCAGAGTTCATGGGACTTTTATCCTTTCAGTTGCTCAGGCCCAAAACTTTGGGTTTCTCTCACATGCAGTTTTACAGGTGGTCCTTCAACCTTTTTAAGGAAGGCTTCAAAATATACCCAGTATTGGCTGCCTCTCTACAGCTTCATGCTTGTGACCCTCTGTCATCTGCTAGCCGGGGTTACTGTAATAGCCTTCTGGTTGGTCTCTAGCTTCTACCCCTACCCTTCTGTAGTCTATTCTTAACACTATGTTAGAGGATCCTTTAAAATGTAAGGCCCCTTACTGATCCTAAAAGATGGGACACCTCATGTCATACAGTAACAGCCAATATCCTTGCGATGGTAGTCAGGCCCTGTATGAAATGCCTCTGATTTCCTCTCCTACTTTTCCTCCTCATTTATTCTGGTCATTACAGCTTTTTTTTTTTTTTTTTCTGTTCATCAGATGTGCCAAGCATGCTACATCTTTTTTTTTTTTTTTTTATATTTTTATTGCTTAAATTATTACAAAGAGTATTACATGTTTCTCCTTTTTTCCCCCCGCCCTTGACAATCCCCTGGCCGCCAATGGTTATGCTTATATGCAAGCATGCTACATCTTAAAGCATCTGCTATACCTGTTCCATCTACCTGCCATGTTCTTCCTCTATCTGCCTCTCTCACTTCTTCAAGTCTGTGCTCAAATCAAACTGCATTATGAGCCTACCTGTTCTGATCCTCTTCTTTCATACTCCAGCCTTCTAGACCTCTCTCCCCACAAATGTTCCACTTGACCTTTTTCTTTTTCCCATGCATGTAATCATCTTCCAACATACTGTATAATTATCATGTTTATTGTTTTTTTCTCTGATCACCCTCTTCTCATTAGAATGTAAACTCCATGAGGACTGGGATCCTTTTGTTTTGTTCACTCATTCCTAGAATAGTTCAGTACACATATTAAGAGCTCAATAAATTACTGTCTAATGAATGGACAAATAGATAAATTCTGATTGAATTTTTGCTGTGGTAAACAATGGAAAGTGGGAATGATTTTGTATTATAAAACCATTTGCCTGCCCAAACCGGTTTGGCTCAGTGGATAGAGCGTCGGCCTGCGGACTGAAAGGTCCCAGGTTCGATTCCGGTCAAGGGCATGTACCTTGGTTGTGGGCACATCCCCAGTAGGAGGTGTGCAGGAGGCAGCTGATTGATGTTTCTCTCTCATCAATGTTTCTTACTCTCTATCCCTCTCCCTTCCTCTCTGTAAAAAGCCAATAAAATATATTTTTTTAAAAAACCCATTTGCCTTTTAAATTACCTCATATTTTTTTCTGATGAAGTCAAATTCAACTACTATTTTTATTTCAGAATTCAGTATTGTACACAAGAAATTATTGTCTTTCGTGAAGACTTAGTGAATAAAATGTGCAGAAACTGTGTCCGTTTTCCTAGTAGCAATTTGGATATTCCTAATCATGTAAGTTCACAGTCTTCTTTATAAAACTATTACATGTTGCGTCACGTAAAATTTTGTTAAGCCACTTGATAATTTACCCTCTAATGTTTATATAAATTATGGTTATAATCTGAACATACTTTTGTCAGTAAGTTAATATTTGTTAGTAATCAGTGTTTCTCAACTTTCTCACTGAAATATCTCCTAATGGGTGGAGGAAAACCCAGAAGCAGCAGGAAATTTCACTGAAGCTTCCTTGTTTTGTCCTAAAACTCATAAATCTTACATTGTACTTCAAAATATATGTGTATGTGTTTTAATAAAATGTTCATGTTTACTAAGTATTTCCTGTGATATCACAGAAGGATGTGTAGGGCTTATCTTGTAGCTTCAAGGTTCCATGATACATGTACCCCCTTTTCAGAAGTTATGAAAATAGATCATACAGAGCATTTTCTATATTTATTTTATAATAGCTAAAGCTTATATAGGCTAAATATCTATTCTTGGCATTGCTCAAGCTATGAATTATTTTTAGTTGAACAGAATTACTAAATGAGTTTATTATAAAGTATACTAGTAAGTACAGTTGCTCCAATTTGACTATTGGGGGATTGGATTTTACAGTAAATTATATTAAATGAAAACTCAAAAATTTTTCCTAAACTATAGGATAGTCAATCTCATTTCATCTCTGTGTTTCCCATAGCTCTGTAATTCAGAGTTCTAATTGTTTCTCAAATTTTCTTATTCTTTTTGGTAACTAATTTGAAATTGTTGGTTGTTTTAACTTTTACAAATGAACTAAAGTTTGTTTTGTATCATTGTTTTTAGTTTGTGAAGACTATCTTATCCCAAGGACACCTGACTCCTCTACCCCTCTATGTCTGCCCAGTGTACTGGGCATATGACTATGCTTTGAGAGTGTACCCTTTGCCTGATCTACTTGTCATCGCAGACAAATATGATCCTTTCACTTTGACCAATACTGAATGCCTCTGCATAAACCCAGTAAGAATGTAGTTAACATTATATAGTCATAGTTTGTCAAGATTAGAGTGTTATTTCTTTAAATTTAAAATGTGTATTTAAAAATATTACTGTTAGAGTAAAAATATACTATTAATGAAACACTGAATTAGTTTGGTATATACTGAAAGTTCTTGAACCTTCAGTATTGCATGTGACTATAAAGTAATGTGATTTTTTTCTAAAATATATATATATACACCAAAGCTTATAAATCCAAATGAATATTTTCTCTTCAAAGTAACTTACCTTGGGATTCCTTTCAGGGAATTGCTTTCAAAGCCTGTATCCATTCTCTTTAAACATATAAATGGTACTTACCCTTTAAGGAGGATTTTGATTTTTAGAAGTTGCCCAAGTCCCCAAAATCTAAACCTGATAAATGTGGAAATTCTTATTGAGACACATTTTATTACTTCGTTTTTTATGCAGAACCTTGAAATTGCTTCAGAATCTTGAAGTTGCTTCAGAATTTCGGCAGAAGTATGATTGACTTTAAATTTAGGGAATACAGACTGCATAAACATTGTGGTTGATATCAAAATGTCTCCACTAGAGGCTTTATGCTCTGTATGCTTCCTTAATTCTGGTGAATTTTATACCTTAATACAGTGGTTTTCAACCTTCCTAATGCCGCGACCCTTTAATACAGTTCCTCATGTTGTGGTGACCCCCAATTTCATTGTTACAAATTGAACATAATTAAAGCATAGTGATTAATCACAAAAACAATATGTAATTATATATGTGTTTTCCGATGGTCTTAGGCGACCTCTGTGAAAGGGTCGTTCGACCCCCAAGGAGGTTGCGACCCACAGGTTGAGAACCGCTGCCTTAATACTTTTTGTTTCATTTAGGTCATTACTAGAAACATCGCGCCTTCCTATTGGTTACTGCTTCCTCAAACACACACTTACTGTGCCCGCCTCCCAGGGCGCCTCATCACAGAACTGTTGACATTTTGAACCAAGTCTTTGTTGTGGAGCTCTGTCCTGTGCACTGTAGGGTATTTAGCAGGATCCCTGATTCAATCCACTGGATGCAAGTAGCAGCCCCCAATTTATAACAATCAAAAATGTCTGAGGATATTCGACAAATGTGCCCTGGGGGGCAAAATTGTCCATGGTTGAAAACTACTCTAAGGATGAGCATAATCAACTGATTTTATTTTATTGTTTGAAATTTGTGGCCTGATTTTTGTAGATTATTCACAATTTAATATTCTTTAACAGAGGCTATATCCTTATTTAAATCGAATAGTTTGGGTATTCTCATAATTAATGCTTTATTTGAAAATGCCTTATTTCTGAATTTTTCCTCCTTTTCATCCTGTAGGTGAATAAACCACTTTCTACCATAATTACATCTTTTTTACCTTATTTATACCTTTTGGGTCCAAAACTTGCCTTTGACATTGCTTCATCCCTTCTTAATACTTATGTACATTAATGAATGCCTGCAATTGGCATGGCAATGGGCCAGGGACACAAAGACTGAAAGGACAGAGTCTCTACCCTAGTTTAGTAGTGGACAGACATCTGTATGTGTGTTCAGTTGCTTTGAGGGCATGTTGAAGGGCCATGAAACCCAGATTTTCACTGGGGAGAGGGATAGGAAAAATTTCTTAAAGATTCTGGGTGTCTTATATGCATCTTTAACATCACACAGTACTGTTTAGTCCTTATACTAAGTAGAGCCACTCCTACTTATATTTCCAGTCACACCTGTTAGCATAAGATGGTCGAGCCAACTTGAAAGATGTTTGCTTTAAGTGTAGATATTTTATAGTAATATCTTCTCTCTGTGTAAAGATCAAGCAAAAATCTGTCACATCACTTTATAGTCACATGTTATAACTTTTAAAGTCATGATGACCAAGGAATTTGATTTTAAAAACAGGAATTTTTCTATAAATGAGTATTCATTTACAGACATTTTTTCCCCCCAAAGGGCTCTTTTCCAAGAAGTGGATTTTCATTCAAAGTTTTTTATCCTTCCAACAAGACAGTAGAAGATAGGTAAGTGTGCCCACAGAAACTGGCAGAACAAGCTGTTTCTTAGTGCTATATTGCTAAAGACCAAACGTTCTGTAGGTGTGTTGAGGTTTTTAAAAATGTCTGCAGTGACCTATTGGAAATGTTCTAGGCTGAAGTTATTGTGGTCAGGCTGTGTGACATAGAATATTATGTATTTGATGGCATGTTTGTGATGATATAGATCAAGCATTGTTTTCTCAGGGAAATCTTGGACCAGCTATGGAGGTGGGCTAGTTTTCTCACAGTCTGACTTCTAATAATGTTCATATTATTCTGAGAGCACAGTCCTGCCCTCCACATGGTTGAGTCTCAAAACCTAGGTAATCTGTCTTAAATTGGCAGCAAAGAATTTGGAAGGAGCTGGGTGCAAGTGTGGTGATGGGCAGGGGTTGGAGTTGGGGGAAGGTCTTTTTTTAAATATATTTTTATTGATTTCAGAGAGAGGGAGAGAGATTGAAACATCAATGATGAGAAAGAATCATTGATTGGCCGCCTTTTGCATGCCCCCACTGGGGATCGAACCCGAAACCCAGGCATATGCCCTTGACCAGAATCGAATCCGGAACCGCCGCCCGCCCCCACCCCACCGCCCCTGTTCCGCAGGCCGATGCTCTATCCACTGAGCCAAACCGGCTAGGGCTGGGGGAAGGTCTTGAGGTAAAAAAGAGAATAATCACCTGGTGGGTAGTGGTTTTCCAAGGGTGATCTATAGATCACCTGCATCAGAGTCCTTGAGGATCCTTGTTAAAAATATATTGCCCTAGCTGGTTTGGCTCAGTGGATAGAGCGTTGGCCTGTGGACTGAAGAGTCTCAGGTTCGATTCTGGTCAAGGGCACATGCCTGGGTTGCAGGCTCAGTCCCCAGTAGGTGGCGTGCAGGAGGCAGCCAATCAATGATTCTCTCTCATTGATGTTTTCATCGTTCTCTCCTTCTCCCTTCCTCTCTGAAATCAATAAAAACATTTAAAAGAAAAAAAAAGTTAAGTTCTGGGATCCCATCACACATTTAGCAAATGGCTTGCTCTGTAGTTATAGGGCCCATAAATATGCATTTTGATGCTATGTCCCTTGTCAGGCATCCTAACATGTAATGTCAGTTAATCAAACATATTTTGAAAAAACTACACTTCCTGTTAAGAGCAAATAACCAGCCCTGGCTGGAGGTTTGACTGCTGATCAGGGCACATACCTAGGTTGCAGGTTTGATCACCCACTGGTTGGGGTGTGTACAGGGAGGTAGCCAATCGATGTTTTTTTTGTTTGTTTTCTCTCTCTCTCTCTCTCTCTCTCTCTCTCTCTCTCCCCTTTCTTTCTCTCTTCCTTTCATTCTAAGATCAATGAGAAACATATTCTCAGGTGAGGATTAAAAAATATAAAGGAACAAATAACCAAATAACTGTCCTCTAGTTTCTTGTTAGAGAATATAATTTTGAACACACAGTTCAATTGTAATTTTTGCAATTAACAAATATATTCAAATTAAAATTAATACAATCTCATGATACAAATTCAAACAATGCTTAAAAGTATAAAACTGAAAAAAAAATAGCTCTGTAATACCTCTGCTTTCTAACCCTGAACCCATGATTAACAGTTTCTTGTATATATTTCTTTAAAAAAAAATTGTGCATTGTTCTTTCTGCTCAATACTTATGGGTGATTGAAGTCCATTCAGTTTATGAGATATTATAAGTTTTATTCTTGGATTCATTCATTTGACATATATATGACTAGAGGCCCAGTACACGAAATCCATGCACTGGTAGGGTCCCTAGCGGCTGCTGGCCAGGGCCTCCCTCCCTTCCCCCGGCCACCTGCCAGCGCCAGGGCCTCCCTGCCTTCCCCTGGCCAGCCCGCCCCCTGGTCCAACTCCCAGAAGAACTCCAGTCGAGGGGACAATTTGCATACCACACTTTTATTATATAGGATTCTTAATATATTCCAAGCATTGCTTAGTTTTTGGAATATAACCAGATACTTGAATAAAGGTTTTTAATCCATAAGCCTGACATGTGTTAGACTTTACCTAGCCCACATTGAATCCTAGCTGGTTTGGTTCAGTGGATAGAGTGTCAGCCTGTGGACCAAAGGGTTCTGGGTTCGATTCTGGTCAAGGGCACATACCTCAGTTGCAGACTCCACCTTGGCTTGAGCCCTGGTTGGAGCACGTGCAGGAGGCAACTAATCGATATGTTTCTCTTACACCAATATTTCTTTTCTGGTTTGGTTAGAGTGTCAGCCTGTGGACCAAAGGGTTCTGGGTTCGATTCTGGTCAAGGGCACATACCTCAGTTGCAGAGTTGCAGACGGCTTGAGCCCTGGTTGGAGCACGTGCAGGAGGCAACTAATCGATATGTTTCTCTTACACCAATATTTCTTTTCTTTTTTTTTTATTAAATCTTTATTGTTCAGATTACATTTGTTCCTCTTTTTCCCCAATAGTCAGTCCATTCCCTTTCTATGTCCCTGATTCATTATAATCACCAGTTCATTCTGTACATCAGATTATTTATTCACTTGATTCTTAGATTCACTTGTTGATAGATGCATGTTTGTTGTTCACAATTTGTATCTTTACCTTTTTCTTCTTCCTCTTCTTAAAGGATACCTTTCAGCATTTCGTATAATACTGGTTTAGTGGTGATGAACTCCTTTAGCTTTTCCTTATCTGTGAAGCTCTTTATCTGACCTTCAATTCTGAATGATAGCTTTGCTGGATAAAGTAATCTTGGTTGTAGGTTCTTGGTATTCATCACTTTGAATATTTCTTGCCATTCCCTTCTGGCCTGCAAAGTTTCTGTTGAGAAATCAGCTGACAGTCGTATGGGTATTCCCTTGTAGGTAATTGAGTCTCTTTCTCTTGCTGCTTTTAAGATTCTCTCTTTGTCTTTTGCTCTTGGCATTTTAATTATGATGTGTCTTGGTGTGGTCCTCTTTGGATTCCTTTTGTTTGGGGTTCTCTGCGCTTCTTGGACCTGTAAGTCCATTTCTTTCACCAGGTGGGGGAAGTTTTCTGCCATTATTTCTTCAAATAGGTTTTCAATATCTTGCTGTCTCTCATCTTCTGGCACCCCAATTATTCTGATGTTTGTACGCTTGAAGCTGTCCCAGAGGCTCCTTACACTATCTTCGTATTTTCGGATTCTTTTTTCATTTTGCTTTTCCGGTTGGGTGTTTTTTGCTTCTTCGCATTTCAAATCTTTGGCTTGATTCTTGCGCTCCTCTGGTCTGCTATTGGGTGTCTGTATAATATTCTTTATTTCAGTCCGTGTATGCTTAATTTCTAGTTGGTTCTTTATCATAGCATCGAGGGTCTCATTAGTTTTCGTGACTCTCTCCTCAAGTTTATTGACAGCTTCTAGCACATTTTTGCAAGCCCTCAAAATTGCGATTTTTAGCTCTATATCCTCCATTTCTGTCATGTTTTTTTGTCTCCGCATTTTTTATGCTTTCTTGGTGCACCCCCTAGTGGTCTTTGTGCGCAGTCTTGTTCTAGTTGAGCCTTGATTGTTGTAGTTAATACTAGAGGGATTTGACCACCAGGCCGACTGGCTGTGTGAATCAGCTGTGTCTGCCGCGGAAAACTTCTGTCCTCTGGGGAGGTGCTAATCTAGCCTTTGCCTGCGGCGATCCGGCAAATGGCTCTGCGCAGGGCTTGGGCGGGGCGGGCTCAACAGGGCGGGCGGAGGGAGCCGTTATGGTGCCCTCAGTCCTGTTCCCAGAGGCTCTGCTTCTCAGAACCCCCGGAACCGCTGCAAACCTCGGAGGGAAAGCTGCCTTCCAACTGATGCCAGACACTCCCGCTTCTCCCGTTTGGGTCCGAGTCCCCAGCGATTCGCCCGTATCTGGAGCTCAGAGTCTGAGACTCCCCCCTGACCGAAAACGACAACCGCGCTCTCAGCCACCAGCCCGCTTTGCGCGCGCACCTCCGCACCTGAGTTTTTTCCACACTGCGCCTCCTCTGAGCCTCGGTGTGCTGTTATTTTTCCTTCTAGTTGAAGAGTCTCTCCTCAGCCAGCCTTCCTGTGGTTCTGGGTGATGTCCGTTCCGTCTTTTAGTTATATTTTTGAAGTGGTTGTTTGCGGCAGCAGTCTCCGGTGTTTACCTATGCCGCCATCTTGCTCCTCCCAGCTTACATCAATATTTCTGTCTTTCCTCTCCTCTCTCTTCCACTCTCTCTGAAAACCAATAGAAAAATATTGAGTGAGGATTTAAAAAAAATTTTTTTTTTAAAGAATTGATATGGTTGCTTTTAGGTAAGGGAACCAATCTTCTGAAGTCTCACCACTTTCTGTTGTCAACACCTGGATGCCCCCGAGGGCATTTGATTTTGTGACCTCAGGATTAAGTCACCTCTGAGGGTTGTCTACCTGGTGCATATTTTGTCCACCTTCCTATTGACTTTTACTGAACTGAGATTTGGTATAAAACTTATCCTCCTATGAGAACTAGTCCTGGGAACTTTCTTTAAACAGGTCTCAGAACAAGAGAATCTGTCTGTCCCAAGCAAAAGTTGGGTGTAGCCCTGGCTTCATCTTTTCTGACCTGTATTTTCACCTTACCTGAGTTTCCTCATTTTCTTACTTTTATCTTTTTACTAGAGGCCCGATGCACAAAATTTGTGCAAGGGCTTGGCTCTTGCAGCTAAGGCTTCGTCCGGAAGGTTATCCGGTCAAATTAGCATATTACGCTTTTATTATTATAGATTATATCTGTCTACAAACCATTTACTGTGTTTCAATG
The DNA here is from genome assembly GCF_000412655.1 of Myotis brandtii. Lineage (NCBI taxonomy): Eukaryota > Metazoa > Chordata > Mammalia > Chiroptera > Vespertilionidae > Myotis > Myotis brandtii. The sequence continues at coordinate 2,000,733 of NW_005362075.1, forward strand.
AGTTGGGATGTAAGCAAATTACCCACAATGGGAGATTAACTGATTTATTATGATAGCACAAGAAACTTCAGTTATGTTTCTTGTAATGTTCCCTGATTGCCATATAGAATTGTTTTGTGTTCTAAGCTCTTCGTACAGATTTCTGTGGTAGTTCTTAACAGTGTAGTATAAGTCACTTATGTGCCTATCCCTCTTTAAAATTTCTAGCACAGTAGTACTTGACTTGCATTTTGTTGAGATAAAATAGTTGGTTCCTTTATCTTCTGTGGACTCAGATGCTGAAAATCTTGGCATAATATCTAAACTATAATTAGTATAAATAATTTGAGGAATCTTTTCAGTGCTGGATCAAACAGATGCATGTTTATTTTTGAGAGAATGAAAAATTTTCAAGATATAGTGGAATAATTTGGTCTTCCTGCTATTTAGCTTCTCCTCAGAATAAATCTTTTGTTAGAATATTTGTGAAATCATATTGTAGAGTTAGCATCAAAATGTAGTGAAAGTAGATAAGCTTAACTATTTCAATGAGTACTGTCAAATATAGTTGTTTTACTTTAAAATACAATATTGTTGATGTCGTAGAGAAATACTCTCACACTTGATCAGAATAAAAAATGGTAAAAACTTTTATGGAGGGCAATCTGACAAGATTTCTTAAGACCTAACCTGCATATACCAGCAATTCCATTTCTAGGAATTTGTCCTACAGATTATACTTGGGCATATGCATAAAAAAAGGTACAACCATTTTTTATGTAGTTTTTAGACTAGCAAAACAAACATTTAAATACATATCCATTTAAATGTATATGCTTATTTAGAAGTTTCCTAACTTAGATTTTAAAGCATTCAAGGGATTAGTTTCAAAAATTATAAATATATTTACTAATTGAAAAAAGTATAGTGTTCATAGTATTCTACCACTTATGTGTTTTTATAGCACATACCCCCCCCCCATGCATATATATGATTAGATGATATTTATAAGGATATATTTTATAAGGCTATACAATTGCTTCTGGGAGCAGAAATAGTGTGAGAGACTGACATATTTTTCCAGCACCTTTTCAATTTGGAACAATATGAATGTTTTTTAATTTAATTAACAAAACCTAAATATTAAGACATGTACAATAACTAGATTTCTAAAATGTTTCATTTTATGAATATTTCTATTTTCAGCAAACTTCAAGGTTTTTGAGATTCTTGAATACCATCGAAGAAACAAAACTCAATTTTCTGCTTAATTTTATATTTCATGTAACTTTGATATTCGGTTACAATAAAATTATGGTAAACTTTAGAATGTTTAAATTTATATTTTATGAGATTTTGATATTGTTATAATAAACATGATGGTATCCTTTACAGGTTTTATAGGAAAAATATTTTCTAATCTTTTAAGAAAAATAAGAAAATATGTATAAAGATGTAATCTAGTTATACATTTGTACCTAAAAACTGACCTTTTATTATTTCTATACTGGTTATATGCTAATGTTCATTTTAAGAAAAACAGATATTTAAACATTTTTGAATCATTATTTTAGTTTAACTTAAGTTTTTATCACCATAAGAGTCCTTAGAGTATGTCTGACAATTTTGAAACTATTTAAATTCCAAGTCACAGAATTTATTCTAATGACTAGAGGCCCAGTGCACGAAAATTCATGCACTGGGGGGTGTCCCCCAGCCCGGCCTGCCCCCTCTCACAGTCCAGGAGCTCTCGGGGGACGTCCTCCTCTGTGGGAGGTGACCAGGCCGATCAGGGGAAGGCACCACCCCATCACCCTGCTGCTGCTGCCACTGCCAGCCGCCGCAGCTGCTGGCCCTCAGCCCTTGCTTCTTAGTGCTGGCCCCGTCCCCCGCCCATTGGTGGGTGGGGGGCGATCTGGGGCCAGGCCGGCTGTGGGAGGGGCTGTGGGAGGTTGTGGCACAGCAGGTTGCACCCCGTCCAGCCTCTGTGGAGGTGTGGCGCTGGGACCGGGCTCGCTCCGCTGCCTCTGTGGCTGCCTCTGCAGAAGGGGCGGCACTGGGACAGGGACCATGCAGCCCCCTCTCCCACTGCCTCTCCTATGCCACCTCTGCAGACTGGGCCACAGCGCCGGCCTTCTTGCGCAGCACAGGCCTTCTCCCTCCTCCCGCATCACCACCTTCTCCCATGGCCTCTGCAAAAGGGACTGCGGTGCCGGACAGGCCCCGTGCCGCAGCCTCTCCCGTGCTGCCGGCCCTTGGCCCTTGTTGCTGCTGTGGCTTTGTCTGGAAGGACATCCAGAAGGACGTCTGGTCTAATTAGCATATTACCCTTTTATTAGTATGGATAGTTGAAAACCTTTGTTTCAGGATATTACTGTGATATTCATTGCATAATTATCTTTTGGCACTGGAAATTTAAAAACACAGTTCCCTTAGTTTTTACATTTAGAAGACATGTTTACTTTGAAGCAGCATGTTTTGCCATATCGGCTGTAATCACTCAACACTATTCCCTTACTTTTAGTTTATGGTGTTACAACAATAGCCCAGAAATAAATCTGAATGACAGGAAGTTAGAGGACAAAGGGTGTTTCAAATTTAGAGTAACCTAAATATTATGAAGAGGCTGAAGATACTTTTCCTGGAAATGCGCTTTTTGGGGAAAAGATAGTGATAAAAAAAAAACCAAAAATGACATTAAAGGGAAAATTCCTCAAGAAAATTTAATGTGAATGTGGTAAGTGAATCAGCAGTTAAGAATGAAGTGGTAATTTGAGATGTGGTTTGAGGATGGAAAATTCAGGGAGAATGTTAGAAGAGGCCTGATATTAGAAAAATAAGATTTAACTTTAATTTCAAGTAGCCTAGAAAAATGGAAGTTAAAGTGAAATCAAGCCCTAGCAGGTTTGGCTCAGTGGACAGAGCATCAGCCTGTGGACTGAAAGGTCCCGGGTTTGATTCTGGTCAAGGGCAAGTACCTCGGTTGCAGGCTCTTCCCTGGCCTGGGCCCTGGTCAAGAAAAAATATCCTTGAGTGAGGAATTTTTTTTTAAAAAAGTGAAATCAAGGCATAAGTTCAAAAGTTACTAATTACTTGGGGAAAAGTTGTAATTTGGGCCTTGAAAGTGGTAGTGAAATAGACACAAGGTTGATGGTCCAGTTATGAGAACCACAGAACTAAATATGAAAGATGATGGGTAGAAAGTTATAAGTGTAAACTGGGTACAAGGTGTCCCCACATTAACTCATTCATTTGGCAGATAATTGCTTCCATATATAAAGATGAGCTATTTGAGACTTTTTCAGGAACACAGTTAATGGTAGAAAGATAGGGTGTATTTAGGAGTTAGCAATGTGAAATGAGATGAAGCAAAACAATTATTTAAGAGCAGAGAAGTTGCCAGAACCAGGCAGTAAGTATCGGAATAAGACAAGACAGGAACTAGAACCAGGTGGGGATCAGCATCATCCAGAAATGAAAAGGAAGCAGAGGTCTCAATGATGCGGCAGTGGAGGAGCAGCTCTGAAAGAGTCTCCTGGGCTTCTGCTGCAGGTAAAAACAGAGGTGGTGTGCTCCCTCACTTGGTGTTTAATCAGCTGAAGCAGGCTGATCTCACTGCAGAAATCTGGGTATGAGAGGCATTTTCAGGTGATGGTGTGCCTCAGAGCAGGGGCCAGGTAGATCGCACAAGACAGATATGGGTGAGATTTCTCTAGGGCAGCCGTGGGCAAACTATGGCCCACGGGCCGGATCCGGCCCGTTTGAAATGAATAAAACTAAAAATAAAAAAGACCATACCCTTTTATGTAATGATGTTTACTTTGAATTTATATTAGTTCACACAAACACTCCATCCATGCTTTTGTTCCGGCCCTCCGGTCCAGTTTAAGAACCCATTGTGGCCCTCGAGTCAAAAAGTTTGCCCACCCCTGCTCTAGGGCGAGAAAAGCAATACTTGGTCTCTGTGTAGGGAAACCACAGAAAGTGCCTGGAACTGTACAGACGAGCTCCCAGTTGCTTGTCAGTAGGTGTCAGACCATCTACTCTGGATCTCTATTCCCAATAGAGTTGGCATGCAATATTTGTGGGGGGATAAAATAAAGTAGGTTGGACTAAGGGGTTAATAACTGATAATGGCTTTAATACCCAGTCCATCTCCCATGAAAGGCATTCGTATTTTAATAAGGATAGCCTTTCCTTAAGGGATGAATTTTAGGCAAAAGATCATTTGTTTGGGGCATAGGAGCTTCTCAACTCCACATTTTCTCCTAAAGAGCTGTTGGGAAAGGGACTGCCACATAGTAAGAAATTTGGGAAGGTGGAGGGCATGGATCCTTAGAAAATCTAATGAAAACTAAGGTCCCTCAGAAAAATCAGCATGAGCCTACCCTCACTTACAATTTCACATATAATTTCAGAGGGCTCAGGAACTCTGAAGGCCATTCTCATTCCCAAACAGGTGTGGTCTGTTGTCATGTGTTCAATTTAGGGCTCATTTGGAAATATCATTAAGATGAAACTTGTCCAGTATTTTGAAGTTAACAAAGGTACCAAAATAAACTGAAACCAATCATTGGGTATGTTCACTGACATCAGGGTTATAACAGAAATACATCCCCAGCCCTAGCTGGTTTGGCTCAGTGGATAGAGCATCGGCCTGAAGACTAAAGGGTTCCAGATTCAATTCGGGTCAAGGACACATGTCCAGGTTGCAGACTCGATCCCTAGTAGGGGGCGTGCAGGAGGCAGCCAATCAATGATTCTCTCTCATCATTGATGTTTCTCTTTCTTCCTCTCCCTCTCTGAAATCAATAAAATATTTAAAAAAAGAAGAAAATACATCCTCCACATGCTTTAAAGATCTAGAATTCATCTTTATGCCTCAAAACCATTTCAGATGTAAATCTAAGACCTAAATTGTAGGGTATTTTTTAAAAATCCATTTTTATTGACTTTAGAGAGGAAGAGAGAAACATCAATGATGTGAGGATCATTGATCAGCTGCTTCTGCCCCACACAGTGGATTAAGCCCAAAACCCAGGCATGTACCCTGACAGAAAATCGAACTGCAACCTCCTGGTTCATAGGTTGATGCTCAACCACTGAGTTATGCCGGCTGGGCTAAGCCAGAGTTTTTGCTCATTGTGCAGAGATGTCTCAGATTCATCATTCATTTTAATCCAAATCTTAGCTATTCTTCTTTCCCAAGGTGAGGTAATCATAACACCTTTCAGAAAATGTCCCTGGAGATCGAGCAAACAACCTGGGCATGTGCCCTTGACCAGAATTGAACCCGGGACCCTTCAGTCCGCAGGCCAACACTCTATCCACTCACTGAGCCAAACCAGCTAGGGCTGGCCTTTAAACATTTTATTAAACAAGTTCATAATAGAAAAATTAGGAAATACAAATAATCATAAAGAAAAAAATTCTAAAGACCTACATTTCCACCATCAGAGATAATCTGTTAATATTCTGGTATAGATCCTTTCAGATTTTTCTCTATGCATACATTTTTTCCTCTAAACATATTTTAGGGATGCCTGTCCGGTGTAGCTCAGTGGCTGAGCGTCAACCTCTGAACCAGGGGGTCACGGTTCAATTCCTGTTCAGGGCACATGCACGGGTTTCCAGCTCGATCCCCAGTGGGGGGCTTGCAGGAAACAGCCAATCAATGATTCTCTCTCATCAATGATGTTTCTATTTCTCCCTTCCTCTCTGAAATATATATTTTAAAAATACATATTTTAGGGATCATACTATGCACACTAAACTTGCCTTTTTTGTTGTTGTCAATCCTCACCCCAGGATATTTTTTCCATTGCTTTTCAGAGAGAGTGGAAAGGAGGGGGGAGAGAAACATCGATGTGAGAGAGACACATTGATTGGTTGCCTCTCCCATGTACTCTGACTGGGGATGGAATGGTGCAACTCAGGTAGGTCCCCTTGACTGAGAATAGAACCTGTGACCCTTCGGTGCATGGGCCAACGCTGTAACCACTGAGAAACACCGACCAGAGCTAAACTTGCCTTTTTCTTTACTATACTCATTCATCAAATACCTGAGTGATATTACAGGGGTGGGCAAAAGTAGGTTTACAGTTGCTCATATGGAAAAAGATATGCAGGTTATGATTATTACAGTAGTTTTACTAACTTAAAAGAATATCACAATGGCACAGTGCACTTAGGTATAATCTTGCATGTGCTCAAATTGCTGACCTTCATTATGTACATATCCTTGAGTCTCCCTGCTATACTCAAACATACTTTGGCACAGAGTTCTTTATAAACCTACTTTTGCCCATCCCTGTATATTCTATATACTAAGGAATCCAGTGGTAAACCAGAAAGGCAATATCCTCGCTTTCATGATGCTTACCTTCAGATGGGTGAGCCATACCCTAAAATAAATTACCAAATATGAACCAGGCTGAAAATAAAAATGATACGGGCAATTTTAGATGGGGCGCTGAAGGTGCGAGTCACTAAAGTGACAGTGAAGTTCTTTAGACTCAAGGACCCATGCACAGGCTGCACAGGAAAGATGAGTGTTCTGCCTCTGTGAAGTATAATGATCTAAGGGGAGACAATTCAGTGGTATGGAGTTTAGGGCTCAAGCATGATGAGCCTTGTAAACACAAGTAAGGAATTAGGATGTGAGTCTACTAGAAGGTGTTCAGCAGCTCTGGTTTCAAAAATTACTAAGGCTACTATGTGAAAAGATCGTAAAGAAGAGGTGAAGAGACCAGTCAGGAAACTATGGCATAAGTCTGCAATAGAGATGAGGGGGGCTCAGACCAGAAATGGAAAGAAGTGGATATATTTGGGGTGTGTAAGAAACAATAGGACTAGATAACTGAATGGCAGTGCAGGGCAGGGGAGAGAGGAATCAAGGCTTACACTTAGGTTTTAAGGTACTATTTACTGAGACTGGGGAATAACAATTTTGAGAAGGGGAAACCAGGATTTCTATTTGAGATGCCTATTAAACATCCAGATAGAGGTATCTAGTAGGCAGTGGCATGAGTGTAGGGCTCAGTGGTCAGGTAGGACTGGAGATAAAACATTGGGAGTCACTGGTCTCATTCCACATGAGATCCATGTGGGCAAATATTTTTTTTAAAGTACATTGAAAAACATTTAGCCCGGCCCTAGATGATTTGGCTCAGTGGACAGAGCATCAGCCAGTCCCGGGTTCAATTCAAGGGCACTTACCTCGATTGTAGGCTGGCTCCTCCCTGGTCAAGGCTCGTGCAGGAGGCAACCAATTGATGTGTTTCTCTCACATTGTTATTTCTCTCTTCACCTCTCTCTTCCACTCTCTCTGAAAATCAATAGGAAAATATTGAGTGAGGATTTAAAAAATTAAATTAAAAAAAATGAAAATGAAAGAAGGGGAAGGGGAGGAGAGGGGAGAAGTGGGGAGGGGAAAGAAGAGAGAGAGAGGAGAGGAGAGGAGAGAGAGAGAGAGAGAGAAAGGAAGAGACGTTTAGCCCGGCCGGTGTGGCTCAGCAGTTGAGCGTCAACCCAAGAACCAAGAGGTCACCAATTTGATTCCTGGTCAGGGCACCAGGTTTCCGGCTTGATTCCCAGTAGAGAGCATGCCCATCAATGATGTTTCTCTCTCATCAACGTTTCTATCTCTCTTCTTCTCTAAAATTCAATTAAAAAGCCAATATATTTAAATAAAAGCATTTGAAAAACGTTTAAAGTGAAGTATGATATCCTATATAATAAAAGGCTAATACGCAAATTGACTGAACGGTGGGATGACTGGTCGCTATGATGTGCACTGACCACCAGGGGGCAGACGCTCAACACAGGAGCTGCCCCCTGGTGGTCAGTATGATTCAGAAGCCCTAAGCCAGGCTCATGGCTGGCAAGCGGCGCTAAGGATGTCCTACTGCCAGCTTAGGCCCGCTCCCGCCCGACCCCCGTCAGTTGGACATCCCCAGAGGGCTCCCGGACTGCCAGAGGGTGCAGGCCTCTAGTACCTACATAAAAATCCCATGTCAGTGTACAATACAGCTTAATAAATTTTTACAAACTGCAAACCTTGTTATCAGAATTAAGAAATGGAATGTTACCCTCACCCCAGAAGCTCACTTCTCCTCTCCAATCACAACACTCCACTAGCCCTCAAAAGGACAGTTATGCCCTGGTGGCATGGCTCAATGGTTGAGCACTGACCTATGGACCAGGAGGTCACAGTTCGACTCCAGTTGGGGCACATGCATGGACTGCATAATAGAATGTATATATAAATAGAATGGCTTGACCCCCTGTGTGGGGCGTGCAGGAGGCAGCCGACTGGTGATTCTTTCTCATCACTTATGTTTCTATCTCTCCCTTCTTTGAATTCAATAAAAATATATTAAAAGCTTTTCTTTGCTTAGCTGGAGGACATTCTCAAGTAACTTCCTGAAAAAGAGGGTGTGTATGAGAGCCATGAGGAATACCCTTCAATCACAAGTCTTGCCTCAAGATGTTGCCATGGAGTATCAGATACAGAAAAATGACCTTGAGACTGGAGGCAGAATAAACTGGTGGTGATGCTTGGGTGTGACATACCTATGACCCCAAGAACCACTGGGATTACGTTGTCATTAAGACTTTCCCTTCACTCCATTCACCTGCCTAATCTTCAGCTATAGTCATGATATATTATGATCATTACCATTTTACTTTTATTACACAAATGAAAAAATTTTGCTGTTGAAACATTGGAACATACTCAAAACTAGTAACAAAATTATTAAAACCACCCACAACTCTACCACCTAGAGATGACTGCAGAGAATCTCTTGGGAGGTATTTCAATCCCTGGAAGTGAATGGCTGAGAAGATATAAGCGTCATTAAAACATATGGGCCTCCTCTTCCACCCCTGTGCTCTCTATTAATTCACTTGTAGAACATTCTACATTTTGCCATGGTTATTTGTTCAATAACTATTTATAAATTACTATTTACTACATATATGTGTGTGTGTCTGTGTGTGTGTGTGTATGTGTGTGTGTGTGTGTGTGTGTTTCTGTCTATAGATGTGAGTTGTGCAGGAAGACAGGAGGGGAAGGGAGTCAAGGGTGACGGGGCTGTGGCTGAGAGGAAGAGGTAAGACAACCACTAGCCTGACTTTTAACAGATTTTGCCAAGTTTTGTCTATTATATGAGAATCATACAGTATGTATTTTATATCTGGTTTCTCACATGTTAGTGATATTCATCCACATTGTTTCCTCATGTCCATTGTAAATATACACATTTTATATATCCATTCTATTATTGATAGGAATATGGGTAATTTCCACTATTTGTCTATTACAAATAATGCTGTTATGAATATACAAAATCTAGTCTATGTCTTTTGCTAGAAACAGAATTTCTTAGTCATAAGATACACATTATATTTAACAGCAATTTTCCATAGTGATTGACCCAATAGACACTTCCAGCATACAAATGTGCCAGTTGCTTTACATGTTTGGGGCATAATGATTTTGTTTTGTTCCAGTGCCTAGAACACTGCCATACTTACTTATCTACCTATACAATAGGTGCAACAGGTGTCCAATTCTGTTGAATGAATCTGAACATAAATGGCATTTAAAGCTGTGGGCTTGAATGAAATCGTCTGGGAAGAAGTATGATTAGAGAAGAAGGCTGATGAATAAGCCTTGGGTGACTCCTACATTTAGAGAACTGGCAGATGGGGAGCAAGTAGAGGAAGAAGAAAATGGGAGAGCATGAAATTCTGCAAACCAAGAAAAATGTGTTCCAAGGGGGCACAGTCAACCGCTTTGAATGCTGTCAAGAGATCATAAGATACAGCACGGAAAGGGTCAGGAGTTCTGTTTTTGGTCATTTCAAGCTTTAAGAATTTAAGCATTAAATCATTCAAGTGGAGACCTTAAATGGGCAACTGGCTATAGGAATTTGGAGTTTAGAACCTGCTATGTAAGTCTGGTATTTATGAGTGTAAATTTATTTGTGAAGGAAAGTGTAAATGGAGGAGATGGGGACCCAGCCTTGACGCATGATGCATTTCCACTTACAAGCTGAACAGAAGTAAACACCTGCAAAGCAGTGTTAAGTGTCTGGTAAGGTAGGAGAGAAGTCTGGAAAGTGTTTTGTTACTGAGATAATGACATCAATTGTGTGAAATGTTGGTGAGTTTCAACAAAATGAAAACAGGAAAATAATCACTGGATTTAACAACTACTAATTAGTAACTACTCTTGTCAATAGATACTCTTCTATAACATTACTTTGAGTGGCTGCAAAGAATCCCATTGTATGGCTGTACCAAAATCTGCTCAACCAGTCCCACTGTTGAATTCTTAGATTCTTCACGAACCTTTAGAGTTCTCTAGAGCATGTTTTAGGGTTGGAATTCTAGATCAAGTAAGTATAAACCTTTTATTTTTTATTTATTTTTTAAAATATATTTTTTATTAATTTCAGAGAGGAAGGAAGAGGGAGAGATAGAAACATTGATGATAGATATTTATTGATTAGCTGCCTCCTGCACACTCCCCACTGGGGATGGAGCCCGCAACCTGGGCATGTGCCCTTGACTAGAAAATTGAATCTGGGACTCTTTAGTTCACAGGTCGATGCTCTATCCACTGAGCCAAACTGGCTAGGGCTTAAAAGCTTTTTTTACAGCTACCAAACTATGCTCTAGAAAGGTTTTACTAAGTTCTACCATGACCCAAAGGATACAGTAATTGTAAAAACAAAAACAACTTTGCCATTTTGATAGGTGAAGTGGTATCTTATACTTGCATTTTTATTAATGAAGTCTTGTATGTTTGATCATTAGTTACTTATTAATAGCTTGCCCATATCTCTTGCCTCAAATGAGAGTTGTTACAGAGCAAACTGTATGGTAAAATATTCAGAAGATTACCTTAGCCGGTTTGGCTCAGTGGATAGAATGACCCCCTGCAGACTGAAGGGTCCTGGGCTCAATTCCAGGCCAAGGGCACATGCCTGGGTTGCAGGCTCGATCCCCTATAGGGGGAACGTGCTGGAGGCAGTCAATCAATGATTCCCTCTCATCATTGATGTTTCTCTCTCTCTCTCCGTCTCCCTTCTTCTCTGAAATAAAAAATACATTACAAAAAAATATTCAGAAGATTGAAATATGGGTTTAGTGAAGTGAAAAAAACATAAACAAAGGTATGAATCCCAGCTTGTGAATACACGAGCTGCATGACCCTGGTTAGGTAACTTCTCAGGTCCCATTTCTTTTCTGCGAAATGGGGATCAGTTCTGCCCTTAAGCGTTATGAACTATGTAGATGATATATATGCTGGAAATTATGACAATTATTATGATAGTTTTTCTAATGCAAAAGTAACTGTGCCGTGGCACAGGAATCTAAAATACAAAGACTGTAGAGTAGTTGGTTAGTTTGAAGCAACTGAGACGCTATTTCTGGCACTTCCACCATCCCACTCCAATTCTTTGCCTCCTCCTCCTGCGCGTGGGTGGCGTCACCATGGCAATAAGCACGCGGCCCAAGCACAATTCTCTGACAGTTGCTGACCTCGGCCGCTTACTGGCCTTGGGCCTGCGACTCCAAGGCGCGTCCCATTCTCTCAGGCGGCTGAGGAGCAGCATGGCCAAGGCGGCGGCCTCTTCGCCGCTGGAGGACTTGGATCTGAGCGGAGAGGAGGTCCAGCGGCTCACCTCCGCCTTTCAGGACCCCGAGTTCCGGCGAATGTTTTCCGAGTACGCCGAGGAGCTCACGGACCCCGAGAACCGGCGGCGCTACGAAGCGGAGATCACCGCGCTGGAGCGTGAGCGCGGAGTGGAGGTGCAATTCGTGCACCCGGAGCCCGGCCACGTGCTGCGCACTAGCCTGGACGGGGCGCGGCGCTGCTTCGTGAACGTGTGCAGCAACGCGCTGGTAGGTTCGCCCACCAGCCGGCCCGGCTCGGGCAGCGCGGCAGCCGGTAGCCAGTGGTCCCTGCCGTACAGCCTGGCGCCCGGCCGCGAGTACCCGGGGGGCCGTGGCACCCGCTACACGGTCTACGATGTGGTCTTCCACCCAGACGCGCTCGCGCTGGCCCGGCGCCACGAGCGCTTCCGCCAGATGCTGGACGCCACGGCCCTGGAGGCCGTGGAGAAGCAGTTCGGCGTGAAGCTGGACCACAGAAATGCCAAAACCCTGAAGATCAAGTACAAGGGAACTCCGGAGGCCGCTGTGCTACGCACGCCCCTGCCCGGGGGTGTCCCGG
>NW_005362075.1:2013425-2022567 GCF_000412655.1 Myotis brandtii
ACTGACAGCGGCCTGCACTTCCGCTCGCAAAGGAGAGACGGGCCCCGCTGCGGGTCGTGCCGGGGAAGGGGACTCCGGGATCACCACGCCGGGTGCCGCAGGGGAGGAACTTGTCTCCGAACCGGAACCGGACTTCGGCGGGCAAGCGGTGGCTACTGCCGGGATCGAGGAGAAACCGCTTCCCGGAACTGGGAGCTCGCCCGGGGACCTAGACGGGGGGCCTCCTGCAGGAGAGAGACGGGCCCCGCTGCGGGTCGTGCCGGGGAAGGGGACTCCGGGATCACCACGCCGGGTGCCGCAGGGGAGGAACTTGTCTCCGAACCGGAACCGGACTTCGGCGGGCAAGCGGTGGCTACTGCCGGGATCGAGGAGAAACCGCTTCCCGGAACTGGGAGCTCGCCCGGGGACCTAGACGGGGGGCCTCCTGCAGGAGGAGGGAGTGTGTGCGGAGGTCTCAGCGTCGGGACCCGCGTGGCCCGGGAAGACTCGGGCACGGAGCCTTCCGATCCAGCCATGGATGGTCCCGGGACAGACAGCCGGGGACCTCTGTGTCCTCCGTTGCAGTGTCATCAGGATGAAGAATCCCTGACTCTGCTCATCCTAGTGCCTCGGATCCAACCGCAAAGTCTTCAAGGGGATGTGAGCTCCCTCCGGTACAAATTGTGCTTCTCCACCCAAGACTTACTTTATTATTCCTTCTTTTTGCAGTTTGCTCCAGAAAATAAATTGAGTATCAAAGAACCAGTGGTTAGCATTTCTTCAAACAATGCAGTAATAGAACTGGCCAAATCTTCAGAGTGCTATGGACATTGGAGAGAGTGGTATTATGGTTTAAACAACGATTCTTTGGAGGTAACAGTTCTTTCTCGAGTCTTAGTATTTGAAATATTCCATCCTACTTTTAAAATTACATCCCCTCAGTGCATTCTGAACAAAGTGTTTTTCATTAGAACTTCTCTCGAAATTACTTGAAGTTGATACACGTGATGAAAGATGTCAGTGCACGTTAAACGCATATTGAAGAAACACTCACGCATCCCTTCTGATGGATGGGTTTCAAACCTTCAAAATTGTCCTTAATGCATTTTTCCCCCGGAATCCATTGACTGAGGAGGACATGAATGCATTCCCAGAAATCCATAAACCTCCCAGATTGTATGCAGAAAGTTGAGGGTGCTTTCTTCTGGGCAGAAGGGCTATAACTTTAGTCATACTCTCAAAGGGGTTGATGACTAATTAGAGTTTGAGAGGCACTCTGTTAGGGCCATATTTTAAGTTGGTAAGTAATACTGTCCAACTTTAGAAAATAAACAGCTTACTTCCAGAGAGCAAAAGTCACTTAGCCACATTTCTTATGTAGAAAAATGAATTCAGAATGAGGTGTCAATCTAAATAAATTCCCTGCCCTTTTGACCATATAGTGCTGCTTGATTTTAGTGGCTGATCTTGGTAGGGTTGTCCTCCGGTGGGCATTATGTTACATTGAAATTACATCTCTTTTTGCATCTGTTTTAATCATCTAGTGTTTTACACAATGGCTGGCATTTAACAGTGTAATATAAACTACGGACAAATACTGAAAAAAATTAAATTTGAAGTTCGAAAGAACTTTGTAAACTCACAAATGAACAATTCGTGGTTTTGATTGAGGTATCAGTGTTACATGTAAATTTTAAAGCTCTTTTAACATATTCAAGGGTTTAATTCCCAAAAACAACACAAATTGCACAGATTATATATTAAAAATTAAGTTTTTAGCCTTGGGCTTTAACCTGCCAGAAATTTTCACTTCTTCCCCATTGTTTTTCTAGAAACTTGCTAAATTACATTTACATTTTATGAGGGATATCTTCTGTGAGAAGTGGTTAATTTGAAAGCTTCTAAAAGTGGTAAAGTAAGTAGCCAGGGCTTGGTAAAATACTTTGTGATAATATAAAATAGGAAATTGATTATCTGTTTATGTCATTCGAAGGGAAAATTTAGGAAAGGGCAGTCGTTTTCCTGTAATTGTCTTAATAAATGTGAAAATAACTCACAATATGGGAAGAAAGCTTTGTTGACAGTTGAGAAAATACTAAAAAATATATTTTAATCTGATTTTCTAGTATGATAACATTATTTTAGCAAAGAAACCAGACAAAAATGAGATTATGGCGACTGTGTCATATCTTTGAAACCTGAAATAGATTTATAATTTCTTCATTAGTAATCACATTTCCTAAGACTGACAGAATCATAATGTTTTTTATTTTACAGTTCACTGTCACTGGACCATGCTCTTATTAAATTTCTAAAACATCACAGGAGTAGCTCTGGCTGGTGTGGTTCAGTTGGTTGGGAAAGGTTGGGGGCAAGCAGGAGGCAGCTGATCCATGTTTCACTCTCACATAGATACTTCTCTCTCACTCTCCCTTCCTCTTTCTTGAAAATTAATAAATAAGGAAAAATCACAAGAGTAGTAGGTGGGTAGATAATAGATATATTACACATATTATATGAAAATAATTATAATGTAAGGTTGATTTGTGGCTGTCAAGTTCAGAATTGTTACTTTACACATAAACAAGTACAAAATATATTTATATAAGCCTTAAATATTTACTGGGAATTTTCCTAAAGCTTTAGTTCCACTGAATACAGTATCTTTTATAGTAAAATCAGTTATCAGAATGTGAAGACAATTTTATGCAAATTGCATTTTAATCATAACCATTTCTATTCTAAATACATATTATTTTTCCTTGGGTAAACTAAAAAACTAAACTATTTGGTATATATTTTTACAATTAATGTTAAGTCTTTTCCAGAGACAGGAAACTTAGAAATGCTTTTGATGGGGGCATTTTTATAATACAGTATTATTCTGGATCTTCAAATAATAGCAAGGCAAATTACTCCAAAAATAAATTTTTTCTGTTCCCGAGGTTCACTTGTTTGGTAGGTGTTCCCAAGTTCAAACAGTGTTTAATAGAAGGAAACTTGAAACTTGTCTCTTTCATATTTTGTCCTCATTTTGACTAAATAATGAACTTATTAAATTTATTTATAATAAAGTGCAGTGGAAAATACTTTTACTTTGGGCAACAATGAACTTATTTTATGAATATAGTTATTCTCTTAGTGCCCTAACAATATTTCTGTATTCGCTTGACATAAATATGAAGAAATTGCTTTGTGTTTGGGATTTTTGTGAATGTGATTTTTGCATTTCCTAATAGTTTGGTAAACTATATCATTCTTATAAATAGCTATATGCTGGTGTCACACTGGATTTTTCTCATTGCTTAAAAGTAAAATATACTTCTTTTACATAAAATATTACAGTTAGCTCTTACCTGAACAAGAACTAACCCTAGCCAGTTTGGCTCAGTGGACAGAGTGCTGGCCTTAAGACTAAAGGATCCCGGGTTCAGCCCTAACCGGCTTGGCTCAGTGGCTAGAGCGTCGGCCTGCGGACTGAATGGTCCAGGGTTCGATTCCGGTCAAGGGCACATGCCTGGGTTGCTGGCTTGATCCCCAGTGTGGGGCCTGCAGGACGCAGCCAATCAACGATTCTCTCATCATTGATATTTCACTCTCTCTCTCCCTTCCTCTCTGAAATTTTTTTTAAAAAAAAGTATGCATAATAAATAGAATAAAGGATCCCGGGTTCAATTCTGATCAAGGGCACATACCTTGGTTGCAGGCTCCTCCCTGGCCCAGGCCCTGGTTGGGGCCCGTGCAGGAGGCAACCAATCAATGAGTTTCTCTCATGTTGATGTTTCTCTCTCTTTCCCTCTCTCTTCCACTCTCCCTAAAAATCAATGAAAAAATATCCTCGAGCGAGGATTAACAAAAAAAAACAAAAACAAAAGGTGATGTATTTCTCATAAAATATTAAGAGAAAAAAGTGAAAGAAAATACAATTTTTAATTTAGATTATCTAAGAGAGAAAACATACCTAGATTCAATAGAGACGAAGAAGAGTAACTGAACTTTTTTTTTTTTAGGGTTTTTTTCCTATATGTGTATGTTCTCTTGCTATTTTTTTAAAATGTATTTTTACTGATTTCAGAGAGGAAGGGAGAGGGAGAGAGAGAGAAATACATCAGTGATGACAGAGAATCACTGATCAGCTGCCCCCTGCACCACCCACTGGGGATCGCTGCATGTACCCTGAACAGGAATTGAACCATGACCTCCTGGTTCATAGATGGACGCTCAACCACTGAGCCATGCTGGCTGGGCACTCTTGCTGTGTACAAGACTGTTTTCTTTTGCCAAGAAAGCATAGAAATAACATTAAACATTTTAAAAGTGTAATCCTGAACTATGTGAGAACTTTTATGAGTTGTTTTTATATAACACTGTGAAGTATGACCTATAAAGCAGAATATGTTTTCTTTTTAATTTAGGAAAGGTTATTTGTCAATGAAGAAAATGTCAATGAATTTCTTGAAGAGGTCCTGAGCCCTCCATTCCAACAGACAATACCCCTAACTTCACCGTTAATTGAAGTTCTTCAGGTTACTGATAGTAAGATTCAAATTCATACAAAGGTAAGAATTTTGATTGGCCTTGTAGAATAGTGACTTAGGACAAAATTAAAGCCTAATGAATAACTTAATTTTTGATGTTGAAACTTTAAGCTAAGTGTACATAATGGCTGGGAAGAGGAATAGAGTTTTTTGCATGAATTTCACTATGTGCTAAACACTGCAGTTCATTTTCATATATATTATCTAATTTAATCCCAAAATAAATGTCGAATGAGGAATAGAAAAAAACTGACATTTGGGAAGTTAGTCCAGGGACCATGGTAACCATGCCACACAGTTTGTTCATTCTTTCTAGTTGAATCTTAAGTTTGGTTATTTTTAGTCATCAGTATTAAATACAGAAATGATTTAGTTAACTAGCACAATTGGCATTTATGAATTGTGGGGGAGAGTGGCTTTGAAGAATCACAGAAATTCAAGAAAATTCAAGAATGCCCTTACTAGTAAGAATGACTGCTAAAGGGTTTGTAAACCAGGATTATTTTATCCTGAGGGAGATGAGTCATTGAAATGATTACCAGAGAATTAAGGCCAGATTTGCATTGTCAGTAAATGACTGGCAGCATGTGGACGATGACTTGGAGGAGGAAGAAGCCTTTCTGCAGGTCTACAAGGGTTATTCCCTCACAACGTAAAAAAAAAAAAAAAAATTCCCAATGGTACTACAATTTAATTTTCTATTTATTTCAAAGAATTATTAACTTGTTGTTTCTCTTGACATAGTTGCAAGAATGTAGTAACTCTGAACAGCTTCATGAAAAGGAAGAAAAAGTCAACGAAGGAAGTCATCCAACTAAAAAAAAAATAGAACATCCTACCACCTCAACAACTGCTTCTGATTCATCTATAGCTGTTAAAGTACTAGAATTAGACAGTTGTGGTTCAGTTGAATACTTGCAACAAGACTCTCTTGATGTGTCCCAAATATTTGGAAAGTCTCAGCAACCTGAGTCAAAAATGGAAGAAAAAGGTGTTTACTCAAGTGAGGAAAAAGATAATTTAAAAGAACCAGTAATGACTGAAGAGGAAGAATTAACAGTTCAGAATATTCCTGGTTTTGACAACATAAAAGAAACCAATATGCAGGATGGTAGTGTGCAGATTATTAAAGATCATGTGACTCATTGTGCATTCAGTTTTCAGAATTCTTTGCTATATGACTTGGATTAATTCTTCAGAATTTAAAGGTTAAGAGTAGAAAATTTTTGGACTTAAATTCTATTTCTATAAACTACTACCTTAAAACCAAAGATATTCAAGAAAGTATATTTTGGATTTAAAATAGGTTTTCTGTTTACTCTTTAAAAACTGAAGATATTCAAGGAATTAAAATTTGCAATTTTGATTCTAATGGGGAAACTGGAGGTATTTTTTTGCATGTTTATACAGCTTCCTTCATTAGGGAGATAAGTTTTGTGATTCCTCTGAGAGATGTATATTATTTCTGAGAGTTAAACATTTAGTTTTAATATAACCTGTATATATTTACTTCTCTGTTTGTTTTAGGCTTATTTACCATTACACTTTAATAAAAAGTTTCAAGATATTCACTAAGTTGTGTCTGTCGCAAAAAGCAACTCTCAAGAATGTAACTAGAAATATGAGTTGCATTTGTAAGGGGGGCAGAATCTCAAAACTGTATTTAGAAATATCACTAAATAAGATGTATTTATGCTTGAAATAGAGATTCTTAGAGATGAAAGAACTTTACTAACCAATATTAATAATTCAAATAATTATAATACAAATACACTGAATGAAATTTAGTATTTTTGCTTCAATTCTATATTTTACTGTTCTTATCTGGCACCAAAAATATATATATTTAATATAGGTTATTTAGTAATGACTTTAAGGTGGCAGCAGGTAATGTATCTGTGGCTAAGTTAATAATTTTGTGGAATAGTATTTATATTTGAGGTCAGAAGAAAATCCTAATAGATGTTTTTCTCACAAAAATTTTTAGGACAGGATGAAAGAAAATATCTGTTGACCTAATCTCTGACCCCATTTGTTCGAAAAACAGCTACCAATTCAAACTTCTGGCTTTACCTTAGTCCTGGAAATTACCTAATATCTTTAGTCCTTTGAACTGGGGAGGTCAGATCAGAACACCAAAAGCTGTTATTCTTTACATTTATAATCTTGGTAAAGTCTGGAACCAGACTGGGCTGAGAACAGTATAAATGTGGCTAGCTCACAAAGCAAGAGAACTATTTGCCCCAACTTAGATGACCAGACGCATTTTTCAACTATAACATGAATCTTAGTTTGAAGCAGTAATTTTGAAAATGTCCACTTAATAACACAATTTTCGTAGATTGAAATAATTTTAATAACTCCACAGAAATTAGTCTATAATTTTTGATTGAATGGAATTGTATATTGTTACGGGAAACTTCTACATTAAACGTGGAGTAAATTTTAAGCCTGTTTCCTATTATTTACTGTATCTGTCCTTTTAAAAAGTATGACTTCAGTTAAAATAAAGCTGGCACTAGAACATGTTTCACTTTGGCATGACTAAACTTTGTATCATTTCTGGCTGTATTTCACTTACACAGCAGCTTTTTATTGTTCATTATCTATGCCTGGCTAGTTTCTTCCAAAGGAAATACATTGTCAAGAGCTGGGTTTTCTTTATTATTTCAATTCAACGTACAAACAGTAAACATGAAGATATAATGCTAACTTTAAAACTTCTAGAATGTCTTTACTGAATTTTGGTGTAAAGAGTAAACAAAATTTGTTCTGCAAAATGATTAGGAACCTTTTTATGCAAAAATGAGTATTTTATTTTGGCAGACTAAAAGAAAAAGAAACAAAACCACTGTTTTTCTACATTGAGGTGAAACAGTGTTAAAATTTTTTATCAATCAAATACATTCCAAAAGAAAATGTGCTCTATGAAGGTTCCAAAGCACAGGCAAATCTTAACACAATAATATGGGAATCTGTAATACTGAAATTGATTGTTTTGACAGGGTGTTTAACAAACATAACTTTTGAATTATAAAACCAGCGAAGCAATCTCTTCCTAGTAACTGTGTGGAGAGTGAAACTGGGCTTGTTCCATTAATACTTATTTCATTGTAATACTTCCTACTGCTATGACAATTTTAAGTAAATTTTGCTGTACTTAAGTTTTAAAGTGGAAAAGTGTACAAAGTTCCAGGTAAAAAGATTAATAGATGCAATTTAAATAAAATTTCCTCTCTTCTCTCACAGTAATGATTACCTTTCCCAGATACAGATTGAGCTTTAAAACCCAACTCCCAAAATGAAAACTTGTATTTTAAATCTTAATCAGACATAAAAGGAAAAGAGTACTATAATTGTACACCTTTTACAAGAATTTTTTTTCATATTAAAGCAGAAACCAATCCCTAAACTCTTATTCAATTGTCTGTCCTGTTGGTACAAATATCAAAAATAGAAGACTGTCACTTTTTGTAACTGATTTTTCATTGCAGTCTTCTATAACTTTTACAGAGTTCATGGTCTCTAATATCTCCCCACCCTCCATTTTTCCTAGGTGGGGAAACGGGTGCCATAAACTTTTCACTGATAGTTAGAGTTTCTGGAAACATGTACTGTTTGTTACTATTTAAGAGTGACTCAATTTGGGCACTCTGGGTGGATGGTCTACAGGTTTTCTTGTGGTGCATACCACAGTCTCCAGCATGAAAAATCCTAGGTACCTGAGGAACCAGCACTTTCCAGAATTTTGGAAGACAAGATACAGTCAAATACTGAAGAGTCCAGTCCCAGTTATAATCATCGTAAGTACAGAAAGTGTCTGTGCAGTCGATCAGCTTCTGATAAGCATCCCGGGTCAAGGCTAGACCCATATTGTGCTCTGTGGATTTCCAAGTTTTCACATCTACCTTGTCAGCAATGCCAGAGAAACTTCGAGGGGCAGTATAGGTTCCCAGGGAGAGAACATCACACTCGGGACACTCTTGCTGCTTTAATTTCCTCATTTTTTTGAAAACATGGTAAAAGTCTGGGGCTAAGTAGTGATCCTCCTCTAGGAAAAGTATGAAGCCAGCATAGTCTCGAAGAACTTTGACCCTTTCCCATACAAAATGCAGCTTCCACCACCAATGGTGTTTGGTTTGGGAGAACTTGGCCTCTCTATAATGGCCAAAGGAATCGGGGTACTCAGCATTAATGCACCCCATCTTCAAAGCTGAATCCTTCTGCAGATCTCTGGGGCAATCTCTGGGGTCACTGCCCGGGAACTCGTTGGGGTACAACTGAATGCTGAAGGGAAAGAACACCTGCAGTACAGGGCAGAAGTCCACCCCAGCGATCAGCTGATTGATCTCTGTCGACCAGAAGTCATGGCTAAAGACGACGAGGACGTTGTCGATGCCCTGGGCTTTTCGAAGTGAGTCCAGCAACAGTTTGAGGTAATCAGGCCGGTTATGCACCTGGACCACCAGCACTAGCTCTCGGGGCGGCCAGGAGCCGGCCTTGTCTACATTCCTCAGCGTCTGGTCAAAGTTAAGCTGGTAGACCAGGGACCGGTACCGCAGCGTCATGTTGTCCGCCTCGGGCAGCGGGGCTGCCGCGACCAGCGGGGCCGCCGACTCGTTGGA
>NW_005362075.1:2023199-2043089 GCF_000412655.1 Myotis brandtii
CCCCTGGGGCCGTTGGTTGGCGCTTCCAAGACGCCGGCGGAGGTACCCGGCCGTCGCTGCTCGTTGCCTATTGGTCCATGGCCCTGTCGCTCAACGCTCGGTTCCTGCTTCCGCTTCTTTCCTCCATTTCCTGTTAGGCGCGAGCCGAGCGAGCCGAGCGAGCGAAGCGGGGAGCGTGGACTACGAGTTTCCCGGTAAGCTAAGGTCGGGCTGTAGGTCCCCACGGGGCCTCTAGTGCTCGGAGTCCGGGGATGGGTCGGCCCTGGTAGGAAACGGTGGGAAAGCCCCGCTGCCTTGGCTCGAGAGAGTTCAAGAGCGGCTTCTGTCTCAGGAAAGGGGATCACGCATGGCGCTGCTGGGCCGGGAGGCACTTGCTAAGGACACGTCAGCCTTCAGGGCGGCGGGTGGGTGACGGTGCACGGTCCTACGGAAGGGAAATGCGAAACCAGACTCCTGCGGTTCTCGGGGAAGGGACGGGGGTGGGCTCCGCGCGCACGGAACCCAGGAGCTGCTAGAACGTGGAAGGGCTTTCGAGGAGTCCTCGAAAAGCAACTCTAGCCTTAGCCCTCTCGGTGGTAGAAAATTAACCAATCATCACTACGCTCTTCTTTTTAGCGGCCACCGTCAATTAAGTCCCCTTTATACGCTTTTGCTATTTTTTAGTGAGTCTCATTCTAGAAGTGCGCTAATGATTTAAGCATTCCGAAGAGGTGCGCACAAAAACTTGTATGTACACTTACGGAAAATGAGTAGTTGGTGGATTTATACATTACTGACTTGTTATTTTCCTATACTTATAAAGTACTTATCAAAATGTTTGAATCTATTTTAAATATCTCAACAGTTTCCATCGTACAGACACCTCTACTGCCAAGATGGTGAATGTGCCTAAAAACCGAAAAACTTTCTGTAAGAAGTGTGGAAAGCATCAGAATCACAAAGTGACCCAGTATAAGAAGGGGAAGGATTCCCTGTACGCCCAGGGAAAGAGGCGCTACGATAGGAAGCAGAGTGGTTACGGTGGGCAGACAAAGCCGATTTTCCGAAAGAAAGCGAAAACTACAAAGAAGATTGTGCTGAGGCTTGAATGTTCGGATCCTAACTGCAGATCAAAGAGGATGCTGGCCATTAAGAGATGCAAGCATTTTGAACTGGGAGGAGATAAGAAGAGAAAGGGCCAAGTGATACAGTTCTAGCTTTTATTTTTGAGAAGAAAATGTTAAAGCTGTAGAAAAATTACCTGTATGAAAATAAATGCAGTGATATTCTTACTCATATCTTTTGTGTTTTTTGAAATACAGAATTTCATGTTTAATGTGGTTATAAATTAAGGAAATAAGAGTAAATTTGTAAGTGAATCCTCTTCAAATTATTCAACTTAATTCCATAAGAATTGAAAATTTTTATTTATATTTAAAGGTAAGAGTCCCACCTCAAACTTAATAGCAGGGAAAATATTGGTACTTTATCTGATCAATTTCAAATATATGTTGGGTGAATTTACAATCATGATTGATGAGCTGCTGGGAAAACTAAGATTTTGAAAAATGAAGAGGACAAGCTAAGCCTGTTACGTATAGCAGACTGAGTGGGGCAGAGGATCTAAGGGGATAAAAACGTACTTTTTGCAAACGTACTGTAGTAGGAACCACTGGCCACATATAACTACTTAAATTTAAAAGGCAGTTCCTCAGTTATACTAGCTATATTTAGAATTAACATATGGTTAGGGGCTACACTATTACACAACATGGATACAGAATACTTCCCATCAGTTTTTGGACAGCATTCTTTAGGTCTTGAATGTAAGGTAGGAGTTGAAAACTGACTTCTACCTAAAATTCTGAAGCTAGTAAAAAAAAAAAACCCTAAGTCTGCCAAGCTAGTGTGGGTCAGTGGTTGAGCACTGACCTATGAACCAGGTCAGGATTCCATTCCCAGTTAGGGCACATGCCCATTGCGGCTTCCATCCCCAGTAGGGGCCATGCAGGAGGCAGCCAATTAATTTACATCAGTTTCCAACACTCACTCCCTCTTTTCCTCTCTGAAATCAAACTTATCAAAACAACCCATAAGTCTATGATACCATGAACTTTTTGGTTTTATAACATACTATAATTGAAGTTACATGAATGTGGTCTCTCATAACTAATAGCTACACTAAGAATGGCCCACAATTTTAAAACCATTATTTCTGGAATTTTTCCATTCAATATTGTCAGATCTTCACTGACCATGAGTAACTAAAACTGCAGATAAGGGTACTCTGAGATGTACTCAAATGTTTTAACTTCTTGACTGTTGGGAAGGTTGAGAAGGTAAGCAGATAAGATTGAAAATAGAATGGAATGTGGAAACTCCAGAAGTGAACCTAGTCATTGTCTATGAAAGGCAAGGAAGAAACAAGTTGAGTATCAAATGAAAGGAAAAACTGGGAAAGGATATAGGTTATGAGAAGAGGGCAAGAAATTCTGCTTTTTATATTGGCAGCTAGGGTATTTATATGGGATGGTTTGTAGATGAGTAAGACAGGCAAAGGACTAGGGTGTAGGAGTATGATGGTTAATACTTATTCCCAACATTGACTATTATGTCTGCATTTGTTAATGAAAAAATAATTGTTTTTCTACAAGAACATAAAATTCAGATATGCACAAATTTTAAATATGCCATAAAACATCACCTTAAGGAACCATGTTGTTTTTTTAATCCTCACCAGATATATTTAGGCATGTTTGCATTATATATAATTTTTTAAAATAAAAAAACTAGAAATTATATATGAAGATTTTTTTCAGGAAGAATTTAAGTACTAGCAATACAAATTTAAGGTCATCCAAAGAATTACTCCTCTGGACCAAGATCGTCTCAAAGAATCAGCTCTGAGTAGAAATTTTAGAATTCATATACATAAAGTTTTAATAAAAATTCAAAACAGTATTCGCTCAAGAATATTTGCATTTTCAGGGTGAAAAAATGCCCC
The DNA here is from genome assembly GCF_000412655.1 of Myotis brandtii. NCBI lineage: Eukaryota > Metazoa > Chordata > Mammalia > Chiroptera > Vespertilionidae > Myotis > Myotis brandtii. Next base: position 2,026,183 of record NW_005362075.1, read on the forward strand.
AAATAAATACTTTAGGAAGACAATGGAGGTTATGTAAGTCATAAAAAATAGTCATATAGCCCGGCTGGCATGGCTCAGTGGTTGAGAGTCGACCTATGAACCAGGAGGTCACGGTTCGATTCCCGGTCAGGGCACATGCCTGGGTTGCAGGCTCCATCCCCAGTGTGGAGCGTGCAGGTGGCTGCCAATCCATGATCCTCTCTCATCATTGATGTGTCTGTTTCCCTTTCTCTCTGAAATAAATATAATTTTTAAAAAAAGAAATAGTTATATAGACTCCACCTATAACTCCAAGCCCAAAGCAGCAATAATATACTGCTGGAAAAGTTTTTCTCCAGTAACTTTTACTCTTTATCCTCCTTTGTTCTGAGAAACTAATTATGGGACTACTAGGGGCCCAGTGCACGAATTCGTGCACCTTGAAAGGAACTGTGGGCCACAAGGCTGCAGTAGGCACAGGGGCGGGTATTGGCCCATCCTCCGCACCCCTCTCCTCCTGCCGCGGCCCCGTCACTGATGCCGCTCCCACACACTAACAGCACCAGTCCCGCTCGCACCCGCTGAAGGTGTGGAGTAATTGGGGCCGGCACCGTCAGTGGGTGCAAGCAGCAGCTGCTGCCCCGATTGCCCCTCAGGAGCAGGAGGAGGTAGAGAAGCCCTGAGGGGCAGATACGAGTGCTGGACGGGACTACGGCACACAGGAGCAAAGAATTTTCAGTAACCACCAGAGGCCCGCCCCAATGACAGCAACCACGCCCCGCCTTGGTCTGGTGCCCCTGCTCACCTGCTCCACCATCCCACCGTGGCCGACACCCGCCATGTTCCGCGCATGCCCCCTGGTGGTCAACACACATCATAGTGACCGGTTGGTTGTTCCACCATTTGGTCTATTTGCATATTAGCCTTTTATTATATAGGATTATAATGATCTAGGGGAGAGGTTGATTTAAGAAAGGCAGGGGAATGAACAGAAGGAACAGTTCTAGGGATTCCAGACTGTTTCAAGTTGGTTACTTTTCTATTCTCTCTGTCTTAACTTCAAACCCTCCTCATCCTTTAGTTGGTGTATGGCCACCACTCTTTACATTTAAAAAACTTAAACATATTAAGTGACTAAAATAATAAACAGAAAAAGAACCCTCAAATAACACAAGATAATGTCAGTAAAAAGTAGCACTTTTCTGCTCCTCTCACCCAACCAAAAACCTTGCTCGAATTCTAAAAATAATACTTAGAAATACAACAAAGATTATGTGATTAACATTATAAAACTTATAAAAAGCTGAAGTCTTTCCCAAAGCAACTCCTACCTTATACTTGGTGAATGTGAAATTCTATATATAGAATAGGTGGTATAACTTAAAAACTTACATACCAAACAAGTTTTCACTATAATTTAGACCAGTGGTTCTCAACCTTCTGGCCCTTTAAATACAGTTCCGTTGTGACCCAACCATAAAATTATTTTCGTTGCTACTTCATAACTGTAATGTTGCTACTGTTATGAATCGTAATGTAAATATCTGATAGGCAGGGTGGTCTTAGGCGACCCCTGTGAAAGGGTCGTTCGACTGCCAAAGGGGTCGCGACCCACAGGTTGAGAACCGCTAATTTAGACCGTATTAATTCTCCAAGGAATATTTTCTGCATACAAAAACTCAATTTCTCTCATTTTATGAAAGAAGAAAGCTGGTAAGAAAATTCTATGACCAGAGTGATTGGGGTTACTATCTACTTAACATTAAAAGATAACCCCACAACCTCTTCTGGACACATTACTATCTACTTAACATTAAAAGCAGCAATAATATACTGCTACTATTACTAACATTAAAAGATAACCCCACAACCTCTTCTGGACACACTAGGCTAAAATCAACACAAGTGCAATAAACACAAAAGTTAACCCCACAATAAAATCAGATTTTAATGAAATCAAGGTTTTCCAGTCAAATTATTGAAAATGTTAGCTAACCCACATTCTTCCCCTCAAACATGTATGTATGCAAAAAAAGCTTCCCTTTCTCCAATGTGACATTGTTAAACCATAAATGAATCCCAAACTGATCTGTAATTTCTTTTCGTGGTATCATCTATTACTTTAGCATTTCACAGGAATTTGCGTAACATGACAGAGAACAGAAATAAGAAATAATGGGTGCTTCAGTGCCACCCATATTATCTACTAAGACCACAGTGTGAGCAACAGAGTGTAGATTCATGGTAGTCATTCCCTCAATAAAACTGTTTAGACAGAATCTTCCACAAACACAGGTTTTTGCAGTATCCAAATCTTGGCAAAGATGAAAAGGAATAATATGAGAGCCATATGGAATCCTATTGGGAAAAAAAGTTTTAAAAATATTTTAAAATGTTACTAGATTCAGAACTTCACATATTAGGATATGAATTATTGAACACAGAATTATAACCATAAAAAATAAAACTATTAATTAAATGACACAGTATATTGTTTTATCTTACAAACTGGGTAATGAAGAAAATATTCCAAAAAACAGCATATGATATATTATTAGAGTAACATGATAAGTTAACCATTTGTACACCATAAGCATCTATAGACGCAAGCAGCGGACCTTTTTTGTTTAAATTCAAAATATCGAGGCAGTTAACTGGTTAAATATATAGCTCTGTCATCCAATTCTCATGATGGTAACTGGAGAATTAAGGATTTCTATTTGTGAAGAAACATTTAAATAAATCGACATACTCTCCTAAGCATCAATTATTCAAAAGGAAATTTTAAACTGTGTGAAACAAATTTAAAACATTGTTTGGGGCATTAGTTTTACTTTACTGGCTGAGCAAGTAAGGCTGTCCTCACCTTGCTTAAATTATTCACCCTCCTGCTTTGCATTGGTGCCCAATGCAATGAAAATCAAGTCTAAGTCGTTGCCCTCATCTACACAAAACTAAAAGACAGTCTCTTGGTATTGCCTGCCTACTGCCCAACTTCTTCCCCCTAAATACAACAATGCCCCAGGTACTTAGTTGCCTGTATACTGCTGTTTCTATATGCTGGCACACATTAGGTGTTCAGATATTTTTCAACAAATAAATAAAACCCAGTCTTATTTCAACCAAAGTTTAAAATCCTTTTAGAAAAGTCTGAAAAGAAAAATATCAAATCAAAAATAGTCATTTACTTTTCTTAAGGAATTTGAAATTGGCCTTATTTGCAATTTTTCATTTTTTCACATGTACTTATTTGTTGCTTGTGTAAGTAACAATTTTTTAAAAACTGTGCCAGCAATTTATAATAGCTAAGATCTAGAAACAGCCCAAGTGCCCATCAGTAAATGAGAGGATAAAAAGTTCCGTGGTATATTTATACCATGGAATACCATGCAGCAGTAAAAAAGAAGGATCTCTTACCCTTTGAGACAGCATGGAGGGACCTGGACAGTATCATACTAAGTGAAATAAGTCAGTCAGAGAAAGACGTGTATCACATGATCTCACTCATATATGAAATCTAAGTAACAAAATAAACTGATGAATGGAGTGGATCCAGAGACATAGAAGCATAGAACAGAATGAGGAATCCCAGAGGGAAGGCAGGGGATGGTTGGTGGGTGGGTGGGAAGTTATCAACCAAAGAACTTGTATGCATATATGCATAACCCATGGACACAGACAATAGAATGGTGAAGACCTGAGTTAGAGGGCGGAGGCTGGCTGGAGGAGGTCAATAGGGGGAAAAGGGGACATATGTAATACTTTCAACAATAAAGAATTATATAAAAAAATCTGTGCAGGAAGTGTCTACCACATATTTACATCAATCTCATCTAGGCTACTGGTTATATTCTAAGGAAACAGATAATAGTTAGATAATAGTTAAAAACTGTATCATCAATCTAACAATTTAAATTTCCATATATTTTTCTAATAGATTTTAACTTTATATTTATAACCAGTAGGTAGAACAATTTACCAGATAGATAATAAGTATTATTCTCATGGCTTTAGGTTTATATTCTTTTTATTTTTATTTTTTTATATTTTATTGATTTTTCACAGAGAGGAAGAGAGAGGGATAGAGAGTCAGAAACATCGATGAGAGAGAAACATCGATCAGCTGCCTTCTGCACACCTCCCACTGGGGATGTGCCCGCAACCAAGGCACATGCCCTTGGCCGGAATCGAACCCGAGACCCCTCAGTCCGAAGGCCAATGCTCTATCCACTGAGCCAAACCGGTCAGGGCAGGTTTATATTCTTTTTAAAATGGGGCTGAAGCCCAGCCAGCATAGCTCAGTGTTTGAACATGGATCTATGAACCAGGAGGGCACAGTTCGATTCCTGATCAGGGCTCATGCCAAGGTTATGGGCTCGATCCCCAGTGTGCAATCCCCATTGATGTTTCTATCTCTCTCTCCCTCTCCCTTCCTCTCAGAAATCAATAAAAATATATTTAAAAAAACAACACAACAACAACAGGGCTGAAAACATGCAAAATTATACATTAGTAAAGGTTAGGGTCACTTTACAAGAACCAGTATTAATAGAGTCAAGTTTAAAAAACAATATAAATACTACATGTCAAATCATCACTAACAAATTATTTTTCTGACCTAGTTATACATCACATCTTGATCATATAATTTTTTCCCTCTAACTCTGCACTTTTCCATGTTGGATATCAGTCTGTATTTTTTAAATCATTTAGTCAACTGATTTTTTTTTTAAATATATTTTATTGATTTTTTACAGAGAGGAAGGGAGAGGAATAGAGAGTTAGAAACATCGATGAGAGAGAAACATCGATCAGCTGCCTCTTGCACACCCCCTACTGGGGATGTGCCCGCAACCAAGGTACATGCCCTTGACTGGAATCGAACCTGGGACCCTTGAGTCCGTAGGCTGACGCTCTACCCACTGAGCCAAACCAGTTAGGACGAAATCATTTAGTCAATTGATTATGGTCTTTTTAAAAAACATCAATGCCCGGACTCAGGGCAACCCGGACATGTGGCCTTACTGGGAATCAAACTAGCAACCTTGCCTAGCCCAGTGGTCGGCAAACCGCGGCTCTCGAGCGACATGCGGCTCTTTGGCCCCTTGAGTGTGGCTCTTGCACAAAATAACACGTGCGGGCGCGCAGGTACAGTGCGATTGAAACTTCGTGGCCCATGCGCAGAAGTCGGTTTTTGGCCTGGGCGAGTCTATTTAGAAGAAGTGGGGGGTGGACATATAGAGAGGATGAATGAAAGGAGATAGATGAAACAAGTATACAAGATGGGTGGATGGAAGAGTTGGAAGGGGTCGACCTCAGTGAACCTAACTCAATCAGATTGAGGACGTTTTTAGCAAAGGCCAGCTTAGGAGTACCCTAATTAAGCTAATAACAATGTACCTACCTACATAGTTTAAATTTAAAAAATTTGGCTCTCAAAAGAAATTTCAATCATTATACTGTTGATATTTGGCTCTGTTGACTAATGAGTTTGCCGACCACTGCCCTATCCGGTTTGGCTCAGTGCATAAAGTGTGGGCCTGTGGACTGAAGAGTCAATAATTTGTAATATTTCTCATTTGGACATTATTTTCAAATTTGAATAAGTTATATATGTGTGTGTGTGTGTGTGTATGTATATAATGCATGCATGCTATTATATACACACACACACACACACACACACATATTCATATAAATATTTCAGAGAAAGCCTAGAATGAGCTCGGAAGCAACTCATTACCGAAAAACGCCATTTAGAGTTTCCCTCAAATCAGTGATCTTAACCCTGAATCATCAGTATCACCATTGGAGACTTAAAAAAAATATGTAACATAGCCCAAGCTGGTATGGTTCAGTGGACAGAGCATCAGCCTGCGGACCAACGGGTCCCAGGTTCGATTCTGGTCAAGGGCACGTACCTTGGTTACAGGGTCCTCCCCAGCCCTCGACCTGGTGAGGGCTCCTGCAGGAGGCAACCAATCCATGTATTTCTCTCACATCGATGTTTCCCTCTGTCTTTCCCTCTCTCTTCCACACTCCCTAAAAATCAACGGAAAAATATCCTCAGGCGAGGATTAACAAACAACAACAAAAAAGTAACATACAACAGGGGCCCATCTCTGGCAACTCTGAATTGGTCTGAGGTAGAATCTAAGCATCAATAGTTCTCATCTGTACTATTTAAAACCTCCTCCACAGCTAAATATAACATTGATTTTTAATTGCTAGATAAGCAATTAAATGTTAACTATTTATTGAGACTTATTACGAGCCAGGCACTGTTCTAGGCACTTACATGTACTGTCATTTAGCAGGTAATGTTTAATTCCTAATTAAGAGTCAATGCCAGTGGTTCTCAAAGTGTGGTCCCTGACCAACAGCATCGGCATCTCCTTAAAACTAGTTAGAGATGCAATTTTTTAGCCCCAATCCAAATTTCGTAAGAATCCAGCAATCTGCCTTGGCTGGTGTGGCTCAATTGGTTGGGCGTTGTCCTGTGCACAGAAAAGTTGCCAGTTTGTTGTTTTTTCATATATTTTTATTGATTTCAGAGAGGGAAAGGGAGAGATAGAAACATCAATGATGAGAGAGAACCATTGATAGGCTGCCTCATGCAACCCCCTACTGGGGGAATCGAGCCCACAACCCAGGATGTGCTCCTGACCGGAATTGAACCCGTGACTCTTCAGTCCACAGGCCCACACTATCCACTGAGCCAAACCAGCTAGGGCAAGGTTGCTAGTTTGATTCCCAGTAAGGGCACATGTCTGGGTTACCCTCAGTCCCTAGTAGGGGACATACAAGAGGCAGCTGATAGATGTTTTGCTCACACTGATGTTTCTTTCTCTCCCTCTCCCTTCTTCTCTCTAAAAACCAATTTTAAAATATTTTTCAAAAAATAATCCAGCAGCCTGCTTTAATAACCATGTATTTCAATAAGTTTAATTCTGATGCACTCTCAAAATTTAAGAATCTTAGAAATAGTGAGTTCTTAGTTACTTTTAGAGCTTTTAGTATTCAAAATGTGATTCATGGATTAGGAGCCTGAGTCTCACTAGGAAGCTTGTTTGAAAGGCAGAATCTCTACCCTAGACCTCTGAAACAATCTGCTAACAAGACTCCCAGGTGATTTGAATGCACATTAAAGTTTGAGAAGCACTGATGTTAAGTAGTGGTTTTTAATCATAGCTAGTTGTACACAGAATCACCTGGGTTTAAAAACAAAGCAAAAAATACTGGATTCTACCTATAGACATTCTGATTAGTAAGTCTAGGGTGGGAACTAATCATCAGAATTTTTAAGCTCTTCAGATGATTCCAAATGTTAAGTAAAGTTTGAGAACCACTGCTCTAAAATAAGAATTCTTAAGCTATGGACTGAGAGGAAGGAGGATTGGATTTCAATGGGGTCCATGAACATTTTAAAGTTGTATGCAAAATTTTGTGTATACTCATGTGGATTTTTCTAGGACCATAATTTTGGTCAGTTGTTTTTATTTTCTTTTTAAAATTTTTTTAAATTTACTTTCAGAGAGAGGGGAAGGGATAGGGAGGGGGGAGGGGGGAGAGAGGAAGAGAGAAACATCAATGTGAGAGCAAAACATGGATGGGCTCCGGGAATCTAGCCCACAACCCAGGCATGTGCCCAACCCAGAATTGAATTGGCAACTCTTCAGTGCATGGGACGGGATGATGCCCAACCGAGCCACACCAGCCAGGGCAGTTTTTTTTTTAGTTTTAAAGAGTCTCTCCCCAACTAAAAAAATTAAGAATCTCTTCTTTGAAATATGGTCTTGCTACTATTTTATAGGCACTCAATAATGAAAGAAGCATCAACAAAACTGAATGAATACCTGAAGTTCCTTGTCTCACAAAACTAACTTCAGTTAGTGTACAAAGGGAAAAGAATCAACAGCTATTGAGTCCTATTATATGCCAAATGCTTTGGCATTACATTAGCTCATTTATCTTCACAACTCTGTTCCCGTTTCAGATGGGAACACTGAATCAAAGAGATTAAATAACTTGCTAAAGTCTGACTCCAAAGACCACACTTTACCACTATACCAGTTTAGAGTTATCAAACTTTAGAGTGCATCAGAACTACCAGGAGGATTTATTAACAGTTTCCAATTCAGTAGGTCTGGAGTGAAGTTCAAGGACTTGCATCTCTAACAAATTCCTATGTGATATTGATGCTGCTGGTCAGATCACAGTTTGAAAAACAATGCCATTTTTTCAAGCATTTATTAAGTGCCTAATATATGGCAACAGCGGAGGTATCTCATTTTAGACACTAGAGAAAGAGTGGAAAATAAGACAAAGTCCACGCCCTCATGGAGCTTACAGTCTAGTGGAGAAAACTGACAGAAAACAAATGTTAAAAAAAGTAATGCCAGGTAATACATCCTATGACCCCCCAAAAAAGGCAACGTAAGGAGTGGAGGATAAACCTTTAGATAGGGCCATAAAAGACCTTTCTGGGGTGCCACTTGGCAGAGAACTGGATGAAGTGAGAAAGTAAGCTATGAGACTTTCTGGAGGAAAAGCATTCCAAGCAGAGGTAAGGAGTAGCAAGAAGGCCACCATAGCAAGGGGTCAGATTGTGCACAGAGCTATGGTTAAATACTTACTAGTAGTCTAAGGATGATGACAACACTAGGATGCCATCAAAAGTACCACATTTTATGACTACCAAAGTCTTACCTATTATGTAATATGGTTCGTGCAGAAGATTCCAATAATGTTAATGGTGTTTGCAGCATTATAACTGGAAGAACTTTTGGCTGTTCAAAAGTATTTCCAAAAAGATCCAAGTACCCAAGGGACAAATTTTTAAATTCACTAGGCAAAAATGGGAGCTTATTTCGAGCTGCTGACAAAAATTGCAGGTTTGTCAATTGTCCTATCTTCATAGGAAATCGAATCAATTCATTATCATCAAGTTTTAAAACTGTAAGTTCTCGGAGCTGGCAAAACTGCACAGGGAGTGCCTTAATTTTGTTCTTGCTCAGATCCAAACTCCGAAGTGATTTCTGGAGTGTAGATTGACACAATGCCACACTAAATGACTCCAAGTGATTGTTACTCAGGTTGAGTTCTTGAAGGTGGATGAGGTCTCCAACCGTAGCTGGTAGCTTTTTTATATGATTGTGACTCAAGTCTAATTTCTTAAGGTTTTTTAAGCAAAGCATACGCATATCAACTCGGACAAGCCCACAATAAGAAGTCTGAAGATGTTCCAGATAATATGGAAAGTTCTTGCTTAGAGGATAGTCCTTTTTGGATGTGATGACCATTTTAGTTTTAAATTTTTCAAATTCTGAAGTCTTCACCGGTGTGAGGGGTGAAAATGGTGTCTCAACATCACAGCCTCTATGAGCCAGTCTCACAGCTGAAAGGAAACTCTTTAAATTGCTGGAATTTGCCTGAATAAATAAAAATAAGTTGTACAAGTATAAATTCCATTTTAGATAATGCATGCATGCTAATTCATCCTATAACAAATTCTGTAGAGTTATATATGCAAATGATGCAATTATTACTGAAAATGGCTATAAAAATAATTTTTTAGTATTCTATTTTGACTAAATTTCAATATAGATACAAAACCTTTAAGGTGTTTTTTTTAAAAAAATGTTGAGAGACACACTCTAAATAAAACTGTTCAAAGGGGGAACCATAGAGTATAAAATAAAATAGAAAAGCATAAAAAAATTCCACCTGAGATTTGGGTTTAAGATGAACTCACCCAGACCTCCAGTGCCCCTGCGATAGGCTAAGACAGCCCTGTGCACTGTAAAATGTACAGGGGTTCCATTCATAAAGATTAAGAGTTGTGAAAAGCCATGGCCTTGTCTATCAAAAGCAGGGCTAAATGGCACTGTCAAGAGTGTAAGGAAATATCAAAATCAAGTGAGATTGCTTCCAACTGAACAGAGAAATCACCAATCAAGTGGTATATGAACTATCATCAAGCCCTAGCTGGTTTGTCTCAGTGGATAGCGTCAGCCTGCAGACTGAAGGGTCCCAGGTTCGACTCCGGTCAAGGGCACATGCCTGGGTTGAGGGCTCCATCCCCAGTGTGGGGTGTGCAGGAGGCAGCTGATCAATGATTCTCTCTCATCATTGATGTTTCTGTCTGTCTCTCTCTCTCTCTTTCTCTCTCTCTCTCTCTCTCTCCCTTCCTCTCTGAAATCAATAAAAATATATATTTAAAATAAATAAATAAAAATAACAAACACTTGGCAGGATACTTTACGAGTTTTCTAAAGTTTACGTGTGAAGAAATAGGGAACTTTAAGTGTGCGAAACGAAGTATGCAATCCTATTTGGTTAGAATGAGGGAGCTTGGTAGAGGAGTAAAAGATTAGAAATACAGTATGGGGCTAGATTCTAGATGAGCTTAATGTCAAGGTAAGGACAGAATGATCAGGCTGTGGGCAATCACTGAAGCATTTGAGCACGAGAATTACATAGAGCTTAGTATTATTTTGGCAGTAGTATACAGTGAAGTAGAGTGAGAAAAATCTGGAGACCTTGGTCAAGTAGGTCTAATAGACGGTACCAACTTACAGACTTGGAAGTTACATACAATCCGGGTTGAGCTATGGGAATGGAAGGCAGGTATGGCAGAAAACTGGAATAAAGCCTTTATTTGGGGGACAGAAAAAAGGTTGTCAGAGATTAGAGACAAAGGAGTGGCTAAAGGTAAATCAGGACAGTGTCCTGTCACAGATGCCAAGAAAGGAGTTTTATTAAGAAGGAAATGGTCATTAGTGTTAAATTCTGGAGCTAAAAAAAGTGAGGAAAAAAATGGCAATGTGTTTGGCAAATAAAAGGAGATCACTGATCTTTGAGGCAGTGTTCTGAATACACCAGTGAAAATAAAGGTAAAAACAGATCCTAAGAAAAGTGGAGGCAACAGATTTAATCTTGTCTTTCCAGAAATTTGTTTATCCAATTTTTAAGTAGGTAAGACTTCACTTGTTTCTTAGGTAGAAGAAAAGAGTTAGTGCCCTAGCCAGTTTGGCTCAGCGGATAGAGTGTCGGCCTGTGGACTGAAAGGTCCCAGGTTGGTTTCTGATCAAGGGCATGTACCTCGATTGCAGGCTTGATGCCAGCCCCTGGTCGGGGCTCAAGTGGGAGGCAGCCAATGCATGTGTCTCTCTCACATCGATATTTCTCTTGTTCTGTCTCTCCCCCTCACTTCTATTCTCTCTAAGAATCAATGGAAAAATATCCTTGGGTGAGGATTAACAAAAAAACAAACAAAAAAGAATTAGTAGGATAGGCTGAACATCAAGTGAAAATGAAAAATCACAAGAACAAAAGGAGGTAGGACAAAATGATTCCATTCAACACAAATACCTTAAAAAGTTATTAAACTTTTAATGTTTGCAAAGCATTTTGCTTGGGGTTAAGGATAATGCAAGGATGAATAAGACATTGCTCCTACCCTCTAGGAAAGGGGAAAACAAAAAAAGGGGAGATAGGACCAAGAAACAGTCTTTTTTTTGTTCTAATGGTCTATATAGTTTTAAAAATAATTATAATAATAAAATACCCCCAACAAGGTTCTAATTGCATTTTATCCTTTTTTCCCCCCACTAAACTTAGACTTATAACCTATAATTCAGCTGGCAAAATGTAGACCTGTGCCACCTTCCTTAAGAGCTCCAGTGTAAGAACACTGGAAGGCTGCATTTTGGATACAGAAGCAAACTTAGTTTTCCTCCCCATCCTGGGCAGCCTTACCAAGGCTGCCTCTGCCCTTTTAGAGGAATATACTGGTAAGCACTCCTTGGAAGCTGCCATCACTTCTTCAAATACATCTGCAAGAGTCCGGCCCTGTTCAGCTATGTGAGATATCAGGATGCTCAAATAGCCTCTTTTATTTTTGGTCAATCCTCACCATATTTTTTCCATTGATTTTTTTTTTTTTTGGCGGCGGGTGCAAGAGAAACATTGTGAGAGGGACACATCGATTGGTTGCCTCCCACACGAACCTCCACAGAGACTGGTTATTAAGCCTGCAACCAAGATATGTGCCCTTGACCCTTCAGTCCTCCATTGTTGTTCTAATCACTGAGCCAAACCAGCTAGGGCTCAAATAGCCTCTAATTTAAAGAAAATATAGCCAATCAACCTAAACATTAATGTTTTTAATATCGTACCTTACTTAGGCAGATATCCACAGCAGGTTCCTTTAACCGAACAGTGGCTTTCCCCTCATCCACAAATTTGGTGAAGAATTGCTCAATGTTCTCCTTTAGCTGCTTAAAACCAATGGGAAAAAAGAACAAAATCAAGTATTGTTACTCAATACTAGTAGTTATTACAAATAGGATGTGCCAGTCATTTTGTCAGGTTTGTCTGTTAGTCCTTATGTATGGGTATTTTACAGTTTTAAGCTTTAAAGTTTTTTGTTTGGTTGGGTTTGTTTTTAGTAGTTGGGTAGCTACATTTCTTATCTACCTTCTGATAGATACTATTGTTCTATCAGTCCAGTTAACTCTGTCCTCTTCTGAGAACAGAATCCCCTGTGTTTTGAGAGAATATTCCTCTTCTCCCATTCCAACTATGTAGCTGTAATGAGTTGCCAAGAGTAATTACTTGCCTTTTAAATTTCAGTTCATTAGTCTGGGGTGGGCAAGCCTCCCACAAGATTACAAACTCCATGAAAACAGGAATCTTGTCTCCTTTGTTCATTCTTGTATCCTCAGAGCTAGACAATGACTAACACATAACAGATGCTCAAAATATTTTAATGACTGATGTTGCTTCTGCTTTAGACTTCAACAACAATTTATCCAGAAGCCATTATATACCAGGTTAACTATGATAGGGGGCTTGGGACAATAGAGGTGAATAAGACCAGCATGGTAATCACACTTACACAGTTGCCAATCTGACATTTATTAAAATAATTATAAGCAAAATTAAGACAAATATATAAGCAATTATTAAGACAAGGAAGTACAGGCTGCTATAAAACCTTATATAGCAAAGAAATCTTACCTGGTCTTAGGATATGAAGGTGACCTTGAAGGTGAGAACTAAAGGATTAGGACATGTCTAGAAGAGATACAAGATAGCTTACCAATAAGAGGGAACAATGTGCAAAGCCTTGAAAGCAAGAGAGCTTGGCAGCTGTGAGGAGCTAAAAGTTCAGTATGGCTGAAGGATCCCGTGAAAAAAGGTAAGTGAGCCTGAAGAGGTAAACAGATTAAATGGTGAAAGATGTTTTATACCATGTTAAGAATGCTGTGGGCGTTTTTGTTTTGTTAATCCTTACTCGAAGATATTTTTCCCATGGATTTTTAAAGAGGGAGAGAGGGAGGGAGGGAGGGAAAGAGAAACATTGATGTTACACATTGATTGGTTGTGCGTGCTCAACTGGGACTGGGGATCAAACCTGCAACCCAAGTAAGTGCTTTTGACTGGGAATCAAACCCATGACCCTTTGGTACATGGGCCTATGCTCTAACCCAGGGGTGAGAAAGATCTGGCCTGCTGGGCCATATAAAAGTCTCGAAATCATTTGGTCTGACCCTGCCAAGGCATTAAAGGGTGAGTTAATTAAATGTTTACCAAATATAGCATGCTAATTTATAAGTTGATAATTTTGTATGACCCATGAATGATGTTATAAAATGGCTCTTGACAGAAAAAAGGTGCCCATCCTGATCTAACTACTGAGAAACACTGGCCAGGACAAGAATTTTATATTTTGGCCCTAGCTGGGTAGCTCAGTTGGTTAGAGCATCATCCAGATACACCAAAGTTTCGGGTTCAATCCCCAGTCAGGGCACATACAAGAATCAACCAATGAATGCAAGTAAGTGGAACAACATATCGTTCTCTCTCTCTCTCCCTCCCTCTCTCTTTAAAATAGATAAATAAAAATTAAAAAAAAAAAAAGAATTTTGGGTTTATCCTAAGAACAATGATATCCATTGAATGACTTTAAGCTGAGAACATCATTAGATCTGTATCTTTACAGGTTCCCTTTAACCACAGGGTAAGAATGAACTTTGGGGGATTGGGGGGTGGGGGATGAAGAGTAGGAGGGAAGGACAACAATAGAGGTAGAGCAATCCTTTAAGAGAGTAGCTAGGCAAGGTATAATGATGGTTTAGACTACAACTGGGATAGATGAAAATGTGAAAGATAACTAGGAGGTAGAATTGAAAGGATTCAATAATATATTGGATGCAGAGAGGCAAAGGCTTTAAGATTTCTGCATGGGGCAGAATACTACTTAATGAGTTGTAGAGCACTGTCAGAAAAGCAAGTTTAGTGGTGACAATGACAATTACTGTCTAGGTCAGCGGTTCTCAACCCTTTGGGGGTCGAACGACCCTTTCACAGGGGTCGCCTAAGACCATCGGAAAACACATATATAATTACATGTTCTTTTTGTGATTAATCACTATGCTTTAATTATGTTCAATTTGTAACAATGAAAATACATCCTGCATATCAGATATTTACATTACGATTCATAACAGTAGCAAAATTACAGTTATGAAGTAGCAACGAAAATAATTTTATGGTTGGGGGTCACCACAACATGAGGAAGTGTATTAAAGGGTCACGGCATTAGGAAGGTTGAGAACCACTGGTCTAGGTATTTTGAGGTTGAGATGCTGCAACACATCCAAGTGAAGATTTCAAGTAGACAACAGATTCAAGTCAGAAGTTAAGGGATTTATACATTTATCTGGATAAGATGAAAAGTATGTTTCTCACTGCTCTTCTAAGATCTATTCCTTCTGATGACCACCATTTGCTGCCCTCCACCAATATGTCATGCAGATTTAGAAAGTCAGATGTGAGTCATAACTATTTCTGTGGAGGAAAAAAGCTAAATGTTGTTCAGCATTTTTTTTAAGTGAAAAAAGAATATGAAAAAAGTGTGCCACAGTGGGCAAATATCCCATCACACACACACACACCCCTTTAAGATACGATTGTCCGCCCTTATCTAAGGGGGAGATACATTCCAAGACGCCAAGTCAATGTATGGAACAACAGAGACTGGCAAACTCATATAATGTTTTTTCCTATGCATACATACCTACGATAAAGTTTAAATTCTAAATTAAAAACAATAAGAGATTAACAACAATAACTAATAATAGAACAATAATCATTTTTTAAAAAGAAAGTTAAAGGAGAAGACTGGCTAAAGGTACAAATTTGGACATCACAGTCGGATGGTAGCTGAAGTCATGGGACAAAAAAGTGAGTGTAAGAAAGAAGCCCATGGTATTTTCCATACTTAGCACAAATACCTACCCTTCAAGGCCCAGGACCAATACCAGCACCCCCTTAATTCATCCAAAAAACATTTACTGAGCACCTATGATTTTCCAAGCCCTGTGGTACCTCTCTTCTGCAAAACTTTCCCAAGCCCCAGTAATCAGAATTCATCTCGTTGCTTCCACTTTTATTACAGCACTTATCGTAGCCCATCTTGTAAGCAGTGGTTTTTTTTCCTCCTTTCTAATCTCAGAAGGACAGTGAGTAAATCAAAGTCAAGTACTCCCAGTACTTTATCTCCCAGTTTCTAGCACTGCACCCTGTGCAAAATAAGTCTTCAATTCGCAGTTTATAATAAAATTTTGATTAGGATTTCCTCCTGCAATTGACTGTTGGTGCAATAGGAGGTTACTTTTTAAAAATATGTTTTTATTGCTTTTAGGAAGAGGAAGGGAGTGGGAGAAACATCTAAGTACCCCAACTGGGGACCATAACCACAACCTGGGCATGTGCCCTGGTCAGGAATCAAACCGGTGACCTTTTGGTGCACAGGATGATGCTCAACCAACTGAGCCACACTGGCAAGGGCACAACAGGAGTTTTAAGAGAGACATCATCAGACTTTAAACAGGCAGTACCTGAGTGAGGCATGAAAGAGAGGCCTGGGGAGATCCAATTCTAGTTATGAGTTTGTTTTTGTCACCTAACAATTTTGTAAGCTTTACAATGTTGGGAGATTTCCAAAGTCCTGTCGATTTGAAAAATGATGAGTTGATTCTAGCAACAGGAGGCAATTATTCACTTTCAACTATTTACATGAAGCACTAGGTGTCTCTGAACGAGACTGTAATATTCCGCAATTAAATATCCGCTGTGGAGTACAACACTATAAGGGAGTCCGATGTAAGGGTGGGCAATGAATTGCACCCTCGACTTTACTTATAGACACAGGGTAGTCCGGTCACTTTGACAAAATAATAGTGCCTGGTAATGAAGGAGAAAGATTTTATAAAGCCTGTGTTTTAAAAATTCTATTTCAAGATCAACCACCTTGTATGCATATATGCCTAACCCATGGACACAGACGACAGGGTGCTGAAAGCCTGCGATGGGGCTGGGGGCGGGCTAGAAGGGTCCATCGGGGGAAAGGAGGACATATGTAATACTTTTGACAATAAAGATTTAAGACTTTCTAAAAATTATATTTCAACCTCCAACTGCTTCTAGAGAGTTTACTACCGCTACACAGGTAAGAAAAAGCCCTGGACCTATGAAATAAGGTCTTAGAAAATTACACATTTAAGGAGAGGGAGAGAGGGAGAGGGGGAGAGAGGGAGAGAGAGAGAGATGCAGTAACCAACGTAAAAAAAAAAAGAAGATGCAACCCAACGCGTTACTGCTTCACTACTGTACTGATCTGGTCTAGAGACCTTCGATACGATTCATCATCCCTTAAAGCCCCTTTTTTTAAGCTAGCGAAAGTTCTGCGGAAGAAACAGAATTGATTGAACGGAAATACAGTTATTTTACTCTCCCCCCGAAATGAATGACTCCTGTGAACTCGAAGTCGCAGAAATGAGCAAGAGAACAGCCACGGGCGCCCTCCCAGAGCCCTCCTCCTGGGGCTGGGCGGGGCCCCGGGAACGCGTGGGGCGCCC
>NW_005362075.1:2043508-2047620 GCF_000412655.1 Myotis brandtii
GGCCCTCAGGGTCGAGTTTTCCCGTGGCTGCAGCCGGCGGAGCGCAGGCACCCACAGCCTGAGGACCCAGCTGGCGCCTCCGGAAACCAGCGACGGGCGAGGGCGTGGTCCTTCCCCGGACTTGGGTGCTGGAGCTGGGCGTTGGGGGCGCAGTTCTCCTTTACTGTTGCCACTTAACCCGTTATTTACACACTTTGCGCCACCGAGTTTTCCGAGGGAAGGCAGGTATCTCTGTGAAGAGGAAAATTTCTTCGCTTACCCAGCGTTGGCACTTGGGACCCTGACCAGTTGCCCAGTGCCAACTAGGGTGGGGCATTTCCTGGCCCTATTGGGCTGGTGTTTTGTTTTTGGCGGCTCTCCTCATTCCGGAGACACCTGACAGCAGAAGGAACTTGTTAGGACAGTACTTGACTTTGCAACTTCTGTTGAACAGATTCCCACTTTACAACTGCGAGGGGTTTGGATGGAGTAACTGGCTTAAATGCATGTGAGACTTGGAAAGCGGGGGGAGGGGGGGGTCTGTCTCAGCACAGTCTGGGATGTGTGGGTTCTTGACTTCCTGCAAGAAAGAATTCAAGACAGGCTAGGTCAGTGGTCGGCAAACTGTGGCCCCTTGAGTGTGGCTCTTCCCCAAAATACCACGTGCGGGCGCGCATGTACAGTGCGATTGAAACTTCGTGGCCACACTCAAGGAGCCAAATAGCCGCATGTTTGCCGACCACTGGGCTAGGTGATTTTGAGAGTGTTTGCCCCCTGGTGGTTAGTGTGTGTCATAGTGACCAGTCGGACGGTCAGACACTTAGCATATTAGCCTTTTACATATATCTATATATATAAAAACGTAAGTAACTATTACGACCAGTCCACCAAATGACCGGTGGACTGCTCAACCAGTCGCTATGATGACACACTCAATGCAGGAGCTGCCCCCTGGTGGTCAGTGTGCTCCCACAGCCAACCTCCCACAGTCTCTCTCCCCGCTGCTAGCCAACCTCCTGCCGTCCCTCCCCTGGCCAGACAGATCTGATCGCCCCGATTGGCCTGATCGCAGCCAGGCAGAGGCACCACACCCATGCACGAATTCGTGCACCAGGCCTCTAGTAATGTGTAAATGTTAGATGAGGATATTAGAGTAGTATAAAGTAGTCAGATGATGAGAAAAATTTGTTTGCTAAACCTAGGCCTTAGAAAACCATTGAAGCAAAATTTCAAGCAAGGAATAAACTTCACACCTCTTTAGGAAAAGTTACTGTGGTCAGTAAAGAGATTACTTTAGAGGTGGAGCAAACCCAGAGGCAGTTATCAGGTAGCTAAAGCAACAACCCACAATCTACACTGCTGCCAAAATACTTTTCTAAAGAGGTCTCCTAGCCCTAGCTGGTTTGGCTCAGTGGATAGAACGTCGGCCTGTGGGCTAAAGGGTAACGGGTTTGATTCTGGTCAAGGACACAGATGGGTTGGGGGCTCAATCCCTCGTAGGGAGCATGCAAGAGGCAGCCCATCAATGATTCTCTCTCATCATTAATGTTTCCATCTCTCTCTACCTCTCCCTTCCTCTCTGAAATCAATAAAAAAATATTTTTTTAAAAAAAAAGAGGTCCTAAGACAGAATGCTAAACTTTTGGAGTCAAAACATAGTTTACAGATAGATGTTCTAATTCAATTCTCTCAATTTATACCAGGGGACTAGAGACTGAACAGAGTAAAGGGACTTGCCTGTGACCTCATAGATAGTGTTAGAACAAATAGTACTAGAACTCATCTTACATACTATACTTAAACCTTCCCAAAAACATTCATGGAGTTACATTCTTTGCAATTTAAACACAAATGCCCAAAGGCTGGTCTCTTATTCCTTTGGAATATAGGTTCTATTATGTAGCTGGACAAATCGTCCCAGAGCAGCCTCTGCAGTTCTTCAATTCCTGCTTAGCATCTGCTCTTTAGGATTCCTTGGAGCTCAACTCTGTACTTTTTTTTAAAATTTTTTTTATTGACTTCAGAGAGGAAGGGAGAGGGAGAAAGAGATAGAAACAGCCTATATAATAAAGAGGTGATATGCAAATTGACCCTCACACCATCACACAAATGGCCACTCCCTTGTAGTCAAAGATGGCCACCACAAGATGGCCAGCAGGAGAGGGTAGTTGTGGGTGATCAGGCCTGCAGGGGAGGGCAGTTGAGGGTGACCAGGCCTGCAGGGGAGGGCAGTTGGGGGCAACCAGGCTGGCAGGGGAGGGCAGTTGGGGGCAACCAGGCTGGCAGGGGAGGGCAGTTGGGGGCAACCAGGCTGGCAGGGGACCCAGCCTGCACAGGAGGGCAGTTGCGGGGGTCCAGGCCTGCACAGGAGGGCAGTTGGGGGGACCAGGCCTTCAGGGGAGGGTATTTGGGGGCTACCAGGCCTGCAGGGGAGGGTAGTTGGGGGGACCAGGCCTCTAGGGGCAGGCAGTTGGGGGCAACCTTGCTGGCAGGGGAGGATGGTTGGGGGCAATCGGGCCAGCAGGGGAGCAGTTAGGCGTGACAGGCTGGCAGTGGAGTGGTTAGGAAGTGATCAGGCTGGCAGGCAGGCGAATGGTTGGGAGCCAGCATTCCCGGATTGTGAGAGGGATGTCCGACTGCCGGTTTAGGCCCGATTCCACATTGGGCCTAAACCAGCAGTCAGACATCCCCCGAGGGGTCCCAGATTGGAGAGGGTGCAGGCTGGGATGAGGGACAACCCCCGCCCCCCCCCCCGTGCACGAATTTTGTGCACCGGGCCTCTAGTCAATGATAAGAGAGAATCATTGATCGGCTGTCTCCTGCATGCCCCCTACTGGGGATGGAGCCCGAAACCCAGCATATGCCTTGAGTGGAATCGAACTGAGGACCCTTGGCTGACACTCTATCCACTGAGCCAAAACCAACTCAACTCTGTACTTTAAAACATGATATTTCATCTAGCACTTTTTGTAAGAAAAATCTTACATTAGCTTGTCCAAAATATTGCTATATGATTACTTATTTAATGCCTGTCTTCATCATTAGGCTACAGGCTTCCTGGGGACAGGTATTGAGTCATTGCTGTTATATTCAAGGCCTACGGTAGTGTTCACATTTAGTAGGTATTAGTGATAACCTGAACGGTGAGCCAGGTTTCTTTCCCCCCCGGGGTTGTGTCTCTCGATGCTGAAGAATGTCTCCACGGACCAGAAGATGTAAGCAAAAGTGTGGAAAATTTAGTGCAAGCAGATTCAGACTCCCTGAAAGGGGAGGGGAACCCAATAATGGGCTGCCCCCCTGAAGCCTTATAGTCCAGGGGTATATATTTGCTACAAGCCTGTTTCTATATCTATCCGTGTCATCACATCAATTGTTCTTGCTCAGCAAAGGACCTGAACTTTCCCTGTTTCTATGTGTTCTTTCTCTGTTCCTATGCTGAACTTTCTCTGTTTCTATGTGTTCTTTGTACACCTTGTTGCTGCAGGCCCTCTCTTGTTTTCCCATGCCTCCTGCTTTAAGTCCAGAAACATTTTATTATTTCTGCTTGGTTGATTTCTGTGATTAGGCTGCTCAAACTGCCATGTCTGCCCCTGCCTATGTTCCACCTGCCTTTGTTTTCCACTGGACCCCTACCTTATCTGCCTGCATTTCAAGTTAACCCTCTCATTAGGGTTTGGCTGGTGACACAGGCTGTGAAAGAATTCACAACTGAGAGAAGAGACAGATGCAGGGAGGAACTTTATTTTACTTTCTAAGAGAGGAAAGGGCCGGTGTATTGTTAGTCAATACAGGGCGGGAAAGATAGAGAGGATTGTACTTTTAAACAGTTGCTGTTGCTAAGTGACAAGGAAGGGAGGGGGGCTGTGTTGATGTTGAGCAGATACCAGGGAGGTTGTCGTGAGAAATTAGTTTGTTTGCATTCCAGGATTCAGTCCAGCAGATGTCCTAAGGAGGTGTCTTGTCAGTATTTTTCCCAAGCCTGTAAAACATGTTTAGAGCAAAAGTTATGAAGAGTTCAAAAGAGGCTTGTTTGAAGGGGAGGGGGGAAGGGAACTTTCTACTAACTAGAGAAGTGGTTCTCAATCTTGGCTGCACATTAGAATCACCTGGGAATCTTTTTAAAATCCTGATTT
>NW_005362075.1:2050278-2074759 GCF_000412655.1 Myotis brandtii
GCTGTAACTGCAGTCGCTGGCCAGCTAATAAAGGCTCCTAAATTCTAAAAAAAAAAAAAAAAGAGTACAACCTTGAGAGTACCTTATCATGTCCAGTCATTTGAACAGAGGAGCCGACAACCTCAGGGTTTAATTACCAGGTGCTTCTCATAAATCGTGGAAGGCCACAGCAAAGAAAGAGAGGCCTTTTTTTCTGTCCTTACAGTAGGTACTCAATGGTTACTTGTAGAAGGAATGAGTAAAAATGCTATTCACTTACTCATTTAACAAATATTTGTGAGAGCCTGCTGTGGGGGCCCTGACCAGAGTACGCCTGATGTTAAAGGCCCATTTGCCACATGCCTGCATGAAGGCAATAACACAGCAGTATCACTATGTTAAAGGCCCATTTGTCATGTGCATGTGCGAAGGCAATGACTATACATACTGCGCAGGCGCGCCCTTATATAACCCACTTATGTTAATGTAACACAGATGTCACTAATTGGCACGAAGCCTCTTCTGTTTGAGTTAGTATAAAAGGCGCTACTAACCAACCAGGAGCTGGCTGCTTTGTTTGCAATAAAGCATGTCCCATCTACCTGCGGCTGCTCATGTCTTCTTCCAGTCCCCGGCATCCAAGAAGTCCCTTCGCTGGCAGAGAAGCTCAGACCCAACACCTGCTATGTGATAGAATAGAGCAAGCTTACAGATTAGTGCATATTCAGTTAATATTGCTTGTGTTGGAGTAAGTAGCTAGTAATTTGGAAGGGAGAAAAGCTGGATTTCTCCCTTACTCCGGGGGACAGTGAAATAAATTTTAGATAGATTCAAGATTTAAAGCCCTGGGTTTAACCTGAGGTGGCTGTGGCAGCATGGCTGGGGCCAGACTGGAAATACAACTAAATTGGGGAACATTCACCCAAAATTATCAACTGAGGTCCAGATGAAGAGACATATCAAGGAAAGACAAAAACACCTGGAGACTGGTAGGAAGGGTGAGGTCTCAAGAGTGGCTGACCCAGCTCCCATGAGCAGCAGGATGAACGTAAGGAGGGAGCTCTCGGCTACGGGAGGGTCTTTTCCCTGAGAAGGTTGAGTCCCGGAATCCAGGCTGGAAACAGCCCAACTGCCCATCAGTAGATGAGTGGAAAAAAGCTGTGGTGATTTATACCATGAAATACTATGCAGCAGTAAAAAAAAAAGGATTTCTTACCCTCTGAAACAGAATGGAGAGACCTGGAGAGTATTATGCTAAGCGAAATAAGCCAGTGAGCCCTGGCAGGTTTGGCTCACTGGTTAGAGTGTTGGCCCATGGACCAAAGGGTCAACGGTTCAATTCCCAGTCAAGAATACATACCTTGGTTGCAGGCTCAATATCTGACCCTGCTCTGGGCGTGTGGGAAAGGCAACCCATTGAAGTTTCTCTCACACATTGATGTTTGTTTTTTCCCCCTCTCTCTCTCCTCCTCCTCCCTCCCCTCCCTAAAAGAATGAATGAAAAAACTATTGGGTGAAGATTATAAAAACAAAAAAAGCCAGTTAAAGAAAGACAAGTATCACATGATCTCACTTATATGTGGAATTTAATGAACAAAATAACCTGATGAACAAAATAGATGCAGAGACATAGAAGCATGGAACAGACTGATGAATCTTAGAGGGAAGGCTGGGGTGGGTTGGGAGAGATTAACCAAATAACTTATGTATGCACTAGATGCTGGTGCATGAAAATTCATGCACTGGAGGGGGGTCCCTCAGCCTACCCTGCCCCATCTCACAGTCCAGGAGCCCTCAGGGGCGGGAGGCAACCCGGCGATCAGGGGGAGGCGACGCCCCATCACACTTCTGTTGCTGCCACTGCCGGCAGCACAAGCCTCAGCCGGCCCTGGTTACCTGTGCCTCGGGTGGGCCTGGGCAGCTGGGCAGCTGACATTTGAGGCTTGCCTGTGCCTTGGGCTGGCCCTGGACGCTGGGGGGCTGAGGGGACTGGGGGACTCCGGAGGCAGGCGCGCGGAGCGCCTGCTGCCCCAGTGAGGCTGAGGAGACTGGGCACTGCCATCATGTGGCTGTGGGCACCGCTATCTTTGAGGGCGTGGCAGTCAATTAGCATATTCCCTCCTTATTGGCTATGGGCGCTGCCATCTTTGAGGGCGGGGCAGCCAATTAGCATATTCCCTCCTTATTGGCTGTGGTTGCTGCCATCTTTAAGGGCAGGACAGTCAATTAACACATTGTATGCGGGAAACGTATTTATACGTTTTACGTTGACTGGTAGTAGAGCGGCGTGGGACACGTATTAATACGTTTTTTATAGAGTAGCGGTAGAATGCGGGTAACGTATAAATACGTAAACTAAAGTTATCGTAATTTTACTGAACGTTGCCATTTGCGCAAAAAATTAGCAAAAATGGCCCACACCACCTGTTAGCACGCGATAAAAACTACCCGCAAACAATTTGTTAACATATTCCCTCCTTATTGGCTGCGGGTGCCGCCATCTTTGCGATGGTGTAAGGGTCAATTAGCATATTTCTTTTTATTAGATAGGATATATGCATAACCCAAGGACACAGACAATATTGCAGTGAAGGCCTGGGGAGGGGGTGGGAGCAGGGTGGAGGGGATCCAATGGTGGAAAAAAGGGGGAAATCTGTAATACTTTCAGCAATAATAATTAAAAAGGAGACTTAAAGCCCTGTCTGGGTAGCTCAGTTGGTTAGAGCATCTTCCCAATACACTAAGGTTGTGGATTCAATCTCAGGTCAGGGCACATATAAGAAGCAACCAATGCATGAATAAGTAAGTGGAACAACATACTGGTGTTTCTCTCAAATCAATGAAAAGAAAATCTATCATAATAAAAACATAATATGCAAATTGACTGAACGACCGAACAGCAGAATGACTGTCTGGACAACATTCCAGATGACCACACTATGACGCATGCACTGGCGCCAGGCCAGCCAAGGCAGGTGCTATGCGATTGGTGGGGGAGGCGGGGTGAGGGCTGCCATTGCCCCACAATCACCCCACTGAAGGAGGCCCAGGCCACCAGCCAGGGGGCAATTGATGGGGGGGGGGCTCCGATTGCCCCAAAGAGGGAGGCCCAGGCCACGCTATGTGGGACGATGGATTGAGGGGGCTCCATGGAACCAGGGTGTGTGTCGGAGGACGTTGGCAGCGCCAGGCCAAGGTGGGTGCGGGAGGTGGGGGCTGCGGGGCCTCAAATTTCGTGCATCGAGCCTCTAGTTTAAAAGTTAAAAAATGTAAAAGTGCTATAAGATACAGAAATTTTAAAGAATTTTGACACAAAATCTAAAAGATATAATAAGTTGATAATTTTTAATATATAAACTGTAAATGTTTTACATGGAAGAATATACCAGAAACAAAGAAATAAGAATCTGGGATTGCCTTTGTTACCAAATTGAAGGGGTTCCCCCTGGGGATGTTCTGTTGAGGAACTAGATGTGGTTGTCCTTGGGTAGATTCATTTACTTGTAGCAAGTACAGGAGACAAGGGATTCACATCCAAAGCTCTGTCTCCTGGACGGGAGGCTCAGACATTGACTTCTTTGATGTTGGCCCCACTTGTCACATTGAGTTCCTATCAAGCTCATTCTTTTTACAGCTTTATCTGCAAAACACTGTGCTACATTTTAACATGTAGCAGGAAAAGCATTTAGTAAAAACAGCCCAGACCTTGATTGAGACCCTTGTCCTATCTAACATGATGAATAAAATAAGAGTGTAGCCAATATGAAAGTCAAAGGGCTCATTTTCTTGCTTGTAAGCTTAAAAGTATATAAACTAAAGTCAGCAATACATTAACAAAGTGGGCTGTAGACTTAAGGAGAAATTCCCAGATAAAGATACATGGCTGGATTATAAATTCAATGTAGACCAAAAAGGGTCCACAGCCCAGCTGGTATGACTCAGTGGTTGAGTGTCGACCTATGAACCAGGAGGTCATGGTTCAATTCCCGGTCAGGGCACATGTCCAGGTTATGGGCTCAATCCCCAGTGTGAGGCCTGCAGAAGGCAGCTGATCAATGATTCTCTCTCATCATTGACGTTTCTCTCTCTCTCTCTCTCTCTCTCTCTCTCTCTCTCTCTCTCTCCCTCTCCCTCTCCCTCTCCCTTCCTCTCTGAAATAAACTCAACAACAAAAAACAAACAACAACAAAAACGGGTCCACATAGTACTAGTAAACCTGACAAGCTCAGCAGAGGCCAGCATGGTGGGTGCTACAACTTAGTGACTGAAAGTAACCACATAGACCTGGGAAATGGGGTGCAGCTGGAAATGGGGCCGCCCCCTCGCCCTTCGCCCTTCATGCAGTGCACGTTTGTGGGGAACCTGGTGCTAAACTATTCGTAGACAACCTGCTTCTAGGTTGGGGTTTTGTACGTAGCAGAGAAGCTCCCTTGCTGCTATCTATTGAAAGTCAGCCCTTGACACAAGGGTTTGAAAAAAAAAAAAGGAAAAAGAAGACACACACACACACACACAGACACACACACAGGAAGTAACCACATAGGATGGTCTGAACATAAACATTCCTAACTAAAAGTGAGTCATGGCAGATAGTCAGGTCCTAGGCCTGTAGCTTCCTTGACAAAGTCAATCTTTATCTTAAGGAGTCCATAGAACCCTTCATTGTTACCTTGTTGCCTGAATACCAACTCCATGTGCTATAAGTGTTAATGTTAACCATCCTGTGCCCACCAATGTAAAAGAAGTATGTGTCTTTTTAGTTTTTCTCCAATTCCAGAGATTTCCCCACTTTGCTTTCTCCTGCCCCCTTAATTTACCACAAGTGGATTTCATGTAACCCTCCTTATGTCTCCCCATTTGATTCTAATTATATAAAATAAGCTGCAAAACTGCCATTCTCCAAAGCATTTTCTCAATGAATTAAGAGTTTGCTTCCCTGCAATTGTCAGTTTGGCTCAAATAAACTCATAAAAATTCTCTATAAGTTTGGAAGTTTCTTACATCGACAATAGGAAAACATGATGTATTTCATCAGAATTCAAAATTCAAAAGGACAAATGTAAAAAAGTTTGCTGTTAACAACAAGAGAGCCCACTGCAAGGGAGAACATATTTACCAAAGTTACATCTGATAACGGTTTAACCTCCAAAATTTATAGAGAACTCATACAACTTAACAAAAGGAAGATAAACAATCCAATCAAAAAATGGGGAAAGGAATAGCCACAGCAATCCTGAAAATGAAGAACAAAGTTGGAGGGATCACAATACCAGACATCAGGCTATATTACAAAGGCACTGCTCTCAAAACTTCCTGGTACTAGCACAAGAACGGACAGATAGACCAATGGAACAGAACAGAGAAACAGAAATCGACCCAAGCCATTATGCTCAATTAATATTTGATAAAGGAGGCAAGAGCATACAATGGAGTCAAGACAGTCTCTTCAATAAATGGTGCTGGGCAAATTGGACAGATACATGCAAAATAATGAAACTAGACCACAAACTTACACCATACACAAAAATAAACTCAAAATAGATAAAAGACTTAAATGTAACAGGAAACCATAAAAATCTTAGAAGAATCCATAGGCAGCAAAATATCAGACATATGTGGTAGCAATATATTTACTGATACATCTCCTATTACAGTGGTCGGCAAACTCAGTCAACAGAGCCAAATATCAACAGTACTTCTTCAAAATAGACTTGCCCAGGCTGAAAACCGACTTCTGCACATGGGCCATGAAGTTTCAATCGCACTGTACGCGCGTCCACACGTGGTATTTTGTGGAAGAGCCACACTCAAGGGGCCAAAGAGCCGCATGTGGCTCGAGAGCCGCAGTTTGCCGACCACGATCCTAGGACAATGGAAACAAAGGAGAAAATAAACATATGATGGCACTACATCAAAATAAAAAGCTTCTGCACAGCAAAAGCAACCATTAACAAAACAGCAAGAGAGCCCACTGCATGGGAGAACATATTTGCCAATGTTATCTCCGATAAGGGTTTAATCTCCAAAATTTACAGGGAACTCATATAACTTAACAAAAAGGAAGATAAACAATCCAATCAAAAAAATGGGTAAAAGACCTAAATAGACACTTTTCAAAAGTAGACATACAGAAGGCCAAGAGACATATGAAAACATGCTCAAAGTCATTAATCATCTAAGAGATGCAAATCAAAATGACAATGAGGTACCATCTCACATCTGTCAGAATGGCTATCATCAACAAACCAACAAACGACCAGTGCTAGCGAGGATGTGGAGGAAAAAAACCCTCGTGCACTGTTGGTGGGAATGCAGACTGGTGCAACAGCTGTGGAAAACAGTATGGAGTTTCCTCAAAAAATTAAAAATGGAACTGCCATTTGACCCAGTAATCAATCCCACTTCTAGGAATATATCCCAAGAAAATAGAAACACCAATCAGAAAGGATATATGCACCGCTATATTTATAGCAGCACAATTTACAAAAGCTAAAATTTGGAAACAGCCTAAGTGCCCATGAGCAGAGAGTGGATTAAAAAACAGTGGTACAGCCCTAACTTGTTTGGCTCAGTGGACAGAGCGTCGGCCTGCGGACTCAAGGGTCCCAGGTTCGGTTCTGGTCAGGGGCATGTACCTTGGTTGAGGGCACATACCCAGTAGGGAGTGTGCAGGAGGCAGCTGATTGATGTTTCTCTCTCATCGATGTTTTTAACTCTCTATCCCTCTCCCTTCCTCTCTGTAAAAAAGCAATAAAATATATTTTAAAAAACAGTGGTACATCTACACAATGGAATACTACACTGCTGTAAAAAAGAAGGAACTCTTATCATTTGCAACAGCATGGATGGACCTGAAGAGCATTATGTTAAGCAAAATAAGCCAGTTGGAGAAAGATAAATATCACATAATCTCATTCATTTGTGGACTATATTGAACAACATAAACTGATGAACAAAAATAGATCCAGAGACATAGAAGTACCAAACAGACCGTCTAACTTCAGAGGAAAGGCAGGGGAGGGTGGGGATGGAGGTAAGAGATCCACCAAAGGACTTGTATGCATGCATATAAGCATAACCAAAGGACACAGACAGTAAGGGGGTGAGGGCATGTGCTGTGAGGTGGGAGTGGCCAGGGAGAGGTAAATGGGGGTAAAAGGAGACATATGTAATACTTTAAACAATAAAGAATTTTTAAAAATGTTTGCTGTTTGGGGATTATAGGAAAATATACTTTTCTATGGTATGAATTTGAGTTGTTACAATTTCTGTAGAGGGCAAATTGGTAATATCTAAAAAATGTAAAAAATATCCTTAGGCCTAGCAGTCCCATTTCCAGAATTTTATTTTATAGATATACATTATTATATTGATATACTATATAAATATAGGTATAATGTAAGTATATGCAAAAAATGTTTACCCAAGGATGTTTTAATTCATCTTTATTTCTTTTTTGCTATCTATTTCTCTATAGCTTTTGTACTCTTCTAAGATGCTTTATTATCTATTTACTAGAGGCCCAGTGCACAAAAATTTGTGCACTCAAGGGGGGTCCCTCAGCCTGGCCTGTGCCCTCTCGCAGTCTGGGACCCCTTGGGGGATGACCACCTGCTGGCTTAGGCCTGCTCCCTGGGGAATTGGGCCTAAGCTGGCAGTCAGACGTCCCTCTGGCAGCCTGGGAGCCCTCGGGGGATGTCCACTTGCCAGCGGGGAGGAGGCCTAAGCTGCAGTTGGACATTCTTAGTGCTGCTGAGGAGGCGGGAGAGGCTCCCACCACCACCTCTGTACTGGCAGCCGTCAGCCTGGCTTGTGGCTGAGCAGAGTTCCCCCTGTGGGAGCGCACTGACCACCAGGGGGCAGCTCCTGCATTGAGCATCTGCCCCCTGGTGGTCAGTGTGTTTCATAGTGACCAGTCATTCCCAGTCGTTCTGCTGTTAGGGTCAATTTGCATATTACCTTTTTATTATATAGGAGTGCCTGGCCAGCCTGGGTGAGGGGCTAATGGCTGTTTGCAGGCTGGCCACAGCCTCCAGCCACCCAAGCTCCCAGTGGAGGCTGGCTGGAAGCAGGTATCTGGGATTTATTTATCTTCTATAATTGAAACTTTGTTGCCATGAGTGGAGTCCAGAGCTGGCTCAGGGCAGGGAGAAGCTTGGCTTCCTCCATCGCCCGGGCAACCAAGCCTCCTGCTTGCTCCAGCTCTGTGGCTGCCAGCCGCCATCTTGGTTGGGTTAATTTGCATATAGGTGCTCTGATTGGCTGGTGGGCGTGGCTTAGGGCTTAGCGAAGGTATGATCAATTAGTATCTTTGTCTTTTATTAGTGTAGATTTGTAAAAACATTGGATAGGGCATGCTTCTGTTTGTGTAAATAAAAAGAGATGTAAAAATGTATATAGTTATAAATACAAGCATATGTATATGGACACATTTATGAATATAC
Source organism: Myotis brandtii (assembly GCF_000412655.1). Lineage (NCBI taxonomy): Eukaryota > Metazoa > Chordata > Mammalia > Chiroptera > Vespertilionidae > Myotis > Myotis brandtii. Next base: position 2,058,702 of record NW_005362075.1, read on the forward strand.
TAGAGGCCCGATGCACAAAAATTCGTGCAACAGTAGGCCTTCCTTCCCCCGGCAGCTGGCACCGGCTTCCCTCCGGCACCCAGGACCCAGGTTTCCCTCTTCAGGCCGCTGGCATGTACCTGGGACCCGGGCTGGCTTCCCTCTGGCCCTGGCTTCGTCAGGAAGGATGTCCATAATGACTTCTGGTCTAATTAGCATATTACCCTTTTATTATTATAGATATGTCCTTATATGTACATATTTGTGTGTTAATGTACATAGATCGATTTTTTAAGGGATTCCCTCTCAAAACTGATAACATGTTGTTCTAGACAGAAAGACTGAAGAAAATAGAGGTCTGTGTTGGAGACGTATTTTTATTTATTTATTTATTTTTATTTTTATTTTTTATTTATTTTTTATTTTTTTAAAACAACCCAGGTACATGCCCTTGACTGGAATCGAACCTGCGACCTTTCAGTCCGCAAGCCGACGCTCTATCCACTGAGCCAAACCGGTTTTGGCAATTTTTAATTAAAAAATATTTTTATTTATTCCAGAGAGGAAGGGAGGAGAGAGATAGAAACATCAATGATAAGAGAGAATTGTTGATTGGCTGCCACCTGACATGCCCCACACCAGGGATTGAGCCTGCAACCTGGGCATGTGCCCAGACTTGGAATTGAACCATGACCTCCTGATTCATAGGTCATCATCACTCAACCACTGAGCCATGCTGGCCAGGTGAGATTTACCTTTAAAAATATATATTTGTATGTATGTATGCATGTTTTAGTTTAGAGCATAAAGTTCATTAAAATATCAATATTTGGTTAAATGTATGGCTATACAGACTATTAAAAGTTGGGCTTTTATTAATTCTTGCCAGCTGTAAAGAACTGGTTGATGAAGCTGAAGTGTGTTCATATTATTGTAATAGCCAAACATGCAAAAAATATATCTTAGACCTTTTTTATAGTAAAATTTATTTTTACAAGTTTAAAGAAAAGATATGATTCTATCCCTAAAACTTCTGAAATTGAAGATAATTCAAGAGAGATGCAGACCTTTAAACTATGAAATTTTGCTTATACAATACCAAATGATTTCAAAAGTAATTTGAGGGTGGAAACATGAGTTATCTTGAATAATAGTGTCTTAACATGCAGGTCAGTCCAATTTGCTTACATTAAAAAATAATGTCTATACTCTGTACTGTTGTTTCAATCTTATGAGTTTTTTTTTTTTTTAAAGAAAATATTAATAGGGATTATCTGGGCAAGAAGATTATGGCACTTTTTTTCTTTTACTTTGCATTTCATTGTATTAAAAAAAATAGAACTAAGCCTATTAAGTATTGTATTAGGAAAAAAATGTGTATAAAAAAGTATTTAAAAGCCAAATTCAAAAGAGTAGTAGGAGCTATAAACTCTTTATAGACATTTGGTTGAAATGGACTTTTAAAGCTGTACTCTCAGCTTCCTTACTGAAAAAATAAATTTGTAATTCCATTGGTTGTGATGGTGCTATATTATCTTAAAAGTGAAAGGAAGTACAACGTCTCAACTGCAGTTTAGTAATATCTCCATCAAGAACAACTTTCAAGACCAGAGAAAACATTAAAAACTACTTGAATATTAAGATAGTTTAACAGATTATTCAAGTGTAATTAATTGGTTCTTATTCCTCCCTTTTTTCTTTTAAATGAGTTCACATCTCTAGGCCCAAATGATTATATATGAGTGTTGAAAATATTTATGGAATTGATCTCAGAACCATTGTTATCTTTTATTGAAGCCAATTAGGTAAAGCCTGAGAGGAGTATACAGTATAGGTGGGCAAATGATTAGCTTTTGAGAGGCTCATTGATTCTGTTAACTAAACATCAATGACTGATAGAGATTCCAGGAAAACTATAGAAGCTTGACACTTGACCCTCCACCATCAGACTTTAAAATAAAATACCTTTTCAATCTTATCTACCACTAGGCTTTTTTTATTTATCATCCACTTTAGTTACACAAAAGTTGTTCACTTTCTCCAAGTCTTTTCCAACCCCATTCTTTGGCTCAAACTCCATTCTTTGGCTCCTTTCACGAGGCATTCCCTTCATCAAATGCTGTCTGTAGAGACCTCACTCTTCAAAGTTTATGTCAGAGGACCCTTAAATGCATCAAGCTAGAATTGATTTCTCTCTTCTTGGCTCCTCTTGTACTCCATGAGCACATCCGCTGTTGAATATAGAATGTTCTGCTTACTTAGCTATATAGAAGTCATTGACTCACAAAAGTTGAAAATGGAAGGAAGGGCTTTGAGACAATCCTGTTTCCATTACACCTGCAAGCTTTAAGGGCAGGAATCAAGTCATATTTGGCTTTTAAATCTCTGATTTGCTCCCTTCCTTCATTATGTAATGAGTGCCGAATTTAATGATTGGGAGGGGCATCCCACCAGAATCCTGAAGAAATACAACCTTTAAATGTTGTATTTCAGTTCTAATATGAGTTCATGTGTAAAAGTTTCCTGGGCTATTATACCCTGTGGTACAGTTTATAGGCTAAGTTAATGCTTTATGACTCCAGAGCCTGTATATACAGTTTTAAGTTTATCTGGAGACATTATAAATGATCGTGTGGCTATAGACATTTTTCAGATTATCAGATGGCATTTGTTTTTCACTAGTTTTTTTGTCAGTAAATCATCTGGCCAAAGCCATGTACATTTCACGTTTACTTGTTTCTCGGTTTAAACTCAATCAAGTCCATGTAAATATCAAACAGTAAGTCTGGCATCATTTTTCTGGAATGATGTAGATGTATTTCTAGGAGGAGTATGCCAATTTCAAAAACTGAAAACATACTCTGTTTAACAAAATAGATACTCCTAGTGTTGACTTCTAATCATTACAGCTGACTTAAAGTTATTTTATAATTTATCCCAGTAGGAGTCAGTGCTGAGTTGAGGCAAGAGGAACAAATGTAATAATCTGAATAAAGATTTAATTTAAAAAAATAAAATAATAAAAAAAGATAAAAATCAATGGAAAAATATCCTCAGGTGAGGATTTAAAAAAAAAAGAAAGAAAGGACTCATTTTGGTCATACAACCTCAGACTGTTTTACATTTCCATGACTTTTATATGTTTATTCAATAATGTACAAGTTCTAGAAAAAGAAAAAATAATAATGTACAACTTTCGTATTTCAAAAAAAAAGAAAAAATTAAAAAGAGTTCAGGCAGTGAAAAGGCAATGGTTATCACTATTATATTTCTTGAGGGTTCAAAAGAGACGGGGTCTCGCTATGTTGCCCAGGCTGGAGTGCAGTGGCTATTCACAGGCGCGATCCCACTACTGATCAGCACGGGAGCTTTGACCTGCTCCGTCTCCGACCTGGGCCGGTTCACCCCTCCTTAGGCAACCTGGTGGCCCCCCGCTCCCGGGAGGTCACCATATTGATGCCGAACTTAGTGCGGACACCCGATCGGCATAGCGCACTACAGCCCAGAACTCCTGGGCTCAAGCGATCCTCCAGCCTCAGCCTCCCGAGTAGCTGGGACTACAGGCGCGCGCCACCGCGCCCGGCGCTGAGAGGCGGCGCGAAACAGCCTTAGAGGCTCAGCGCGGGTGACGTCACCGCTGTGAGGGCGTAGACATCGCGCATGCGTGGTTTGTCAGCACTGCATTCTGGGAGAGTCCCCAAAATATCAAGAACGCATGCGTCCGCTGGCTCTTTCCTTTTGCCTCGTTGCTACAGAGTGAGCAAGATGGGTCACCAGCAACTCTACTGGAGCCATCCGAGGAAATTCGGCCAAGGTTCTCGTTCTTGGTAAGAAAGAGAATGTGGTGTTAGAGAAGGTTTGTTCTGGGTCGTTGCTTGAAGCCGCGTGTAGAACTCGCAGGCGGCGCGTTGCGGGGAGACCGATCGGAGCCGGGCTGCCGCCATTTCAGGCCTCGGGGAAGGCGGCGGGCCGGATGGGGGCCCCCGAGCGCGAGCCCCTTTCTTTTCTGCGACCTGCCGTAATGCCATCTCTCTTCCTACAGCCGCGTCTGCTCGAACCGCCACGGTCTGATCCGGAAGTACGGCCTCAACATGTGCCGCCAGTGTTTCCGTCAGTACGCGAAGGACATAGGCTTCATTAAGGTACGCGTCCGCCGGCGCCGTCGGAGCAGCCGGCCGGCGGCGCGCTCCTCGGCTTTAGTTAAAAGGGCGGCGCTGACACCTGGGAGTTCCGGCGGCCAGATTAACAGCATGGGGAGGCTGAGGCCCAGCTCCATTTCGCCCAGCTCTGCCAGGTCTAGGTGCCATGTATCATGCTGGGTAACATGCACTTTTCAGAACCACTGCAGTTGGGTGGTAGATGTCTTTAATTGTGCCTACACACATGTATGTGTGTGCTGACTACTGCCCTGAAATGTTGGATGGGATTCTATTCTGCAGTGAGCTTGAGATTTGGAGCCAGATGAGAACTTACAGCTCAGTTTCTGCCTGTGAAGAATAAAACTGGGTGCTACAAATATTAGTTAATGTATATGTGAAGCTTAACTCCTGATAATCAGTTACTGGGAGTTGGGGTTTTTTTTAGATGAAAACTAGTCACATAGTAGTATGGTAAATATAAATTGTGTTTTTGTTGTTTTGGGTTTTTTTTTTTTGGGTAAGTATAAATTGTTAATGTGAGGTCTTTGTGGCAGAGATATAGTGTCTTAGCTTAGACTTTTACCCTTGACCACTATGTGCTTGGTGTTAATGTGGAATTTCAAAGAACTCAAACGAGATACTGAACTCAGGCCTGTTCCCTAGCCTATAGTAGTGTTTCTCTAGTGGTAAGTTATCTTTTAGGGAAGCAGTGAGAATACCAATTATGAAATTCACAGTCGAAGTGTAATTGTTGAGGTTTGTGGAACGAACAGCTTGTAGGCATCATCTATAATAATAATAAAAGCGTAATATGGGATGACCTTCTGGGTGAAGCTGGGCCTGCGAGGGAAGACCGGGTCCTGGGTCTTGGGTGCCAGAGGGTAGCTGGTGCCAGCAGCCAGGAGAAGGAAGGCCTACTCTTGCACATATTTCGTGCATCAGGCCTCTAGTTCTAATGTAATGAGCCAGTTTTTGTGAGTAAAGTGGATACTTAAAGTGTTTGAATTAATTCATTTTCTGTCTGCTTTTTTTTTTCCAGTTGGACTAAGAACTTCCATGAATGGGTCGTTCAAGACATCTACCTTATGACAGAATGCTATCTCTTTGTACATAAAATAAAATAAAAACCTTCAAATATGAGTGTTTTTGTGTGAATGGAGCAGTCACGTGATTGCAAAAATCTATCACTAAAATCTGCTCCGGCATTTGCCCAGAGGTGGCAGTCCTAGTTTTTGGGATAATACAGGAAAGCTTGTAAATTTCTCAAAACAGTTGTATGCAAAAAGGGGGCAGTGGTTACAGATGCCAAGTGTGTAATTGCTGAGAAAAACAGTAATTTCTGAGCATGTGGGAGGGGTGAGGGTGGAGGTTGTATAAAATTGAATTACAGTCTTAAGCCATTTGCTGAGAAGCCATGCCTGGTAGGCCAGGAACTTTTAGGCAGAAGTAAGTATAAGTCCAATGGGGAGGGGGAAGAATTCAGAGCTTTCTGGGAACAGCAAAGTTGTGGCTGGAACAGAGTGAGAAGCTGGAAATTCGGAATTGTTGAGTTTGTAGGACATGGTTGGGTAATTAGAGATAAAGTTCCATTTGGTGAACAGATTAGAGTGCTATGAACTTTTTTTTAAGGTTCACTAAATTTTGTGGGCGAAATAGATTTTAGTGGGATACGAGTGGAAACAGGGAAAGAAGGCTATTGGAATAGTTTAGGCAAGTGATCTTGTCTTGGATAAAAGGGAGTGAGTAAGGTAGTCAAGAACAGTGACTTGAGAAGATGGATGTGGGTGAAACGAAAAATGGTGCCTCCAAGGGTTTTGGTGCCAGAGCACCTGGAAGGCAAGAATTCGATTGAGTAGGGACTGAAAATTGGGTTTGAGGGAAGGAAGGTTAATAATTCAGTTTGGGACAAAATTAGTTTAAAACTTGAACTAGATATCTATGTAGAGTTCTAAGTATGCTTTGATATAAATTCTTGAATCCATGGGAGCTTGGGATTGGAGCTGCAACTTTGGTTGTCCTCAAAATGAGTTAGTATCTAGTATTCTGGGATCTCATCCTGTGACTAGGTGAGATGGAAGCCCTAAGGTCTAGGGCAGCCGTGGGCAAACTACGGCCCGAGGGCCGGATTCGGCCCGTTTGAAATGAATAAAACTAAAAAAAAAAAAAGACCGTACCCTTTTATGTAATGATGTTTACTTTGAATTTATATTAGTTCACACAAACACTCCATCCATGCTTTTGTTCCGGCCCTCCGGTCCAGTTTAAGAACCCATTGTGGCCCTCGAGTCAAAAAGTTTGCCCACCCCTGGTCTAGGGGGTAAATACATGGAAAAGAGGATTGTTCCTGAGTTACTCCAAGAATAGGTGGGATTCAGCAACAGACCAAAGGACCAAAAAAAGTGGCATACTAGGAGCCAAGCAGGAAGTGATCAAGTGTGAGTGCCTCTGATACAATTTATTGCTATAATGTCATTTGAAAGTGAGAGGAAGCTGGAGTAGGGAATAAACATCTTAACCAATTGTAGTTAAATCATTGCAAAATTGAGAGCCTGGCAACACATTGCTAAGTGTACCTTCTAGGGCCTTTGAAGGAGCTTATGGAAGTTAGGAACACAGAGGCTAAAGTTATAAGAGCTTTATAGGAAATCCACCTCCGTTCCTTTACTGAGTCCCAGGAATAGGAAGATCCAGGGTTCAGTGGGTAAGGAGGTGGGAAGAATATTCCCAGAAGAGGCTGAAGATGGAGTAAAGTTTCTGGTATTGGAATGGAGCTGATCTTGCTGGTAGGGTGGGTGAGAAGCTGGTCAGCTAGGCAAAACAAAATTGAAAAATTCAGAGGTTTACATATCTAGTGATTTAGGTAAATGATCCCAGTTGTGTTTGATTTGGGTATGAGAGTTTTGGATGAACTCACTGATCTATTTTTTTTTCTTTCTTTTTTTTTTTTATTAAATCTTTATTGTTCAGATTACATTTGTTCCTCTTTTTTTTTTTCCCCCATAACTCCCCTCCTCCCAGTTCCCACCCCACCCTCCGCCCTCACTCCCCACCCACTGTCCTCATCCATAGGTGCACGATTTTTGTCCAGTTTCTTCCCGCATCTCCCATTCCCCTTTCCCCCCCAAGAATAGTCAGTCCATTCCCTTTCTATGTCCCTGATTCATTATAATCACCAGTTCATTCTGTACATCAGATTATTTATTCACTTGATTCTTAGATTCACTTGTTGATAGATGCATGTTTGTTGTTCACAATTTGTATCTTTACCTTTTTCTTCTTCCTCTTCTTAAAGGATACCTTTCAGCATTTCGTATAATACTGGTTTAGTGGTGATGAACTCCTTTAGCTTTTCCTTATCTGTGAAGCTCTTTATCTGACCTTCAATTCTGAATGATAGCTTTGCTGGATAAAGTATTCTTGGTTGTAGGTTCTTGGTATTCAGCACTTTGAATATTTCTTGCCATTCCCTTCTGGCCTGCAAAGTTTCTGTTGAGAAATCAGCTGACAGTCGTATGGGTATTCCCTTGTAGGTAATTGAGTCTCTTTCTCTTGCTGCTTTTAAGATTCTCTCTTTGTCTTTTGCTCTTGGCATTTTAATTATGATGTGTCTTGGTGTGGTCCTCTTTGGATTCCTTTTGTTTGGGGTTCTCTGCGCTTCTTGGACCTGTAAGTCCATTTCTTTCACCAGGTGGGGGAAGTTTTCTGCCATTATTTCTTCAAATAGGTTTTCAATATCTTGCTGTCTCTCATCTTCTGGCACCCCAATTATTCTGATGTTTGTACGCTTGAAGCTGTCCCAGAGGCTCCTTACACTATCTTCGTATTTTCGGATTCTTTTTTCATTTTGCTTTTCCGGTTGGGTGTTTTTTGCTTCTTCGCATTTCAAATCTTTGGCTTGATTCTTGGGCTCCTCTGGTCTGCTATTGGGTGTCTGTATAATATTCTTTATTTCAGTCCGTGTATGCTTAATTTCTAGTTGTTTCTTTATCATAGCATCGAGGGTCTCATTAGTTTTCGTGAGGCTCTCCAGAAGTTTATTGCAAGCCCTCAAAATTGCGTTTTTTAGCTCTATATCCTCCATTTCTGTCATGTTTTTTTGTCTCCGCATTTTTTATGCTTTCTTGGTGCACCCCCTTGTGATCTTTGTGCGCAGTCTTGTTCTAGTTGAGCCTTGATTGTTGTAGTTAATACTAGAGGGATTTGACCACCAGGCCGACTGGCTGTGAGAATCAGCTGTCGAACTCACTGATCTAGAATGGCTCTCTGCAAATGCTATAAGAATTGTGTGTTACCTGAGGGAATATGTGGAAGGGAAAACCTAGCATGCCCTGGCTTTGTGTATATGTGGTGGTAGTGGGAAGGCAGGAACTGGTTTCCATATTCACAACATATAGCATGATGCCTTGTATATTAATAGTAGGTCCTCGTTTGTTGAGTTGAATTAAATTACCTAGTAAATGTTCAGTGTTGATGACAAAATACTGTAGCAACCATTGGAACATAGAGTCTTATTCTTGGGTCCCTTGAATTATTAAATTAGGGCTGAATGGGACCCTAAAGGACTTGTCCTGTCAAAGATTTTATTTAGCTCATTGATTGACCAGTAAGATGTTTCAATTCGTTTAAAGGCGAGTTCAAAGCACCACAATATGTGAATCAGGGATGTGGAAATGAATTTACAAGTACATTTAAAATTGGCTTTTTTGGCAGGGGAGATAATTAAGTTACTATCTACCAGACAGAATTTGGGTGTCTGGACAAGAATCATTTATGGGCTCACCCTCCAGGGAGCATGCACTTGCCATTCTTTTCCCTCTCCCCCTCCCCCACTGGCATATATCTTCTAAACTCCAAGGGACCCTCACCAGGAGAGCAGTGGGCAGCGGCTCATCTCATGCTAACCCCCTGAACCTATCTCCAAGGGCCTTTTTCTTGGACTTTCCAGTGAGCCAAAGCGGCCAGCCTGGTTTTGACTCTCCTGTTGCTTCTAAGCCCTTTCTTGTTTCACTGTTCTGTGTTTTTGCTGCAGTCAATAAATTATTGCTTATTTTTCTACCAAAAAGAAAAAAAAAGAAAATCATTTATGTACAACTTTTGAAGTTGTAAAACAGCTCAAACACTAAGGTCAGAGTCCCCACCCACCCCAGGATTGTGCTAGACAAAGCTTTATTTTCCATGAAAGACACCCAGTAATCTTGATTTGTTTCTAAGTCAAAATTTTTCTCCACAGATTTTTAGGCTTTTACCTATATTGGTTAAGTTTTTTAAGTGCATGCTCTGTGCTAGGCACTGTTAACTGTTTTACTTGAATAGCTTTAATGCAACTCAGGTATTACCCCATTTTACAAATGAGGCACAAAGAATAACTCTCCCAGGATAGCACAGTCTGAGATTGAACCAAGGTAGTGTGCTTTGAGAAATGTTATTGCCATTAAATTGTAAATGTCCAACAACTAGGGAAAGCTTTGGTAAATACTGGTAGTCTACAAAATAGCTTAGAGAAATAATTTTAAAAAAATGGAAAATTGTGTATGTAGTACAATTTCACTGTTAAAAGAATGCACAGAAAAACACCCTGCTGGTGTGTTATCAGTGATTCCTTTGAAGTAATACAATTACTGTTGATTTGATTTGCAATAGTCAGGTGAGATTTATTTAGGGGTACGGTATGCAGTGACTATAAAATAGAGTGTCCCAGGTACCAATATTGTTAATTAGGCTTCTGCTCCTCTGCCAACAGTTCTTAGATTGCTCTATTTGCAAGTGTGTTCTTAGCGTTGCTATGATTTCCTTCCACTGGTTTTCACCCATTGATATTTTATGTGGTCCTGTACAAAACAAGTCTAATGTATTTTCCATAAGAAAAAAGGCTAGGTATTTAGGCACAACAGCTCTCATGTTCTCCCATAATCTTATTTCAGGCTAACTTCCTGATTATTTCAACTGTTCCTCATAAGACATGATTTAGAGCAAGCATGTCAAACTCGCAGCTCGCAGGCTGCATGTGGCCCACAACGAATATTCTAGCCAATATAACGGTATGTAAGAAATGTTTTAATAAAAATTTCGTAACTTAATTTTTACAATATACATAATTATTTACAATATATTTACAATATACATAATTATTAATAATGAACTACAACATTCGCTAATGACTGATTACTATAATCGTGTTGCATTCATTTCCCTTACATGACTTACACGCAGGCGCACCATTTCTTTCCACTAATACTAGCAACGAATATTTTAGCAGCCGATTGTCACATCATTTGTCTTGGACTGACTTGTTTGGTGTGTGCAACAGGAAATATTTCGCTTTTGGAGAACAAGAAAAATAGGTTTATTTGCATTACACTTATTAATTTATGCAGTTATTCAGTGTCTGGTAAGTTAATGATCAAGAAAAAATTAATTTTCATTAAAATGTTCTATTACTTTATGTTAACGATTACTCATTTATTTCAGCCCTTTATATTCAGCGTGTCTCTATTAAAATAAACCTACATTTGTATGAAAATTGAAGCTTTTGTTTTTTTCGGCCCACATAAACTTAAACCTTGTTTATTTGGCCCGTGTTAGCCTTTCAGTTTGACATGCTTGATTTAGAGCCATCTTTGGTGGTCTCTGAATTAATTCCACTGTTTGGATCCTGAGAGTGCCTGACAGCATTTCACAGGGCAGGCATGCAGTAAAACTTGCTGAATGAATAAATGAGCAGATTTGGTAATGACTTGAATTTGGTTGGGCATCAGTACTTCACTTTTTTATGGGCCCTCTTTCACCATTACAGAAAGTCCAGAGACCCTGGCCTTTGACAGCTATCTCCATGGCTAATGCCCTTGACAGTTTTAAAGCTGTCTGCTTTACACAACCTCTGCTTAGGAAATAGTTCTTGTAGAAAACTATCTTTAATAATTGGTGCCTTAGAGATCTGGGCTTTTGGGTAAGTAGAGCAGAGCCCTTCCAGGGTTATGATGAAGGGTGCAACAATGTGTATTTCCTCAATATCCACAAGAGTTGAAAAAAGGAAGAGAAGGCTGCGCTACTAGATGTTTCTCAAGGGTTAATCTAGAACAGTGGTTCTCAACCTTCTGGCCCTTTAAATACAGTTCCTCATGTTGTGACCCAACCATAAAATTATTTTCGTTGCTACTTCATAACTGTAATGTTGCTACTGTTAGGAATCATAATGTAACTATCTGATATGCAGGATGGTCTTAGGCGACCCCTGTGAAAGGGTCATTCGATCGCCAAAGAGGTTGCAACCCACAGGTTGAGAACCGCTGATCTAGAAAATTAAAGGTTCAGTTTATTGGTAATACAAGTTAGGACTGACTTTTTTAAAATTAAAAATCCTTTTGTTAAATTCAGCCTATTATGTATGTCAGTGGTGACACTCCCTTGAGCTGATTTGATTTGCAAACAAATGCTGGATTTTCTGGCTTGAATTGAAGACCTGTAGAACCACAATGCCTTTCCCACTTCATCACCGCCCCCTGCCCCCACCCAGTTGTTCCTATTAGCCTCCTTATCTCATGGACACCTATCTGCTTACAAACAGATCTCTGCTTGCCTATATAGTCTGAGAACCACTGGTCTTGGGGCAAGGACTGAAACGTCTCTGCCTCTGAATGTTGCTGGTATGGACCTGAAGTGGAATCTCATCCCAAGTCCAAACGACACATTTCAGGAAGCTGTGCTCTGGGTCACAATGACCGAAATTCCCTTCACCTCTGGACATATACCATCTGATCACTTCTCCAGAGTCCTTTCTCAGACCTTTCCGTTTTTCCACGGGTGACTCCTTCTGACTGTTTTTGAGATCCTTAGCTCACTTGGTCAGCCCAGCAGGCTGCCACTAAGCTGTTTTATTGTAAAACCTTTATTAATTCACGTAGCCTTAACATAGTAACACAATAGCATTAACAAAAAAGAAGGGGAGGAGTGAATTTCACTGACAGAGACTAGAGTTGCTGAGGTCTGGAAGGAAGGGAGAAGAGAGAGGCCAGTGTTATGAGAAAAATGCCGCCTTTCCACTTGGGTTCTCGGCCTCATAAAGCAGGATCCCACTGATCTTTCTGAACATTTTAGGGCAGGTCCGTATGGATTCCAGAGGCTGCCTTTGTAACTTCTTACTGCGTGTAATCCAGGTTTCAGAATAGGACCACTGTAGGTGTGTTTATGGTTCTAGATGTTGCATTTTTGCTTAATAAAGCTGTAAGAGTGTAAGTACTAGTAGCCTTATGCACATTATAAACCCAATAATAATTATGCTGAATGTGTAAACAGCTCCGCTGTATAGACTTGCTGAGCTTCTATTGCCAAACATCAAGCATTAACTGTAGGGGCTAGAAAAATCAGTAAGACTTTCCAGGGAACCGGATATGTAGGTTACTAAAACTAACATTTACCCATGAAAAATAATATGTTAATGCTAAAGGAAGTTTTATTTCCTAAATAATAAAATGAACATAGTAGCTTGCCCTTGGTGGGAGTGGCTGGGGGTGGGGTGCATTAATGGGGAAAAAGGGAGACATGTAATACTTTAAACAATATGTTTTAAAAAAGAGTATATTAAAGGACTAGTTGACAGAATGATAAGCATTCATGGCAGCACAGTCAAATCAATAAAAGCTCAAAAATAAGGAATGGAACCTGTTTTTTGGCAATCTAGATAGTTTAAGTTCATAGACTGAGTCTGGTTTACCTTGTTTTCTCTTCACATATCCACAAATCCCATTTTATGATGACACATGCATCTGTTCGTCCTTCTGTGCTAATTAACTCCTGTTACCATTCATGAAGATTAAGTGTGGACACATCTAGCACAGTAGTCAGTCATCAGAACAGAAAAGGGTTTGTGAAAATAAATTCATATTTGGAACTTTTTTTGGGAGATTTTTTGATAGGTAATCTCCTTAAACACAATTTCTTTTAAAGTTTTCTACATGGCTAGGAGTCTTTATTACCTGATTCCTGAGTTTCCTAGCTTCTTTGTTACCAAGGGAGCATATTATGACAATGATTGCTTCTTACTTGGGTCCTTCATTATAGGTTTTTTAAAGCTCTCATTGGCACCAATTGCATGCGTGTGTTTCAATCTGTCATTGTTGATCGTGAATTTGGTTGACACTTCTATTATAGAGAAAGGGCAAATAGCAATATTAAAATATTTCTTCTAATTAACTTCCTTTCAATGTGCATGAATTTGTGCACCGGGCCACTAGTTTGTCTATAATGTAGTATCTGAGGTTGCTGATCATGCTGGAAAAAGGTATGATTCTTCCCAGCTGGTTTAATCAGGGAACTAGGAGATCAAAGGGATCCTTGGGCCTGCATGTCTCCCTTCAATGACACTCAGGCTTACTAGTATGTGGCTCAGACCTGAGTCTAAAAACCTGGCTAGAAAGTTGTGCTGCCTCTCTTTTAGACTGAGTCTCAGAGTTTGGAGAAATCCAAAGGGACATATGGCCCTTTTCGTCCTGCTAACTGGTTTCCGGTCTTCTCCCAAACTTCCTGGAAAGAAATTAAGTTCTCTTATAGGATAATTAAAAAAAAAACATGGTAATTCATGACTCTCTTACAGGTATAACTAATTAATTAATGAGAGAACAAGTAAGATATTATAATCAGTTCAAAGTGCAGAGGCACAAATAGGCCATGCAATAAGTTTACAAATGGATGCAAACTAACTGGCTTTTTCTATGGGTGGAAGGAACTCTTTTGTGCCTCCAGCAGGCAGAATTGATTTGCATATCTGTAGACAAGAATTCTTTGTACTGCTATCAATTATTTACAGATTTATGAATAGAGCAAAGGCAACAAAACCCCATAGCTAACCCCATATCAGATAACCCAGAAAGGAGTGCTGTAAACAACATAGATTTTCCATTGAAAACACCCAGCTATGTTTTTTTTTCCACCCAGCAATTTTTTGATTCATTCCAAAGTCTTCCCTAATTTTTTCCTGACAGGCCACATTGCATATCTGATTATTTTATATTTGTCTCTTCCATTACAATTGATCATTGAAAGTTGATTATGGAATGAGATGTGTACCTCCATCTCCCTCCTCCCCCATTCTAAATGTAAAGCATTTTAGAACTAGATGCCTCAAAAGGAAGAAATATGTTTGTGTGTGTGTGTGTGTGTGTGTGATCTCTGAACATTTATTAAGTGATCTAAAACAATTCATTTAAACCAAAGTAGTGTTCAGCCCTAATATACCCAGGAGTCTCATGAACAGCTATATAGACTTAGGAAGCTAGATGGCAGAGTGATCACACAGTTAAAAGGCTTTATTTTATATGGCGTTGTAGAGAGAAGCTAAGCCCGGTTTTCAGTTTTAAAAATGAAATTGCTTCTTAGCTATCTGAATGGTAGAAAAGAGATAATTTAATGTGATGATTTAAGAGGAACAAATTTTTCCATTTAATTTGATATATAATTGACGTGTAACATTGTGTATGTTTGAGGTTTGAAATGTGTTGATTTTATATATTTACATATTGCAAAAGAATAACCACTATAGTGTTAGCTACCACCTCCAGCCCGTCACCAGTTACCATTTATTTTTTGTGGTGAGAAAATTTAAGGTCTACTATTTTAGCAACATTTAAGTACACGCTACAGTATTATTAGCTCTAATCACCATGCTGTAAATTTGTTCCTTAGAACTTGTTAATTTTATAACTGAAAGTTTGTACCCTTTGACTGATATCTCTCCATTTTCCCCTACTTCTACCCCCTGGTAACCACCACTCTACTCTGTTTCTAAGAGGGACAAATTTTTTTAAATTTATGTTTTTTAAATTAATTTTTTTACAATATACAAAATAAATCTATTACCAGATTGTAGATACAAAATAATTAGCCATTTACATGCAATAAACATTAATATTTCAAGAAAAAAAGATTTTAAATATAATAATATTACCAAAACTGTAGTAACATAGTATAATATCATAAAAGTTGTAGGAAATATTAAAAATCTGCAAATAACAGGAACAAT
The DNA here is from genome assembly GCF_000412655.1 of Myotis brandtii. Classification (NCBI taxonomy): domain Eukaryota; kingdom Metazoa; phylum Chordata; class Mammalia; order Chiroptera; family Vespertilionidae; genus Myotis; species Myotis brandtii. The sequence goes on from NW_005362075.1 coordinate 2,073,834, forward strand.
TTTTAATTTTGGGGACTTTAAGTATTTTTTATTACAGTTGACATACAATTTATATTAGTTTCAGGTGTACAACTCAGTGGTTAGACATTGTGTAACTGAGTGATCATCCCAATAACTCTAATATCCATCTGACACCATGCATAGTTATTAGAAAACTAGAGGCCCGGTGCACGAATTCATGCATGGGTGGGGGTCCTCCTTGTGGCCTGTGGGGATTGGGCCAAAACCGGCAGTCCAATGCTGCCTGCCTCTCCTGCCTGCTGCTCCTGCTCATCCTGGCCTGCTGCGCCTGTGGCGGGCTCGCGCCCAGTCAGTCCTGATCAGGAGAGGCTCGCACCACCAGAGCGGTGCTCGCCAGCTGTGAGCCCTGCGTCTGGTGTCCATCCCGAGGGGTGTGTGTGGGGAGGGGCGCTGGGACTCGATCAGCGCTCCGGGTGGGTGAGTGGTGGGACGTCCTTGCTGGCCCAGGATCCGGATCCATCCTACTGACCTTCACGCTGGTTGTCAGGAACCACCTGGTGGCCACTTTTATATTGCTTCTTCCTTGTGGAGCATCTAGGGAGGGGAAGCAGCCAAGGTGCCCAAGGCCAACTTCCAGGAGGCCAGCACTGCTGTCAGGATCTTGCCGGCAGGACTGGTCCGTTGGTACCTGGCCTGTTCTCTGGAGATTGGACCTGCAGGACTACTGAGGGAGTGAGTGGCTGCTGCCAGGCTGGTGGGCCGCTAGGATGGGTAGGTCAGCTGAGCAGCACTCCTGCTGTGAGAGTGCACTGACCACCAGGGGTCAGCTCCAGCATTGAGCGTCTGCCCCCTGGTGGTCAATGCATGTCATAGCAACTGGTCGTTTGGTCACTTAGGCTTTTATATATATAGACTAGAGGCCCGGTGCACAAAAATTTGTGCACTCGGGGGGGAGGGGGGGGGGG
>NW_005362075.1:2075239-2076456 GCF_000412655.1 Myotis brandtii
CTGGTCACACCCCCTTCAGGGTGGGGGTCCCCACTGGGGTGCCTGGCCAGTCTGGGTGAGGGGCTGAGGGCCATTTTCAGGCTGGCGGGTGACTAAAGCTCTCAACCTCTCCTTTTTTTCTTTTTCTTTTTTATTCTGGGATTTATTTACCTTCCAGCTGTCACTGGAGCTGAGAGCCGGCTCCAGCTCTGAGGCTGTAGCTGGCTGAAAGCAGGTATCTGGGTTTGTTTAGCTTCTATAATTAAAACATTGTTGCCATCACTGGCGCTCTAAGCTCTGAGCCTACTGGCGACTGAAAGCAGGTATCTGGAGCTTGTTTAGCTTCTATAATTGCAACATTGTTGCATCCTGAGCTCAGAGCTGGGCCGCAGCAGGCAGGGAACCTTGGCTTCCTCCATCACTGGAGGAAGCAAGCCTCATGTTCGCTTCAGCTTCCTGGCTGCCGGCCGCCATCTTGGTTGGCAGTTAATTTGCATATCTAGCTGATTAGCCAATGGGAAGGGTAGCGAAGTTACGTTTAATTACCATGTTTCTCTATTATTAGATAGGATGCTTGGCCCTAGCTGGTTTGGCTCAGTGGATAGAATGTCAGCCTTGGGACTGAAAGGTCCCGGGTTTGATTCTGGTCAAAGGCACATGCCTGGGTTGCAGGCTCAATCCCCAGTAGGGGGCGTGCAGGAGGCAGCCAATCAATGGTTCTCATTCATCAGTGATGTTCCTATCTCTCTCTGCCTCTCCCTTCCTCTCTGAAATCAATAAAAAAAATCTATATTATAAAAGGCCCATGGCCCTAAGGCTGTAATGACCAAAGACCAGCACAGGTGGGCGGGGCTGTGAGCACTTGCGAGGCATGCATGGGTGGGCGGGGCTGCGCAATTTCACGCGCTGGGCTTCTAGTATATATATAAAGAGAATGCTTGGAGGAAAAACTGGTAAGGGAGAGAGGGGAGCAGAATCAGGAAAGAGAAGGTGCTACACAAGGATGGGGTTTCAGGTGAGCATGGGATTCAGGTTATTCGCTGGGAGCTCCAGAGTGTAAATTGCACCTTGTCTCATTGTTGAGGAAGGGAGCAGGGTTTTGGTTCCCCACTCCAGCCTGTCATTAGATACTCTTTCCATTTTACAGATGAGGAAATTAAGACAGAGAAGTTGAATAATTTGTTCAAGTTTACATGGCCAGAAAGTGGTGGGATTGGTTTGGACCCCAGGCATACTGG
>NW_005362075.1:2076621-2089428 GCF_000412655.1 Myotis brandtii
GTTAGAAACATTGATGAGAGAGAAACATCAATTCAGCTGCCTCCTGCACACTCCCTACTGGGGATGTGCCCACAACCAAGGTATATGCCCTTGACTGGAATCGAACCTGGGACCCTTCAGTCCGCAGGCTGACACTCTATCCACTGAGCCAAACCAGTTAGGGCTAGATATATTTTTATACTGCATTTTATAAGGAACACTCAACTACTTATCTCATTTGATCTTCCAAAAATTAGTTAGGGCACAAGTTATTATTCTAATTTGTCAGATGAGGAAATTGAAGATCAGTGTAGGCTTTTAAACAAAATCCAGGTCCTGGTCCCGATCCGTCTCCCTGTAATGTCTAGCTGCCTTAAATCAACCAGAGTTTGTTTCATTGACCACATGATTAAAAACAGTAATTGTTTGATTTAGGAGGATGTAACTTGAAGAGTATAGAGATTCTATATTCTAAGCTATTCAGATGATAGAAATGGAAAACATAATCTTGTCAATAGGTGAGTGGCCTTAGCTTTCACCTAGATGTTATTTTAAATCATTGGCTGGCTATCTCTCAAGTGAATGGATTTACTGCTTTGTAATTGCAAACTAATAACAACAACAGCATCTTGCTGCTGAATTCCTCATTGCTGAAAAATTAAAAAAGAAAAGGAATTATCCTATAATAATAAAATACTAATATGCAAATCGACTGAATGGCGGAACCACTGGTCACTATGATGCGCACTGACCACCAGGGGGCAGACACTCAATGCAGGAGCTGCTCCCTGGTGGTCATTGCACTCCCACAGGGTGAGCGCTGCTCAGCCAGAAGCGGGGAGCAGGCCTAAGCTAGCAGGCAGACATCCTCTGAGGGGTCCCGGACTGCAAGAGGGCACAGGCTAGGCTGAGGGACCTCTCCCCCAGTGCACGAATGTCGTGCACCGGGCCTCAAGTAAATTATAAATTAATGAAGAGGCTATAAATTTTAGCAGAAAAGGAGAATGGAGAAACTTGGGGGGGAAAACTATACCATCTGGGGAAAAATAACTTGAAATGGAGATTTTTAACAGTCAGCTTTTTGGAATTAGTGTCCTGAAAATCTCAGAAATATAAGAATGCAAAAGGCAAAATTTGCTCTGAAACAATGAAACAGCTCAAATGACTGAAATGTGTGATCTACATTTACTGCTTTTGTTTATTATTCCTCAATTCTTCTTAAATCCTTTAAAATATGATTTCCACCTAGTTATTTGGGGTTGTTCCCAGATTTTTCTTGACTCTTTCCCTGTTCTGTCTGTATCAAACCTGCAGTTCTGAGTAGGTTTGGCCAATGGGAGGAGCTGGCAGAAGACTCAGCTGCTTTCTCTGGCAGTGGCTCCGACTCTTCTGTCCTTTCAGGTTGGGGAGATCATGCCTTTTCCTGTAGTTCTCACTTGTGGTAGTCAGTCTCCATCCTGTTCTAGTTCCCACTGGAGTCCTGGCTTCTGGGCTCTGGTGGCAAAGCTTATAATAGTCTCCCCTCATTTATGGTGGATATGCTCCAAGGCCCCCAGTGGACGTCTGAGATCATGGATAGTACCAAACCCTATATATACTGCTTTTCCTATATATGCATACCTATGATAGAGTTTAATTTCTAAAGTAGGCACAGTAAGAGATTAACAACAATAGCTAATAATAAAATAGGGCAATCCTAACAATATACTGTATTAAAAGTTATGTGGATGTGCTCTCCCTGTCTCAAAATATCTTATTGTACTCTTTTCAACTTTTCACTTAAAGGAAGCACTTTATGGCTTCTCATGAGCATATCTGAATTTCCAGTGTCACTACTCTTTCACTTTAGGACCATTACTAAGGAAAATAAGGGTAACTTCAATACAACCACTGCGATACTGTGACAGTCAATCTGATAACCAAGATGGCTACTAAGGACAAAGGGAAGGGTGATTCTTGTCTGAGTGGGACAGGGTGGTGAGAAATTTCATTACACTACTCAGAATGGCATGCAATTTAAAACTTACAAATTATTTATTTCTGGAATTTTCCACTTAATATTGGAATCATGGTTGACTGTAGGTAACTAAAACTGTAGAAAGTGAAACCTCTACAGATAAGGGGGACTAATGTATTGTTAATCTCTGTGTTGCTTCATTGTCCATTTAGTTCCTTAACACTTCCATCACTTGGGTTACCAATTTCCTGTATTAAATTCCCTCTATTCAACTGACTTTCCTCGATTTTTAATTGCCCACACCTCTTATGGCTCTGTTCTTGCCCTCTGCCTTTTCTCTCCATACTCCTTTAACTAATTGAACCCATCTACTCCCATACCTTGAACCATCATCTCTGTGTCACATGTCCGTGTCTCTAGGTCCATTTTCTACCTCCCTGGAGGATGTCTCCACCTGGCATTGCTGCAAACCTTTGAGATCTACATGCTCCAAATTACTTAGAGGACAAAGTATGGTGGGGAGCTCCTTGACGCAGAGACATTGCCATACATGCAGAGTTAACATTAGTGTCAGGGAATAGCAGTAGTATAAAGAATACTGTGGGTAAGTGACATGAAATTTAGCTTTCCACCTGCATGGCTCTAGTGCTGGATCTCAAGCTGCAATATTTACAGAGTTTGAGGCAGGTGACATAATTGAGTGAAGTGGGCTGGGTCAAACAAAAACGGTCTCTTATGCTCTTTTGATACAGAAACTCTTTGTGTACAATTTGTACCAAGTAGGAACACCCTTCCCTTCCAGAAGGAAAATGTTCTTTTCCATTTTTCAGAAAAAACTTGGTCCTCTCGGTCTATTTTTTACTTTCTCATTTTGGCAGAGACATAAACACAGAAAAGTACTTTTCTACTATAAGAAGTACTTTTCTACCCCTGCAAGCCTGATGCTCACTGAGAACTTCTGGGAGAAAACTCACTCTTGACCTCAGTGTTAGGCATGTAAGAAAAGGTGGTTGAGCCTGAGAAAAATAGGAGAAGGTGTGGCCTGTCTAAAGGGGTTGCCGTTACTCAGCTCCAGCTCATTCTTACCCTGAAGGAAATGCATCTGGTGTTGCAAGATCTTCTAACTTTTAAGAAGGCAGAAATGTATGTTTTTATGTGATATCTCTTGATTTGAAAACACTTGGAAATGTGCTATCTTTGATTTGAAAACATATACACACATATGTTCTATTGGCCAAACAAAAAGCTGTCTACGGGCTGAATTTCCTGTGTGTTCGGTTTGTGGCTTTTGATCTCATCCCAGTCTGCCTGCTGAGTCTCAAGCATTTCTTTAAACCAGTGTCTGAGCTAAAGACACACCCTGGGGAATCACTACAGCTTTCTCAATTCTTGTTAAATCTGCTGGGCCCTGGCTAGTTTGGCTCAGTGGAGTGTTGGCCTGTGGACTGAAGGGTCCCGGGTTTAATTCCAGTCAAGGGCATGTACTTCACTTGCCGGCTCAATCCCCAGTCCTGGTCAGGGCTCATGCAGGAGGCAACCAATTGATGTGTCTCTGTCACATTGATGTTTCTCTCTCTCTCTCTCCCCCCCCCCCCTTTTCTCTCTAAAAATCAATGGGAAAATATCCTTGGGTGAGGATTAACAACAACAATAAGTAGATCTGCTGGACAGTTTGATTTCCTCCTCCAGACCTACTCTTTGCCCCTCTCCTGTCCTGGGAGGCTGACTGGTATGTTCTGCATCAATGGTCTTTTATCTGGCTCCCTATTAAGTTGAGGCAATGAGAGTCACAAGTGGGAGATGGGCGGAAGGAAGGAGAGTGAGGTCTCAACGTAGGTTGCACTCAAAGCTGGGCAGTGATGAGCACCAATTTCAGACCATGACTTTGGCTATTACTGAGGAAATTACGAAGTAAGTAATCTTTCAATGTGCTATCCCAAAATCCAGCTCTACACCTCTGTAGCCACGGTCCTTGACCCGTCTTGGTATAGAATATTTGGATTGCAGTTATTGTCAAAAGTGGGAGCATGCTTCTCATTCATGTGCCATTTTCAGATTGTCACATCAGAAGCAGGACCTAATTTTTCACTGGCTCTAGCTTTTTATATGACAATGCCTGTAACTGGCATTTCTTTGAAGTTGTCAGGTTTAGATAAATAGAAATTTGCTTTTACTTCTTAAAAGTAGTATTTGCAGTTCATAAACACACCTGTCCTTTACCCCATCCCTCAATTCCCTAGGCAGGATAGTTACAATCAGAATACTTTGGAAACACCCCATGTTATGAATGTAGGACCCGCCCTTTCACATTCCCTTTAATATAGATTTGAAATCCCTCCCACTTCTTCTTTGTGGGAATCTCCAGTATCTTGCTCCCTCATTCTTCTCCCAAGTCTGCCAACCCCTTCCTGGCTTCATTTCTTTATCATTCAATATGAAATTTTATGGTATGTTTCATCCTTCATTCTCTTTCTTGCTGACATCTTTAATTCCTGTGTCCCTGTGCCCATCTGCTACACCTGTTTTGCAAACGCCCAACTCATATCTCCACACCTGAGGTGATCCTTCTCCCAAACTTGAGATTCTGAGAGGTGCTGGATGCAGTCTCACAACATACATGGGCACTGGTGTAGATGTAGGTTCATAGCAGCCCATGTCAACAGAGTATAAAATCCTTCAATTCTCTCCCACTCTTCCTAGGCTTCTATCTCCACTCCAGTTTCCTCACTTTCTATGGATAATATTATTTAACTAGGGGCCCAATGCATGAATTTGTGACCTCGAAAAGAACTGTGGGCTGCGAGGCTGTGGTGGGCACAGGGGCGGGTCTGGGCCCGACCTCCATGCCCCCACCTGGCCCCTCCCGCCATGGCCCCTGGTCCCCTGTCTGCAGGCAGCCCCTTCGCTGCTGCTTCCACATGCTAATGGCACCAGCCCCGCTTGCACCTGCTGATGGTGCGGAGCAATTGGGGCTGAAGCTGTCAGCGGGTGCGAGCGGTGGCTGCTGCCCTGATTGCCCCTCAGGAGTAGGGCCAGGTGGAGAAGCCCTCAGGGGTGATCAGGGACAGCAGCTGCTGCTCACATCTGCTGATGGCGCTGAGCAATCGGGTCGGTGCCAGACGCCGGCAGCAGGTGTGAGCGGGGCTGGCTCCAGCAGCGGGTCCAAGCACTGGGTAGTGACCACAGTGCATGGGAGCAAAGAATTTTCAGTAACCACCAGAGGCTCCTCTGATGACAGTGACTGGCACCCTTGCTCACCTGCTCCACCATCCCACCACAGCCGATGTCCGCCATGTTCTGTGCTCTGCTGCCTGCTCCTGACGCCTACCATGTTAAGCACGTGCCCCCTGGTGGTCAGCGCATGTCATAGTGACCAGTTGTTCAGTTGTTCCACCGTTCGGTCTATTTGCATATTAGCCTTTTATTGTATAGGATATTTCCCAGGAAAAAGACAGACAGCAATTGCTCCCATGTAAAAATTTGTCTGTGTCAGCACTAGCCTTTCTCTCTCATTGTCATGCTTTTGTTACCACAAAGGAATCTGGCCCTGAGTAGGTCTGCCTAGGGCCCACCAGCAGTGTATGGATTTTATTTATTTATTTATTTATTTATTTATTTATTTATTTATTTATCAGTGTGTGGATTACTGACTTCGTGCAGGAAAGATTTCACAACAGAAATCTAGGTGACTTTGAGGGTACATTTATTAAAGCTGGGGAGAGTGAAGCAAGAAAGGGCTTAGCATAAAAGCAGCAATGGGAGAGCCCTCGGTGGGGCTGATTTGGCCCTCTAGAAATATTCTAGGAAAGAAATAGGCCAGGGCAGGGCTGCTTTAGCTCACTTGGACGTCAGAGAAAAAAGGCCTTGGAGACCGGTTCAGGGGGATGGCCCGGGATAAGCTGCCACTGCCCATTGCTGCCCTGGTTGCAAGTCTCCTGGGGATCCTTAGAGTTTAGGACAGTGGTCAGCAAACGGTGGCTTGCGAGCCACATGCGGCTCTTTGGCCCCTTGAGTGTGGCTCTTCCACAAAATACCATGTGCGGGCAACAACATACAGACCTGACTTACCCAAACTTTCCAAGGAGATGCGAGGCCATTGTTCACATTAGTGTTTGTCAGTCATTGTCATGATTTAATTTTATGGATATTGTGCAGGGGTCCTCAAACTATGGCCCGCGGGCCACATACAAATACAAATATTGTATTTATTCCCGTTTTGTTTTTTTACTTCAAAATAAGATATGTGCAGTGTGCATAGGAATTTGTTCATAGTTTTTTTAAACTATAGTCCAGCCCTCCAACGGTCTGAGGGACAGTGAACTGGCCCCCTGTTTAAAAAGTTTGAGGACCCCTGTAATGTAAGCTAAATTGTAAGGAATTTAATTTTATCAATAAATAATATCATTATTAAGTATGATATCAAGTTTTATTCAACGTACCTATAGTTTAACTAAGACTTAAAACTTTAAGTAAAGTTTATTAAGTTAATTTTAGGGAACGTTGTGGAGTTAAAGATGTAGTGTCAAGGATTGAGAAAGGTATGTTGAGATGGTTTGGACATATAGAGAGGATGAACGAAAGGAGATAGACGAAACAAGTATACAAGACGAGTGTGGATGGGAGAGTTGGAAGGGGTCGACCTCAGCGAATGTACCTCAATCAGATTGAGGACGTTTTTAGCAAAGGCCAGCTTAGGAGTACCCTAATTAAGTTAATAACAATGTACCTACCTATATCGTTTAAGTTTAAAAAATTTGGCTCTCAAAAGAAATTTCAATCGTTGTACTGTTGATATTTGGCTCTGTTGACTAATGAGTTTGCCGACCACTGGTTTAGGAGATACACACCTGTGAGGAAGGAGAGGGAAAGGGAAAGGGAGAATGGAAGGGAAGGGAAAGGCAATGGTATGCTCCTGGGAGGGAGAGCACTGGGTTCTTTGTTTTGAGGATTTTTAGGGGAGGTCTTAGGGGGGTTGTTGATAGAATATTCATCAGCTTTTCCAGGTGTGCCCTTTCAGGGTCGTGGTTTCTACTGAGGTCAGTGCCAGGGCAGAGGTCATTAGTCATTGCAACTGGTCCTGCTGTTACCTGGTTTTCCTGCTTTTCTGGGCCTGGAGCTGAAATACAGCTGAGGCCTAGATGTTATCTCTAGGGAGGTGACCTTTTGCATCTGTTGTAAAATGCTAGGTCAGTTTATCCAGCAATCTGTCTCAGTTTTCCAATTCCACTTGCCAAGGACTTTTCCTAGCTTCTTACTCTCTGCCTCACTTTGCTGATGAGTCCCTCCTATCTAAGGCTCACCTGTGAGCTTTAGTGCTACCACTCCAGTCTCCTCTGAGAACTTACTCTGTCAACCTTCCTTTCTATTTTCTACCTATAATTTTCTCTTTCTCTCCATTGCTTTCTTCTCTGCAGAATAAAAACACATTCAAATCTTTCCCATTAGAAATGTATGGCAACGAAAGAACATCTACTGATGACCCAGTTCCTCTTCTGGAGGTTCCTCTCCCCACCCCAAATTCTCTTCTTCCCTTCACAGTCACACTCACAAAGGAGCTGTCCACAGTACCTTACCTTCATTCGCTCTTCAACCCTCAGTAATGTGCGCTCTGCCCCTCTCTTGAAAAGGTTACCAATTATTTCTCAGTTAAATCCAATAGACATGTTTTCAGTTGATATTTTATTTGAACTTTTTGGGACATTTGAGCTTTGGAACCACTTTATTTTTGAAAATCTCCCCTTAATTTCCTTAGTGCTGTTCTATTGGTTAATCTAGCTGTCTTGTTTTTTTCTCAACCTCCTTTGTTTAGTTCTTAAATATTGGTTCCCCCCATGGTCCTCTCTCAGCCTCCTGTGCTTTCTATTCTATATTTTCTTTTTTAAAATACATTTTATTGATTTTTTACAGAGAGGAAGGGAGAGGGATAGAGAGTCAGAAACATCAATGAGAGAGAAACATTGATCAGCTGCCTCCTGCACACCCCCCACTGGGGATGTGCCTGCAACATATGAGTGGGATCATGTGATATTTGTCTTTCTCTGACTTATTTCACTGATGCTCTATCCACTGAGCCAAACCGGTCAGGGCTCTATATTTTCTTTTTGGGCACTCTCATCTATACTCATGACTTTGGTCACCACTCATTTGCTGCTATTTTCAAAATCTGTGTTCAGACTGGACTACCATCCTAAACTCTAGGCTTGTATATTCAACATATTTTGGTTGTATATTCCAAAGGTACATAAGAAAGGATACTTCCAACACAGAACTTAACTCATAGTCTCTCCTTCCAGCAACCCTCATTCCCATCTCACCTCCCTGGACTTCCCACCCCTCCTCATTTCACTGAAGTGCACTATCAAAGCCCAAGTTCCCTGGGCAAGAAACCTGGGCAGCATTTTAATTTCCCTTTTTTACTTTTCTTTTACACTTCCAGTTAAGCAAATCTATCTATTTTCTTTTTTTTTTTTTTTTTTTTTCCAAATTCTCTGGGTGACCTTGGGCGACCCCTAGTGGGGACGTGTGATAACACACACCATCCTGCAAGGATGGGTTTTCAGCTGGTACTTTTGCTGCAGGTACCACATAAAAAATATTCCTTCAGTATATTTTTGCATTGTGACTTGCTTTTTATTAATTTGGATGCCGTCTTGGCATTTTTATTTTATATCATTGTGTGCATGAAATGGGCTTAATTTACCGGCAAGTCCAGTGTGTCTTATTACTTACAATGTATTACTATTCACTGATATCATTTTTTCTTAGCTTTTGGGATTTTTGTCCTTTCCGGGGCTTGTGAATTTCTATTAGAATCCTCTAAACTGTATTTACATAACAAAAGTGTTTCTCTCTTATAAAACCACTTTAAGATTACATTCGATATGTGTATTTTAAGTTTCATTTTATGTAATAACTTTTTAAAAAGTAGCCCTTTCTGTGTACCAGGCACTGTTCTATATATTTTATAACTATAAACTTATTTAATCCTTATAACAACTCTATGTGGTGGATGTTATTATCCCCATCTATAGATAAGAAACTGGGCCTCAAAGACATTAAATAGTGTGCTCAAATTCACAGAGCTAATAAACGGCAGAACTAGGATTGCAGCCTAATTTTGTTCTCTTAATTCTTCTGTTGTGTTACTTCTGATCTCAAAATTATTTCCCCAGAACTTTCCATATAATATTGGGATGCATCTTATGTATTTGTGTATCTTACTCATAAGCCAGTAAGTATGATACTATATATATATATTGTTGTTATTAATCCTCACCAAGGATATTTTTTTCCATTGAGAGAGAGTGGAAGGAAGGGGGAGGGAGAGGGAGAGAGAGAGAAACATCAATGTGAGAGAGACACATCGATTGGTTGCCTCCCGCACATGCCCTGACTGACTGGGCTGGGGAACAAACCCGCAACCCAGGTATGTACCCTTGACCAGGAATTGAACCCACAACCCTTGGGTCTGCAGGCTGACATTCTAACCACTGAACAACACCTGCCAGGGCAAGTATGATACTATTAGCAGAACTTAACCCCACTTAACTCGGGTTTGAACACCAGTACCTCTTCAAGGTGACCTTGGGCCCCCAAAGCCTCTTCTGTAAAATGGGGTGTCATATGAAGAATTATGAGTTGCTTACATTTCTTTCCTCAGATTTATTTTGATGTATAAAATATGCCCTGGAATATCCCCCTTCCCACCAAGCTTAGCACAGATCCACCCTCAAATGTTTTCTTTGGCTCCTTGGAAAATGTATGTACGGTACCTTAAAATCCTGTGCATGCTTAAAAATGACATTTAAGTTATTGGGAGATAGCTCTCAGTCCTCCCCACCACACACACATACATTGTTTTTCATATCTAACCATTGAGTGTTTAGTTCATTGCATCAGAGTGCCACATGGTATTCCACAGCATGCATCCATCACATTGTCACATTTCACTTATTTATTCCCCTGTGACAGTCTCTTAGGTTCCTCTAACGCCCTGCTGCCATCAGTGCCGCTGCAGCGAACATGCTGTCCTGCCCCTCCAGGCCATGCTTACAGTAGATGGGCTGAGTCACGAGGGATTCACTCATTCACAGGTGCTGTCCTGCCTGGTGTCTGTCTCCCATCATGCAGTGTGTGAGGATTCCCTTCCTTGGCATCTTTGCTGTCCTGTACTTTTCCATATCCATTTCATATAAATGGAATCATAGAGTAAAGCCTTTCGACTCCGCTCTGTTAGCATAATGTCTTTGCGGTTCACTCATGTTGTATACCTGTAGGCAGTTGGTTACTTTTTATTGATGGAAGATGAATGTACCACAGTTGGCTTATCTTGGCTTAGCCATTACTGTTTGAAGGATATTTGCCTTGTTTCCATTTTTTAATTTTTTTTTATGACTTGACAGTTTTGAGCGTACCGGTTAGGCGTTTTGTGGAATGCCCGAGTCATGTCTAACCTCTTGAGCATCATGCTTTGAGTTTTGGAGGAAATCTGCTGTGATGCGCAGCGGGCTGGCCTGCCAGAGCCAGGGAAGTGCTGTCTGTGAAGGGGTCTCGGGGCTGTTTGAGGCGCACCGTTTTCTCGTCCATGGAGTGAATTTTAAGCATCAGTAAAATTTCACCTTCACTGACTGTTTCTCGCCCCGTGCCATCTCCCTCCCTCCCCTCTTCTGACTCTTCTGGTGTTATCCTTGCTATTTCCCAATGCTGGCTGCGATGATTGACAATTGGTTTTAGGGTCTATTAGTTGATGTCTGTCAGGGACAGTGGGGTGTCTATTCTCTGTCAGTTGGGAGATGAGAATCGGATGTTAGTGTTTTTTTTGATATTTTGTCTCTTTGTGAGCTCAAATCAATTAAAAGATTGAGAGAAACAGAATCAGAAAGCATTGAAAGAATAGCCTGCTGAGATGTGGGCCAGGGAGCTTTTGTGTTTCTTGGTTTACTTTGGCAGGTGGCTGAGGTTGTAGCACTGAAGCTTAAAGTTTTCATTGTGTTTGTACAAGTCTGAAATATTTCTACCTCCATAGTATGCTAATTAGTAAGTGAAATTGTAACATCTCTTAAATGCAAGCAGCTTTGTTTGGTTTATTAGAGTTAATGGGGCTTACATAAATATAAGGAAATATAAAAATTCCAGAAAATAAAGACATGGAAGTTCTTTTTTTTCTTTTTATTGAATTTATTGAGGTGCAACATTGGTTAATAAAATTATATAGGTTTCTGGTATACAGTTCTATAACACATCATCTATATATTGTATTGTGTGTTCACCACCCTAAGTCAAGTCTCCTTCCATCACCATTTATCCCCTTTTTACCCTCTTCTATCTCCCCCACCCCTTTCCCTCTGGTAATTACCATTCTGCTGTCTCTGTGTATGAATTTTTTTTCTTAATCCCTTCACCTTTTTTACTTCCCTCCTTCCCTCCCCCCTCTGACAGCTATCAGTCTGTTTTCTATGAGTCTGTTTCTATTTGTTAGTTTATTCTGTTCATTAGATTCCACATATGAGTGAAATCATATGGTACTTGTCTCTCTCTCTGACTGGCTTATTTCACTTAGCATAATGCTCTTCCGGTCCATCCATGCTGTTGCAAAGGGCAAGATTCCTTCATTTTTTATGGTTGAGTAGTATTCCATTGTGTGTACCACAGCTTTTTTTTAGCAAGATATTTTCTAAAATGTCTTTTTACTACCTCCACTTTTTTTTTAATCCTTACCTGAGGCTATTTTCTCCATTGCTTTTCAGAGAGAGTGGGAAGTGGTGGGGGTGGGGGGCAGGGAGAGAGAAACATTAATAGGGTAGGGACTGAACCTGCAACCCAGGTAGATGCCCTTGACTGAAAATTGAACCCGTGACCCTTCAGTGCCTGGGCGGACGCTCTAACCACTTAGCAACACTGGCCAGGGAGGACTTACTACCTTTACTTTTATCATGCTTTTGAGAACATGTAGATACATATTTCAAAAAAGTACTTGGCATTGTCAACTATTATACAGTAGTGAGGAATAAAATGCACACATAAAACAATGGTTATAATATGAAAATGTCTTCTAAATATGACCAGTCTGGCATAGAACCTTCTTTTCTTCCTCCCCAAGGTCTTCTCTCCAGGTGCTCTCACCCACGGGGAACGTGGCTGTGTCGCTCCGGATGTCGCGCACCGTTTCTAGAGGTCGTCTGGCAATTCCATCTCAAAGTCATTTCCTGAAGACAGTTCTTTTGATATATTTTTAAAAAATGGGCGTTTGCAAGACGTGTGATTTTCTGACTCTACTTTATCACACGTTGGCAACCTCTTTACATCCAGAAGGCCTAGATGTAGCAAGTTCTCTTTCGAAAGGTTAGGGGGAAAGTTGAGAGCAGCTTTTCCATATTATATACACAGGCGCCTATAAAGGGCCAGTAGATCTTCGCAAAGGGTGGCGGGCCCTTCCTAGTAGCCAGATGTGGCCTGTTCTTCTGCCATGTCTCTTCCGAAATCAAGGTTTATAGTAGAACGAAGACCAACCGCCCGAAGGCCCGCTCACCGCTCCACCCGCCATGGATGGGGCTCCGCTCACCTTCGGCCGTGAAGGCCTTTGCCCATCGGGGTCCAGACGAGGTGAGGTCTCCTCCCACTGCGACGGAGGAGTCACCCCAGGCGCCCATCCGCGCCGCTTCCAGCCCTGAGGGTGGGCGAGCTGTGTCCACGCAGACCCGCCTCTGGGCCTCCAAGGCCTTAGGCCTCCCTCTGCGCATTCCATCAGCGACCATTCTTCTCGCCCCGCCACGCCCGTCGCTCAAGGCAGCGCGGCCTCGGGGGCTGGTCTAGTCCACGGGCTGGTCGCGGTGGCTTGGCGGGGGCTCCGCTTAGGCCCCGGGGGGGTAGGC